>NC_133534.1:71861191-72179851 GCF_048544455.1 Silene latifolia
CCTAGGCATTGATTTTTTAGTGAGATGTTCCACCTAGCACAGTATCCCTCCGCGTCGTTTGACACAAATTGTGATCCATTGTTACATATGATTTCTGATGGGATAACAAACCTGCTGAGGATGTTACGTCTGATAAAAGAAATGACTTGCTTATCTTTTACCTGAGTGAAGGCTTCTGCCTCTATCCACTTGGAAAAGTAGTTTGTCATTGCTAGCGTCCACAGTCTGTTTCCAGGAGCTTTAGGCAGAGGGCCAACGATGTCCATTCCCCATGTCATGAATGGCTATGGGGAAATAATTCGATGTAAAGGTTCTGCTGGCTGGTGTATCATTGGTGCTGACCTCTGGCAGGCATCACACTTTCGAGCGTATTCTACTGAATCTGCCTTCATTGTAGGCCAAAAATAGCCTTGTCTGAGAGCTTTTTTGACAGACTTATGTCCCCTGCGTGGTTTCCACATTCGCCACTGTGGAGGGCATGCAAGACGGTCTGTGCCTCTTGCTTATCCAGGCACCATAAGTAGGGTTCTGCCAGTGATTTTCTGAAAAGAAAATTGTCAATCAGTACAAATCTGAAGGCTTTCATTTTGAAACCTCTTACCTCCTTTTTGCCGTCCGGCAACTTGTCATCCTTCAGCCAACCTATGTAAGGCGTACGCCAGTCTGGATCAGCTGACTGATCGTCTATGTTTGATAGAACTATTGCCCTATTCTCCCAATCCTACTGGTCTTCCAGCTCTCCTCCGTCTATTTCTTCGACCTTTTGGATTGATGGTTCCAACACGTGTGCGATGGGTATGTTGGCCAGTTCTGTTGGTTTGAAGGTTGCCCCCAGGGTTGCCAGAGCGTCTGCTTCCACATTCTGGTCTCTAAGAACCTGCTTTAGCTTGCAGTCTTTGAATTTTTGCTTTAGCTCCTTTGCTACTTTCAAGTAGGCTATCATCTTTGAATCCCTGGCTACATTTTCATCATTTACATGATTAACTATAAGCAAGGAATCACTGTATACCTGTAGGTTTCTGATTCCTAAATCTAGAGCTAGCTGCATCCCTAGTATTAAGGCTTCATATTCTGTTTCATTGTTAGTAGCCTTAAACTCACAGCGAACTGCTTGTACTATCAGATCGTCGTGTGGAGATCACAAGATTAGGCCTTCACCTGCCCCCTTTGATTGGAGGCACTGTCAATATGCATCTGCCTGACTTCTGCATCCTTATCCCCTTTGAGGGTCAAGATCTCCTTATCAGCCTGATTTTGGATAGCTGGGCTAAAGTCTGAAACGAAATCTGCCAATGAGATTTTATCGCCGTTCTTGGGTCATACCTAATGTTACATCCACTAAGGTGTACGGACCATTTGACATTCTGCCAGATAATTCAGTCTTTCTAATTACAGACATTAGAGGATAATTAGTTACAACATATATGATATGTGACTCAAAATAAGGGCGCAGTTTGTAGGATGCAATTATAAGTGCAAGTACCAGCTTTTCGAGGGATGTGTACCTGGTCTCTGCTAGTAGCAGAGACTTGCTTACATAGTAGAGTGGTCGCTGCTCCTTATCCTACTCCCTGACTAGGACCGCGCTCACTACTACCTCTGTGATGCCTATGTAGAGGAACAATGGTTCTCCCTGCTCCGGTATTGATAGCAGTGGCGGGGTGCTGAGATAGCGTTTCAGCTCCCTGAATGCTTCTTCGTGTTCTTTGGTCCATTCAAATCTCTGACTCTTTCTTAGTATGTCTTAGAATAGTCTACATCTGTCTGACGATCTCGAAATGAACCTGTTGAGAGCTGCCACCTTTCCTACTAGCCGTTGCACGTCTTTTGGCTTTTCTGGTGACTCCAGTTATAGTATTGACTTTATCTGTTCTGTGCTGGCTTCAATTCCCCTTTGGGTTACTATGTAGCCTAAGAACTTCTTATATAAGACTCCAAAAGTACATTTGGAAGGGTTCAGCTTCATTTTGTACTCTCTAAGTGTGTCGAAGGTTTCTGCCAGATGCTGCATATGATCCCCGACTTTCATTGACTTTACTACCATATCATCCATATGTTCTTCCTATCTGCTCTTTGATCATTCGGTTGACCAACCTTTGATAGGTATATCCTGCATTCTTCAGGCTGAAAGGCATAACGTTGTAACAATATATACCTCTTTCTGACATGAATGCTGTCTTTTCGTGGTCGGCTCGGTCCATCTTGCACTAAAACACAAGGCCTGATTGTTTAGTGTTTGAAATGACTCGATTGTAACAGTTTAATGGACTGTTGCTTGTGATTAAAAGTGATTAAAACGAACATAAACAACAAGGATTTGGACTGAAACTCAAAGACTCGATTTGAACACTCAAATGGACTGTTGAAAATGACTGAAATGAAAGGAAATAAACAAGATATTACTTGACAAATGACTGAAATCGAATCAAAGTAACCAAAGACACAAGGATATGACTTAGACGGGATCACGAAGCAAGTCTAAGACTAGGAATCTCGTCCAAGATCACGAAGCAAGGATTAAATTCCACCCCAAAGCACTAAGAAAATGGAGGGTTTTCCGCACTAAGCAAGAAGAATGCAAGTAGAAAACTCTGTTTTCAAACTCATAAATTTAATTCAAATCAATCTGAATTTTACATAAGTTTAGAGCTCCTTATATAGAGGCTCCAATCTAATCCTAGCCATACATCTAACATAGCATCTAAGGGCTCACAATGGTCTCCGTAAAGGACAAAAAAACGGCCCATAAAGCCTTACACAACTGAAAAATAAAGGCTACAAGACAAATAGTATAAAGAGGATTGTTGCAAGAGTACAAGCTTCCTTTTTTGGCATGCTCTCACTTATGTATCTTATAGAAAAACCTCTATGGCAGCTGGTATGGACCGTTTAAGTGGAGTATAAGACTCAAATCAGCAGCAAAAGGTTCCATAGAGCTTGTCTAGATAAAAGAAGAAAGCTTGAAAGTGATGGTTGCACTTATCTCTCAAACAAGGCCCTTTGAGGTCCACTCGGTTTGTCCTGTCCTTTTACCTATGATAGATTCCTTTCCAAGACAAGAGTCCCTAGACAAAAGGCTCTAAACTCTTCATAGAAGAGTCCTAGGCCGGGAAACAGGATGTGTTCTTAGACGGAATTGAAGTTGGACCTCGATTTTGGTGAAGGACCAAAACCGGATAAAAGGGTGCTTGGTGTTATTGCCATTTTTGCTTCAATCCCTCCCTCTTCAAAAGGACTTGCCCTCAAGTCCTTTACATCATCATCCTCAATCTCCTCATAGAATGGACTCAAGTTTGCAACATCAAATGTGACATGAATTCCCAAAAGATCATCTTGTACTTGTTGGATTTAATTTGCTTAATGATCTCGAATGGACCATCATCACTTGCCATGGACAGTTTTTCCTTCTTGTTATTGATCTTTCCTTTACCCCAATGTACCCATACTTGATCCCCGAGCTTGAATATCTTGGCTTGCTTAGGAGGCTTATATTTTTCCTTACAAGCTCCTTTTCATTTCTTGAATTGAGCATGAAAATGTGGTTCCTTTCCAACTCGTTCCTTAATTCCATTTCTTTCCTTGCTAGAGTATTCAATAAGGTTGCATTTCCATGGCTGGGCAGCCTCATTTCCAATGATACGAGCTTCACAATTGACCTTAAATGAGTTAGTAAAATTTGGAATACAAATCGTAGGAGAATCAAATTGCAAACCTTCAAAGGAACCCTTGGTTTGATCATTCCACTTGAGCGATTCTTGGACACCCTTAGGCGGCGGTATCTCATGTTCCTTGGCCTCATCTTTGGCAATGAGAACATAGGCATCCTCCATATCCCTCAACTCTCAGAACATTTCAGTTTCATTAATGAACAAGGCCTCTTTGGATGGTTCAAACATGGAGGGTAGTGTGAGGGGTGTTAGAATGATTTTCCTCTTGCCAAATTCAAAGGTGTAGGTGTTGTCTTTCCCATTGTGAACTGAATCCCTATCAAATTCCCATGGTCTACCAAGTAGAAGATGGCAAGCATCCATGGGTAGAACATCACAAAGAGCCTTATCAACATAGTTCTTTCCTATTGAGAAGGATATTAGGCATTGCTTATCCACTTTAATTTTAGCCCCTTTGTTTAGCCACCTAAACTTGTAAGGATTAAGGTGGTCTTTTGTAGGCAAAGATAGCTTCTCAATGAGAGTATTAGAAGCCACATTGGTACAACTCCCACCATCAATTATAAGGTTGCAAACTCTTCCCCCAATTGTGCATCTAGACTTAAAGAGTTGTTGTCTTTGGTCCATTTCCATGGTTTGGGTACTCAATGATCTCCATGTGACTAAGCTCATTCCTGAATCCGGTTATACAACCAAGTATGCCTCCTCTTGTTCCGTCCCCTCCTTACCATCATAACAAACAAGGATCTCATCTTCGCCGCAATGAACTACCTCAAATGTGTTAAGGGCTCTCTTGGTTGGACATTCTTTAGCAAAGTGACCAAGTCCTTGACATTGGTAAGATTTTTTCAGAGATGTGGTGTTTTTGGGTGGGTGCCTTGCCTTTTTCAAGAGTAGGTGTTTTGTTTTAAGGGGTTGGTTCATCAACCTTGCTCTCGGTTTGGTCTTTGTGAGGGGCTGTTTTGTACGGCTGTTTTGTGGTAGTAGTCTTCCCCTTCCCCGATTTCTCAACCCTGAATGATAAATTCACGGCCTCCTCAAAAGACAACACTTGATGCATTCTTACTCGACTAGCAATCTTAACGTCCAAACCCTCAATAAACCTAGCAATCTTTGGATCTGGTTTCTCATTTAATTCACATTGCAAGGTTAATTAATCAAAGTCTCTAAGGTAAGACTCAATGGGTTGTTGGTCTTGTTTAAGTCGAGTAAGCCTAATAAACATGTCTTGAGTGTAGTCTCTAGGCACAAACTTGTCCTTAAGCTTCTTTTTCAACTTTGACCACGATTTAATAGCCCCTTTACCATCTCTTCCTCTCTGATTACCATCTCTTCCTCTCTGATTTTTTAAGCTCTCATACCAATGAGAAGCATAGCCTTTAAGTTTCAAGATTGCAACTTTGAAAGATTTGATATCCGAATAATATTTAAACTCAAAAACTCTTTCAATGGTTCTAAGCCAATCTAACAAATCCTCGGGGTTTAGACTACCATAAAAATCAGGAATTTCTACCTTTACATCCTTGTTGTGCTCTTGTTGGAAAGCCTCGGCCATGGATCCCTCCAAATCCGAGTAAGGCTCTTCATCTTGGACATCATGCTCATCCCCTAGGCCTCTTCCTCTCCCCAAGGTAGCATGGCCTCTACCTCTGCCCCGTGGTGGTGGTCCTCTTCCTCTTGGCGGTGTTTGAATGTTAGCCATGATGGCATTAAAGGAATCCAACATCAAGTCACATTTTTCAGAAAGTTGAGTTACTTGTGTTTCAATTCCGGGAAGTCTCTCTTCACTCATGGTTGTTTGTTGTGTTTTTGAAGGTGGTTATATTAAGATATATAATGAACTCACAACCCAAGACTAACACAAGATGGAATTGTGTTATAACCTTGCTCTGATTACCACTTTGCACTAAAACACACGGCCTGACTGTTTAGTGTTTGAAATGACTCGATTGCAACAGTCCAACAGACTGTTGCTTGTGATTAAAAGTGATTAAAACGAACACAAATAACAAGGATTTGGATATAAACTCAAAGGACTCGATTTGAACACTCAAATGGACTGTGGAAAATGACTGAAATGAAAGGAAATAAACAAGATATTACTTGACAAATGACTGAAATCGAATCAAAGTAACCAAAGACACAAAGATTTGACTTAGACGAGATCGCGAAGCAAGTCTAAGACTAGGAATCTCGTCCAAGATCACGAAGCAAGGACTAAATTCTGCCCAAATCACTAAGCAAATGGAGGGTTTTTCGCACTAAGCAAGAAGAAAGCAAGTAGAAAACTCGGTTTTCAAACGCATAATTTTAATTCAACTCAATCTGAATTTTACATAGGTATAGAGCTCCTTATATAGAGGCTCCAATCTAATCCTAGCCATACATCTAACATAGCACATCTAAGGGCTCACAATGGTCTCCTAAAAAGATCGAAAAATGGCTCATAAGGCCTTACATAACTGAAAAATAAAGGCTACAAGACAAATAGCATAAGGAGGATTGTTGCAAGAGTACAAGCTTCCTTGTTTGCATGCTCTCACTTACTTATCTTATAGAAAAACCTCTATGGGAGCTGGTATGGACCGTTCAAATGGAGTATAAGACCCAAATCAGCAGCAAAAGGTTTCTTAGAGCATGTCTAGACAAAAGAAGAAAGCTTGAAAGTGATGGTTGTACTTATCTCTCAAACCGTGCCTTTGAGGTCCACTCGGTTTGTCCTCTCCTTTTACTTATGATATATTCCTTTCCAAGACAAGAGTCCCAGACAAAAAGGCTCTATACTCTTCATAAAAGAGTCCTAGGCCGGAAAACAACATGTGTTCTTAGACGGAATTGAAGTTAGACCTCGATTTTGGTGAAGGACCAAAACCGGGTAAAAGGGTGCTTGGTGTTGTTGCCATTTTTGCTTCACATCTTGATTTGGTTGTAACCACTCCAAGAGTCCAAGTATGTTAGCATCTCGTGTCCAGCTGTGGCATCAACCATGGCATCAATATGCGGCAGTGGGAAGGGAACTTTTGGGAATGCATTGTTGAGATCGGTGAAGTCCACACATACTCTCCACTTCCCATTCTTCTTGGGCACTACCACTACGTTCAACAGTCTCTCTGGATACTTCACCTCTCTTATTTTGTTTGCTGCCAGTAGGTTATCCACCTCCTGGTTGATTACCTTGTTTTTTTCAGCTGCGAACTTTCTTCGTCTCTGCTGGACAGGCTTGCATCCTGTGTGTTATGACAGATGGGTCTATCCCTACCATGTCGTCATGGAACCAGGCGAAACAGTCCATATTGTGATGTAAAATAACCACGGGTTTTACGAAATTTAGAGTAACTTTGCAGCGGAAATAAAGTATTGTAACTTTTTGTGTTTTTCTTATGTATATTAGAACGAAAATAGTAAAAGGATAAGAATTAGTTGTGAAAATCTCGCAAGACCCCTCAACTAAAACTAGGATATGACATGAACAACTTTCCTCCCTCTCAAGGAACTTGAAACTGAACACGAATGGCACTTAACCTCGCAAGGATGAATGTGAATTATCTCACCCTTGCAAGAACGAAATAATAAATCTAATAACTCGCAAGCAATTAGAACACACAAGTATAAAACTTGAATTAACTCTCAAACTTCATTGATTGAATAAAACTGAATACAAAGCTCTATATTTATTGTAGAGTAGCCGACTAAGAGGACTCCTAAAACTGCGTAAAAGCAACTTTCCTAAACTCGATCCATAGAGAATTGGCAAAATTGCCTTATTACAACTTGCTAAAATTAGAAAATAAACAACAAGGAAATAAACAACACTACCTTAAACTTATTAGGCAAAATAAAAAAAGGAAACTAATAATAAGACTCGATTTAAGGAAGTAAACTTGAGTTAGTTCGTCACCCGCGTAAAAGTTGGACAGCTCAACTTAAAACGATCATATCTCCTTCGTTATTTAACCAAATAAGGCGTATGACCACTCGTTAGAAAGCTAACATCATGTACTTTTATCTCCAACAACATCTCACCAAAAATAGCCATATTTTCGGAGATATTGAGCTTTTAAATCAAGTGAACGAATCTGAATTACAAGAGTAACTTGAACTTTCGTTTTTGAACTTATACTCATGTCCCTCATGTATCATTCTCCCCTTCTTCAAAAAAGAATCGACCCGATTCTTGTACCAACGACCTCCCGAATAAAATATGAACCTCACAAATATGAATGCAAGACTGGTGATGAACAATGGCAATGAACTTGAATCATCTTTCAGCTCATCATCTTCGATACAAACCATAAGCTCGTCTATCTTGCTCAATTTTAGCCTCCTCTCGTGCCTTCCTCTCTTATGTTTTCCTTTCTTGTGACTTCCTTTCTTGTGCCTTTCACCCTACCACTCTCCATCCACAATTATAACAAAATCTAAATAATAGTTTCTCGAAACAACAAGATCTTCATGAGCATCCATAAGAATTAAATCCAACAAGAAATAAGAATTTCCACCATATAGTTTCTTATCAATGGATTTATCAAGTGGCGATTGATAAGATTCTTTAATATGAGAATCCTAACAAACTTTATCGTATATAAATTCCTCACCCAAGATTGACATAAGATTAAGATCATCTTGATTTGCATCGTAATAACTTGTATGATCACTTTCTTCCACATGAGCTTGATCACAAACTTCTTCAAATTCTTCATCAAAAATAATTGGTAGATTTGGATCAAATAAAGAAGTACCTGTTATGTGAGATTCGTCCTCAAAAGAAAATAGGTCATCATCAATCACATCTTCTATTTGATCATCATCAATTAATGGTTCGACAATATGGATCTTTTCATCATCCACGTGCTCCTCTGCATCATTGTCATCTTTGAAAAATTTTGGTCTGGTTGTGATAGAACAACGCAAAGCTTTTCTACGTGCTTTTCCTCTTCTTGATGAACATTTTCGAAAGACTCATTGCTTGTCTCTTGTTTCTTTATTTCAGCCCATTGATGAAAGTCACGCTCAAACTTCTCCATCTGGTTCAACAATTTGGTAAGACCTCTTTCTAAATCCTTCCACCTTAATCGTTGGTCAATTTCTCAGCATTCCTTCAAAGTTTGTTTGACCTTTCTTCGAGACATGGCAGCATAAACTTAACTCCCAAGACAGATCTATTGGGAAATAAATCTAAACCATGCTCTGATAACTACTTTGATGTAAAATAGCCACGGGTTTTACCAAATTTAGAGTAACTTTGCAGCGAAAATAAAGTATTGTAACTTTTTTGTGTTTTTCTTATGTATATTAGAACGAAATTAGTAAAAGGATATGAATTAGTTGTGAAAATCTCGCAAGACCCCTCAACTAATACAAGGATATGACGCGAACAACTCTCCTCCCTCGCAAGGAACTCGAAACTGAACACGAATGGCACTCAACCTCGCAAGGATGAATGTGTATTATCTCACCTTCGCAAGAACGAAGTAATAAATCTAATAACTCGCAAGCATTTAGAACACACAAATATAAAACTTGAATTAACTCTCAAACTTCTTTGATTGAATAAAACCGAATACAAAGCTCTCTATTTATAGTAGAGTAGGCTGGCTAAGAGGACTCCCAAAACTGCCTAAAAATAACTTTCTTAAACTAGATCCTTAGAGAATTTGCAAAATTGCCTTATTACAACTTGCAAAAATTAGGAAATAAACAACACTACCTTAAACTTATTAGGCAAAATAAAATAAGGAAACTAATAATAAGACTCGATTTAGGGAAGTAAACTTGAGTTAGTTCATCACCCGCGTAAAAGTTGGACAACTCAACTTAAAACGATCATATCTCCTTCGTTACTTAACCAAATAAGGCGTATGAGCGCTCGTTAGAAAGGTAACATCATGTAATTTCATTTCCAACAAACATCTCACCAAAAATAGCCATATTTTTGGAGATATTGAGCATTTAAATCAAGTAAACGAATCTGAATGACAAGAGTAACTTGAACTTTCGTTTTTTTAACTTATACTCATATCCCTCATTTATCATATTGGCTTGCATGAACTTGACTAGGTGTTGCCTAAGGTCGCTTGTGCACTCTGCCCCTATTAGTACTATTCTTTCTGGGTTCAGTCCGTCCAGGTTGATTTGATCTAGTTCCTCGGATGGGGGCTCGACATACTCATGTTGGACGTGCTGCTTCTGTAATTGTTATGCTGGGGGGCTAGCTGTGCCCTTTAGTGCCTTCTTATAGCATCCCCCGGCTTCTTCTTGATCTCCACGTATTTTTTCTACTCCACAGGGTCTGCCTTCATTAGATGTAGCCATGGTCTTCCAAGGATAACATTATAGGTGGATGGTCTATCAATGACCAAGTACCTTACTTGCTTGTTCATTCCTCCTACGTAGGTTGGGATTACGATCTCCCCAAGTGAGTTGGCCGTTTCTCAACTGAATCCTACTAGTGGGATGGTCTTCCTCTACAAATCCTTTTCGCTGAATCCCATGTTTTTTATGGTTTTTAGCATTATTAGATTTTCCGAGCTACCCGTATCTACCAGGACCTTCCTAACCATGCAATTGACCATTGACAACGTTATGATAAGTGCGTCATGATGCTCCTGATCGTCATGGACATCCTCCTCGTCGAAGGTTACGGCAGGCAAGTCGTTGTGGGAAACTCTGGAGGAGTTTTCTGGCATGTCACCCTTGGTCTCGGTAGCGTGTCTCTTTGCCGCCGAACATGTCAATCCGCTTAGGTCTGAGCCGCCTGTTATCACGTTTATTATTTTAGTGCATGTGGCGGTGTGGAGGGCTTAGCTTGTTTCGCAGAACCTACTTGATCTTGCTGCTTGCCCTCACGTGGTAATTGGTGGCTCAGTTCCCCTTGTTCATACATGCGTCTGATCTCCCAGCGTAGAGTGTAGCAGTCCTCCGTAGTGTGTCTGATATCACGATGGAACTCGCACTTCTTCTTGCTATCCTTCCTCCAAGCTTGTCCCTCTATTGGCGGCCTAGGCCACCTTACTCGATCTCCCATTTCCCTTAGCACTTTCAGAATTCCCCCGATGGCAGTTGTGAACCCAAACTCCGCCAGCATAGGAAGCTGCTGATTTTCCTCCCTATTGTCTTTATATCTCTCCTCTTTCTTCCCAGTGGGCTGCTTCCTGCCCAATTTTTCTATGGCTGATGTACTGGACACGCTTAGCATGCTCGGTATGCTTGCTCTGGCGAGCATATCCTCTTCCAATCTAATTCTTGCTGGAGCTTTTTCTTGAATTGCCTCAAAGTTGTGGCTAGGATGCATAGTCAGTTGTTTATATAGGTCTGAATCGTGGTGTAGGCCTCCCCTGAATGCTTCCACCACTGTCGATACGTCACACTCCCGTACTACCACCTTTTTGTTATTGAACCTGGTGTTGAATTCTCCAATTGTCTCGTTGACGCCTTGGTCTATGCGGTACAAATCACCAGCGTGCTTTTGTGGCTTCCGGTTGCTAGCAAACTGCTAGGTGAACGAGTTTACGAAATCGGCGAATGTTGATATCGACCTGTTAGGTAGAATCACAAGCCATCTGTAACACCCCCATTTATTCGGGAGCCTTTAGCTAGACATTCCCAAATAAATAGGACTGTTACCATCTCGGTTTCCCGAGGTAGTAGATAACAAAGTCCAACTCACCAAAGTACCTTAAATAAAAACTTTAATGATTACATATGTCTTACAATTTTTAATCAACTAGAACTTAATGTAAAAATAAATACAACTCGCAGCGGAAATTAAATATAACTACATTTGTGATCTAGACTCCTGCAGGTCCGAAAGCTCACACGCCCAAGCTCCCCATATCCAGCTAACTCAAAACCTGCTATTTAAATCTGCTCCCCATTTAACCGGAAATATTAAATGGTTCACCACAGGATGCCATCAATTAAAGCAGGCATCAATTTTATTTTGACACAGAAGCAAACACGTCAACCAATGGTTCAGTAGGAATAAATACTAACAACAAAAACATACGATAACAATCCAATTTCCTTTTTACATTGCACAACCCCCTGACAACGTACTCCATCCTTTTAATTAGCACACCTCCCTTAACAACGTGCTCACTTTACATCATTCCAACCGAAGTTGAAGTATCCACCATCCCAACCAAAGTTGAGGTATCCACCATCCCAACCGAAGTTGAGGTATCCACCATCTCAGTATAAAACTGAGGTATCTAACACAAATGCCATGATCAACAACAATACTAATCATCTCATAATGAGTCTGAGGTATCCAATAATTACGACATGAGATAACCAACAATCACAATATAAACCAATGACATATACTTCACAACTGATAATTCACCAAACAACATTATCGAGTAAAAGTTGAGTAGGATTTATCCTTACCTGGCAAGCAACTCCAATCATAAAAGCAATCCGAGTAAAGAGAAATTCAATTAACATAGCTTCTTACAACTCCGTCACCTAGACAAGTAATTATTATAATTTAATTATTAATTATTCGATACATTATTATTATTCAATCAAATGAAATTCATTTATATTAATTATTTCCTGTGTATTATTTACATAAAAACCCATCTTAGAAATTAAACTAATTAAATAATCCGCATAATCCCGCCATTAATCAAATACTAAATCAAGTCATCATTACAATCCTACGTCATCACTCTATATCATCATCATGAACACCCATAACACGGTTCATACCCCGTGTCATACACCACGCCAAACCCCTTACCAAACCCCGCATATTACGACACTCCTAGCCACCGACACCACTGCTAAAACCTACCACCACCTAGCTCGCACCACGGCCAACCCCTACAACGACCTATCACCTGCTAAAACACCACCAGCACCCTAAAATCCCACGCCCTAAATACCCCACGACACTACTAATATCGAAAACCCGACACCACAACAACACACCACACGACACCCCACCAGCACAACCACCACACGCCACCATTGACCGCCCTTACTCATCCCAACACCACCTCAGAACTACCCAACACCGGCAGCAACACAATCGATATCCCCTCCCCTATTTCACGCAAAAACGAACATCACCGTCACAAACCACCACCAACAAAAAACCACAACACCTCCACCCTGGTCGACACAAACACCAGGACCCAACCCCACCTTACCCAGGTCAAGGCGAACCCGAATAAGGGTCCTATTAGGGTCGAAGTCCACTACTCCCCTGTTTTCAACCCGCCTCCACAGCCCTCGAAACCCGCCTGCCACCGCCACCCTAAGCCTTCCCTGACACCACCACCATACTCAATCCAACCCTTGCAATCCCACGTACCATTTCCCAAAGTTTAGTCCGATTCTGTCAAGGTTTGTGTCAGTTTCTAAGCGCCTTAAGATCGTCTCACATTCAGCTTAATAAGAAAATAAAAAGCGAGATTAGAAGTTGTTACCTTGAATATTTTATCGCTTGCTAATTCCGTCACCAATACTTTCTTAAACTTCCTTAATCTCCCTCTCTCTCTTTATGTAAATTTTCAGAATTGAAAAGTAAGATAGGATGGTAGATTGCTCCCCTTTTATAGAGTAGGCTTAGGCTTGTCCGTATTATTTTAGGAAACCGTCTTTAAGGTAATTATTATTACTATTATTATTATTATTATTATTATTATTATTATTATTATTATTATTATTATTATTATTATTATTATCATATATTACTACTCTTACCATAATTAGAATTACCATACATCTCTTTTAATAATTAAATTAATAGGATAATTAATATAATTATTATTACTTTTCCATTATTATTATTTCCATATTATCTATTATAAATTCCCGGTGCAAATCCCAATTATACTCATACCTTATTATAATAAATTCCGGTCCAATTAATCAATGGCACACGGCCCAACACTCGATTATTAGCTAAGCCCAATTCCTGACTTGGATTATTAATTTTATATTTTACTTAACGTCTTATTTGTAATTATTATTAGAAATGTTTTTAACTAATTATTAGTTACATAAATTATTAATATCAAAATACGGGGTATTACAGTCTTCTCCCTTTAAAATGAACTTCGTCCCGAAGTTCGCCCACAACTACTATCACAAAACGTATAACTACGCATCATTTAACATCATTAACTTACTCAATCATTATCAAACTTTCGTAATCATTATAATACCGTATCATACTTATTAAAATGTGTCACAAAACTAATTTCAAAACATGAGAATGTATCACAATATAAACTTAGAACATGAGGTATCACATTCTACCCCTCTAAAAATAAACTTCGTCCCGAAGTTTCGAAACTACTTTTACATTATTAAACCAATAACAATTGAAATAATTATATAAATGATAAGAGTCTAATCATCCCACTAACTAGTTACCCTTCTACCCATTTCCTAGGTCTCCCTATGATCACTCCTACCTCTCAACTATCATTGGTTAAGAATTTATAAAACATTTATATTAAACATTTGGAAAAACTCGAGTTTTCGGAAATCAAAGTCCAGTAGTAACTTTCAAAATTCACCATTAAATAACCGTTACATTCCACGTTTATTTTTGTATACTTTTCAGAAATATAAAGAGTTTTTAAATTACGAGAAAAAGAATTAAGTCCAAATCTCGAATAATCAATTTATAAAGATTTTTACAATTCAGTGGGTCGAAACCAAAAACTGATCAGCTATAAGTCAAAACTTAGGTTAACTTGTAAAAATCACTATTAATTGTCAAAAATTCACCTTATAACGTGACTTATCAATTTGAAAACATATTTGAGTCTTTTAAACAGTGGAGTTGAAATTAGGTAAAAATATTAAGAACAAATTAAATGGAAAATTTTACAAATTCGTTTGTCGAAAACTTTACTGTACAGAAATATTCTGACCACTGTCTATAAAAATATTTATTTCTCCCAAACCATAAATTTTTTTAACACGAAACCAACGACATTGGAAAGTTAACTCACATGGTTACCACTCATAAAATTTTGAACCTTAGACGATTTACAGAAGTCAAATGGCAGCTAAATCAAATAGGGTTAAAATCTGCTAAATAAGGTCAGGCTTCCACATCCATTTTACGAACTGACAAATTCTTACTAACCCTCCCCCCCAAATACTTGTAGTAACACAACTTGGTCATAAAATATTCATACACCACTATTCATGTATTCTAAAGTATTCCTATTACAAATCCAATCATCCAATAATATTGTAAATAACATGGTTTCGGGATTCACATAACCGCATATCGCTAGACATGATACTACTATAATCAAATAATCAATATAAATTCAACAATTACTTTCATGCTCATGATTTCAACATCTCATCGTTATTTTATCCATCTCATCCTCCTTAAAATCAAGGTTACGTCTCGTAACATTGGTCATCAACAATACACATCCAATCAATAAATACACCTCCAAGTCAACAATGGATCCTAAGAAATACTAAACATTTATTTTAATTTACCCCACTCTTAATTATCTCTCGAGGTAACCGGTTCAAAACTAGAAGGGCCAAGGTACGAATTAAGGGATCCTTCTTAACCGTACTAAGAGGGGCTCCTAACAGTTTCTACCCGGGGTTCACTTTATTAGACACATCCTACATTCATTATTGTTCATTGGTTAGTCCTGAGGATCATTTTGCTCTGATACCACTTTGTAACACCCTCATTTATTCGGGAGCCTTTAGCTAGACATTCCCAAATAAATAGGACTGTTACCATCTCGGTTTCCCGAGGTAGTAGATAACAATGTCCAACTCACCAAAGTACTTTAAATAAAAACATTAATGATTACATATGTCTTACAATTTTTAATCAACTAGAACTTAATGTAAAAATAAATACAACTCGCAGCGGAAATTAAATAAGTGATACAACTACATTTGTGATCTAGACTCCTGCAGGTCCGAAAGCTCACACGCCCAAGATCCCCATATCCAGCTAACTCAAAACCTGCTATTTAAATCTGCTCCCCATTTAACCGGAAATATTAAATGGTTCACCACAGGATGCCATCAATTAAAGCAGGCATCAATTTTATTTTGACACAGAAGCAAACACGTCAACCAATGGTTTAGTAGGAATAAATACTAACAACAAAAACATACGATAACAATCCAATTTCCTTTTTACATTGCACAACCCCCTGACAACGTACTCCATCCTTTTACTTAGCACACCTCCCTTAACAACGTGCTCACTTTACACCATTCCAACCGAAGTTGAAGTATCCACCATCCCACCCAAATTTGAGGTATCCACCATCCCAACCGAAGTTGAGGTATCCACCATCCCAACCGAAGTTGAGGTATCCACCATCTCAGTATAAAACTGAGGTATCCAACACAAATGCCATGATAAAAAACAATACTAATCATCTCAGAACGAGTCTGAGGTATCCAATAATTACGACATGAGATAACCAACAATCACAATATAAACCAATGACAGATACTTCACAGCTGATAATTCACCCAACAACATTATCGAGTAAAAGTTGAGTAGGATTTATCTCTACCTGGCAAGCAATTTCCATCATAAAAGCAATCCGAGTAAAGAGAAATTCAATTAACATAGCTTCTCACAACTCCGTCACCTAGACAAGTAATTATTATAATTTAATTATTAATTATTCGATACATTATTATAATTCAATCAAATGAAATTCATTTATATTAATTATTTCCCGTGTATTATTTACATAAAAACCCGTCTTAGAAATTAAACTAATTAAATAATCCGCATAATCCCGCCATTAATAAAAAACTAAATCAAGTCATCATTACAATCCTACGTCATCACTCTATATCATCATCATGAACACCCATAACACGGTTTATACCCCGTGTCATACACCACGCCAAACCCCTTACCAAAACCCGCATATTACGACACTCCTAGCCACCGACACCACCGCTAAAACCTACCACCACCTAGCTCGCACCACGGCCAACCCCTACAACGACCTACCACCTGCTAAAACACCATCAGCACCCTAAAATCCCACGCCCTAAATACCCCACGACACTACTAATATCGAAAACCCGACACCACAACAACACACCACACGACCCGCCACCTTCATAACCACCACACACCACCATTGACCGCCCTTACTCATCCCAACACCACCTCAGAACTACCCAACACCGGCAGCAACACAATCGACACCCCCTCCCCTATTTCACGTTAAAACGACCATCACCGTCACAAACCACCACCAACAACCGCCACAACACCTCCACCCTGGTCGACACAAACAACAGGACCCAACCCCACCTTACCCAGGTCAAGGCGAACCCGAATAAGGGTCCTATTAGGGTCGAAGTCCACTACTCCCCTATTTTCAACCCGCCTCCACAGCCCTCGAAACCCGCCTGCCACCGCCACCCTAAGCCTTCCCTGACACCACCACCATACTCAATCTAACCCTTGCAATCCCACGTACCACTTCCAAAAGTTTTGTCTGATTCCGTCAAGGTTTGGGTGAGTTTCTAAGCGCCTTAAGATCATCTCACATTCAGCTTAATAAGAAAATAAAAAGCGAGTTTAGAAGTTGTTACCTTGAATTATTTATCGCTTGCTAATTCCGTCACCAATACTTTCTTAAACTTCCTTAATCTCCCTCTCTCACTTTATGTAAATTTTCAGAATTGAAAAGTAAGATAGGATGGTAGATTGCTCCCCTTTTATAGAGTATGCTTAGGCTTGTCCGTATTATTTTAAGAAACCGTCTTTAAGGTAATTATTATTACTATTATTATACTTATTATTATCATATATTACTACTCTTACCATAATTAGAATTACCATACATCTCTTTTAATAATTAAATTATTAGGATAATTAATATAATTATTATTACTTTTCCATTATTATTATTTCCATATTATCTATTATAAATTCCCAGTGCAAATCCCGATTATACTCTTACCTTATTATAATAAATTCTGGTCCAATTAATCAATGGCACACGGCCCAACACTCGATTATTAGCTAAGCCCAATTCCTGACTTGGATTATTAATTTTATATTTTACTTAACGTCTTATTTGTAATTATTATTAGAAATTCTTTTAACTAATTATTAGTTACATAAATTATTAATATCAAAATACGGGGTATTACACCATCGGAGCGCTGGCCCCGACAGTGTTGATGTGACACCCCCACATACCAAGGTGCCTTACTCAGACCACCCTAGGATGAGAGACCGTCACCATCTAGGTTTCCCGAGGCTAGTATATCAAAGTTACCATTCCACAACAACATTTAGTTAAGTATAAAGAATTAACGATTAAGCCAAAACCAAATCCAAAACAATGTTCACTAGTACTTAAACAACTGAAACTAGAAAAGTAAATCTAATGACAGCGGAAGCTAGACTTGAGTGATGAATCCCCATCTCGTCCCCAAAACTAATGACCATAATCACCTGTCACAATCTGCTCACCATCCCCGAATGGATCACCAGAGATTTACAAAACAACAACGGAGTCAGTTTACTACATAATCAAAATAAGATAAAGTACGATAAGATAAACAGCTGCTCACAATCCACCTCCAACTCCCAATAACATCATGTAACTAACTACACAATAAAGTGTGTAGCTCTGCCAGTGGGAGACCGCAGCCGTACCCACCTAAGTCCCGCTCATCAACGAGCGATAACCCTATTCATTAATGTGCAAATCCCTTCCATGGAGGGTTCCGTAGAGGGCAAAACTAGGGCGTGAAGCCACTCTCGCAAGTGACTCCACTCAGCTGACGACGCACCTCGCGAACATCATCAACCATCTCAACACCAAGACCAAACTCCAATCCAACAACAGCAGTTAATCACAATATCAATCGTACAACAATCACAACACATATCTTAAATCTATTAAATAGTAAACCGAGTAGGGAATCCCTACCTTAGCACAAACTGAAATGAGACAATCAAGCAGGCTAAAATGGCTCCTCTACGAAGTCTCCACCTAACAACAATCACATAATTCCAATTACAACATGCCAAAATCCCCCTTTCCCCCAAATCATGAACTAGGGCAAAACCCTAAAAGACTAACTGATGAAACTCATATAATTAGAGGCTTACCGACACAATCGACGCAAAGGAAGGATGAACAAGACTCACGAACGATCCACGAACTTGGGAGATATTTGGAGATGATTAGAGTTACGTAGAAAGTTTAGGTTTTGGTAAAATTATTAAGAAACTGTAAATCCCCTTTTATATAACTCTAATCCTCTCTAAATCAAACCGCGGAAATAAACATCGTCAGACCGGATACTCGGTCGAGTATAGAGTATACTCAGCCGAGTATCCTCTACTCGGTCGAGTATTTCCATACTCGGTCGAGTATTGCTGGATAGTAGTCTATCCAGAAACACACGACACACCTACTCGGCCGAGTAAGCCATATTCGGCCGAGTAACAGACTTAGAAAACCGTAGTATTACAGTCTTCCCTCCTTAAAAAGAATTTCGTCCCCGAAGTTCACACTATACACACAAAACAAGACCAACAACCACAACCCAACTCCTCAACAACTACCACCAGAACCAAAAAACTCTCACTATACAAAAAAAAACACCCAACTCAAACTAAAAACACGACACAAACATAGCTAAGCTAACTCAAACTAACCCAAAAACAAGCATGCGACCATCTCCTACCCCCTACAAGACAACGGTTACGTCCCCGTAACCAAACATACCTGATCGAAAAGGTGAGGGAAACACTCTCTCATAGATTCCTCGGGTTCCCATGTGGCTTCTTTCACATTGTGATTGGCCAAAGTATCTTTAGTAAGATGGTCTCATCATTCCTTGTCTTGCGCACTTTGCGGTCTAAGATCTCCTTAGGAACCTCCGTATAAGTTAGAGACTCATCAAGCTCTATGTTCTCAACCTCAATCACATGTGACGGATCACTCACATAATTCCGGAGCTGTGAAACATGAAACACGTTGTGGAATCGATCCAATGCTGGTGGCAAAGCTAGCCGGCAGGCTACTTCACCTACACGATCCAAGATCTCATACGGGCCGATAAACTTCTGGCTCAACTTACCTTTCTTGCCAAACCTCATAACCCCTCGCATAGGTGACACTTTCAAAAGGACTTTGTCACCCACTGCGAACTCGATGTCCATACGGTGCAAATATGCATAACTCTTTTGGCGATCTTGAGCTGCTTTAATCTTTTGACGAATCAGACGAACTTGCTAAATCATATCTTGCACCATCTGTGGTCCTAAAACCACTGCCTCTGCACTGTCATTCCAACAAACCGGACTCCTGCATTTCCTGCCATACAAAGCCTCGAACGATGCCATCCCAATACTGGTGTGATAGCTGTTGTTGTAAGAAAACTCAATCAAGTCCAGCCTATCTTCCCAAATCCCACCGAACAACATGGCACAAGCCCTCAACAAGTCCTCCAAAGTCTTGATAGTCCTCTTAGTCTGACCATTTGTCGCCGGATGAAAAGTTGTACTCATCTTTAAAGTCGTTCCCATCAAATCCTGTAACTCCTGCCAAAACCGTGATATAAACCCCGCATCTCGATCTGACACTATATCCACACCATGTAACCGGACCATATGATTTCTGTAACCCAAATCTAGTAGTATCTTGGTCCAAGTATCCTTCATCGGAATGAAGTGAGCTGACTTTTTTAAACGATCAACGATCACCCAAATCATATTGTTACCTTACTGTGTCCTTGGTAACCCCACGATAAAGTCCATAGAGATCGACTCCCACTTCCACTCGGGTACCTCAAGTGACTGAATCTTACCTTGCGGTCTTCGTTGCTCACCCTTTACTCTGTGGCATGTCAGACACTTAGCCACAAACTCGGCCACATCCCTCTTCATATTAGGCCACCAAAATGCTTTCATCAGGTCCTTATAAAGCTTGTCACCTCCTGGGTGAACTGAATAAGGAGTGCAATGAGCCTCTGTCATGATTACTCTCCTCAAGTCTACATCATTAGGAACACACCATCTCCCATTAAAACGAACACTCCCATCTGTATGGATAGAAAACCTGGAAACCGTGCCACTCTCCACCCTTGACTTCCATTCTTGGATCTTTGGATCAAGCTCTTGTTTCCTCTTTATATCATCATACAAGTCTGGCTCGATCATCAAGTCCCCGATAGTATCCCCTTTCCGAATCATATGGATTCCCATCTTGGACATCTCATCCCTCAGCTTCAGCAAAGACATAGATGTACACAACGAATGAACACTCTTCCTACTCAAGGCATCTGTCATGACATTGCCCTTACCCTCATGATAGATGATCTCCATGTCATAGTGATGTGACCATAATTAGTGCATATTTAGTCCCCGAATTAGCCTTGTTCCCATGCTTTTTAGTGCATATTTGGGTCATTTATTATCTTTAGTTCTTTGTTTTGCATATTCTTTGAGGTTTTGTGTTCTTGGTAGGAAAGGAGTGCAAACCTTGCATTTTCATGGTAAAACGAGACTAAATTGATTGAATTCAATGACCAAGCATCAAGGAGAGACAAGATTATAAGGCCTTTGTACATACTATAGTAGATGGGCAATGATGAGAAAAGATCCTTGCATCCCCGAGGAAATCCCTAAGGATTTTATGAAGAAAAGGGAAGAAAAGAAGAAGAAATGAAACTGCACAGCAATCCGTGCAGATTGTCCTGAAGACGCCCGTCCTCCACCTTCACAATCCATGCGTCTTCACTCCAAGACGCCCGGGCAGCAACCCCAGAAGACGCCCGTCTTCACCCCAAGACGCTCGGACAGAGACTCACGAATCCGGCCGTCCCGTGCCTAAGACGCACGGATTCCAAGGCAGCACAACTTCGTCTTCTTCAAGCTTCAAAGAAAGATGCCCATCCTTCCAAAAATACCGGCGTTTCCTTAAGTAGGGACTTAATCGTCATTTAAGCCCTTAGTTAACCCTAATTCCTACACCTAATCCCCACTATAAATACCCCATTAGTCTAATTAGAAGAGTATGTTCTTCTTAGCAATCTTTAGGGTAGTTAATATCAATCAAATCTCTCTTTAATTTTGTAATCAACAATTAATCAAGTTTTAATACAAGTTTTATTTCCTTAATCTCTCTTTTGTTCATCCTTTATTTTGGGTAATCGAAGATTATTTGGGTTATTATTGGGAGATTGACAACCTCTCAATCAAGCATCAAGTACTTCTTTTATTCTTTGCTTTATTATTGGAATCATTAGTAGGTATAATTCTCTTAATCCCTTTTTAATTATTGTTAATTACTTTCCTTTAGTCATCATGTTTCACTTTGTTGGTATGATTGATAACCTTGCTAGCATGTTCAACATGATAATGAGTGAGTAGTCACTTAGCTAGGGTTAATGGGTAATTAGGGGAAACCAACATGGGGAATGTTTCATGCTTAAATTAACATGCTTTCATGGTTTATTTGCCTGCTTGTTTTGATCTCAACTCATGCACATGTTATGTTTGATGAAATGCGAGCCTATGAATCCTTGCATTTTTTACCCATCACCTATCTTTTCAATGAGACTTGTAAGACATAAACCAACTCGAGTCTCATTAGACCATGCATGTTGTTGAGTAGGGAAGATTAAGTCGACTTGTAGGTGTTGTACAATCTAATCGATTCGGCTCCGGGACCCAAACTTTCCTAGGATTGTAAGATATAACCCAACTCAATCCATCACAACAATAATTGCTTGCTTATAATTTGAGAACATGTTTGTATGATCAATTCCCATGAATCCCCTATGACCCCATGATACCCTAGTGCTTTTTATCAATTGTTTACAACCCTTTTTAATTCATCTTGCTTGTTTACTTTCATTGCTATTTAGTTTAGTGACCTTCTACATCAACCCCAATTGTGACACCCCTAAGACACCACTAGTCTCAATAGAAATCTCATCTCAATTCCCGTCCCTTAGGATCCGACCTTTACTTGCCTCTTTACTAATTGTAGAGTTGTTTGTGAAGCTATAAATTGTGTTTTGGTCTAGGTGCTCCTAACGACAAGTTACCGAAAAGATTTAGTCCGACCAAAAATGGCGCCGTTGCCGGGGACGGTGTTAACTTGATTTAGATTTTCTTATAATTGTTATTAGTTGTGTCTTTCTTTTCCTTGGGGAAGTAAAACTCCTCAAGGTTTTTCCTAATTATTTTCAAGTTGTTTGATATTTTGCAAGATGGACCTTATAGATTGTTTTCTAGAGGACCACTTAAGTATACCTTTCTTCAAAGATCCCATGTAAGCATTGGAAGCCTTGGAAGCAAGTGAGGCTAAAAATATGTATTGGGAATTGGAGGTAAATCTTTTTGAGGCCGCTCTAGCTAACAAAGAACTTGCTCATGCACAATCCGAATTAGTGCATAACATCCTTGTGGAAGCATGTCAACCTATATAAGATGAGCAATCCATCCTAGAAGACATCTTACAAGCTCAAGAGCAAGAGGAATCCATTATGGAATTCGAATGTGATGAGGTTGATGAGAATGAAGAACAACTTGAATATGCTATGAGAATGGAATGTCTAATGGAGATGGAGCAAATTCTCAATGAAACTCCAAAGGAGGAAAGTGAGGTACAAACTCCTACTTTAAAACCCCTTCCCCCAACTTTGAAATATGCTTACCTTGATGAATCAAAGACCAAACCCGTGATAGTTAATGATAGACTTGATGAGAACCAATTGGGAAAATTGCTTGATGTGTTGAAACAACATGAGAAGGCTATAGGTTATAGTCTAGATGACCTTAAGGGGATAAGTACCAACTTTTCCATGCATAGAATTCATCTAGAGGAAGACCATAGACCTACCATTCAACCTCAAATAAGATTGAACCCCCACATGCAAGAAGTTGTCAAAGGAGAGGTTATGAAATTACTTGATGCGGGAATCATATATCCCATATCGGACTCTTTGTGGGTTAGCCCCGTCCAAGTGGTACCTAAGAAAGGAGGTACCACGGTAGTGACAAATGAAAAGAATGAACTAATACCCACAAGGAAGATCACCGGTTGCGTATGTGTATTGACTATCGAAAATTGAATTCCGCAAAAAGAAAGGATCATTTCTGTAACACCCCCATACTTCAAGTGCCTTACCAGGACCACTCAGGTATGAAGACATTACCATCTCGGTTACCCGAGGCAATGATAATCAAACAACAATAAAGAAACAACGTTTATTATAAATAATTTAGCGAATAGTTACAATCCTCAAAACCAAACCAAAAGTACGATACATGATCTCAAATCGATTGTTCTAATCGAAATGTAAATAAACTAAAGGCTACAGCGAAGACTCCTATCATCATGTCGTGGCATCCCAGCTATCCCAGTACTCATCTCAATACCTGCTCAATATCTGCTCACCATCCCCGAATGGATCACCGCAGGTTTACAAAACAACACCGGGGTCAGTACTAATCACACAATCAATATAAACAACAATGATAAGATAAATAGACAGCGACTTAATCAACACACACACACACACCAACCAAGTCCCATCATCTCTATACTTGATGTCCCACTTTGGACCAGCCACGCCAGATGGGGGACCGCAGCCGTACCCACCAAATCCCCGCTCCACATAGTGAGCGATAAACCCTGTCCATTAATGTGCACATCCTTCTCGTGGCGGGTTCCACGAATAGCGAAACTAGGGCGTGAAGCCACTCCCGCAAGTGACCCCACTCGGTAGAGGCCACGCCTCGCGAACCATCAACAACGATCACAACCACAATTACAATACAATTATTATATCAAACAATCAAACACAATACATCAACCAATATCCCATTATGGGACTAATACTGAGTAGGAAATCCTACCTGGTATGCACACAATCAGACGGTCTCTCTTTCTTTGAGTCAAAAAGCCTCTTCTATGAACCCTCCTCCTATCATACAACACATAGAGACTACCACATCACATACTACACATAAAACCCCCAATCTCTAAATTAGGGTTTAACCAAATCGAAGGAAATACAATAGAAATGGTACATAGATCTTACCCTCGACACAAGGAACTCAACGGTACGAACAACGACAAGAACTGCCCGTCTGAACTCCGGGAATTGCTAAGAATGCGATTAAGAAGATGAACTTGGTTGCTTTCTCTCTTAAACAGGAATTTAGGTTTTGTAAAAGTGATTTAGAATAATGACGATGAAACTTAAATACCTTAATCGCATAATTAACAAAACCCGAAAAACTCCCCGTAAACCGGACACTCGATCGAGTACCCCCTTACTCGATCGAGTGCCCCACTACTCGATCGAGTACCCAACAGTCGAAACTATTTTATTTCGCAACTTACCCTTACTCGACAGAGTAAGGCCTACTCGATAGAGTACCCCAAGACTTATAAATACGGAGTATTACAGTCTTCCCTCCTTAAAAGGAACTTCGTCCCCGAAGTTCAAACCACTACTAAACGAAGGTACTCCCATAACATTCCCGACTCAAAAGCCAAACAAAATTCAACATAAAACATGATAATAACCCAACTCATCCCGACAAACATACCGACACCACATATAAAAGGGGTATAAAACTCTTAAAAACTGCTCGCGATCATCTCCTACCCCCCTAAAAGAAACAAGGTTACGTCCCCGTAACCATACATACCTGATCAAAAAGGAAAGGGTAACGCTCTTTCATAGCTTCCTCTGGCTCCCATGTAGCTTCCTCGGTCTCGTGGTTAGACCAAAGGATCTTAAGCAAAACTGTCTCACCACTCCTAGTCTTTCTAACCTTTCGGTCTAGAATCTGCTTAGGCACCTCAAGATATGATAAGGACTCATCTAGCTCTAAGCTCTCTGCCTCCAACACATGTGACGGGTCACTCACATACTTCCGCAGCTGCGATACATGAAACACATTATGCACTCTCTCTAATGCAGCTGGTAAAGCCAGACGATAAGCAACTTCCCCAACTCGCTCTAAGATCTCATAAGGCCATATGAACTTCTGACTTAGCTTGCCTTTCTTCCCAAATCTCATAACCCCACGCATAGGAGACACTTTCAAAAGAACCTTGTCCCCAACTTGAAACTCTATATCCCGGCGATGTAGATCTGCCTAACTCTTTTGTCGATCCTGAGCTGCTCTCATCCGTTCCCTGATCATCTTAATCTGTTCCACCATCTCATGCACCATCTCTGGTCCTAAAACTACTGCCTCATCACTATCGTCCCAACAGATTGGACTCCTACATCTCCTCCCATACAAAGCCTCAAACGGTGCCACACCTATACTGGTGTGATAACTGTTATTGTAAGAAAATTTTATCAAGTCCAACCTCTGCTCCCAGCTACCACCAAAATCCATCACACAGGCTCGCAACATATCCTCAAGAGTCTTGATTGTTCTCTCGATCCGCCTGTCCGTCGCGGGATGAAATGCTGTACTCATCTTCAAAGTTGTTCCCAACGATTCTTGCAACTCCTTCCAAAACCTCGATATAAACCTCGCATCTCTGTCAGACACTATGTCCTTAGGGACTCCATGTAACTTAAGCACGTTCTTTCGATAGGCCATAGCCAATTGTGCCTTAGTCCATGTATCTTTCATTGGAACAAAGTGAGCTGACTTGGTCAGACGATCCACTATCACCCAAATCATGTTGTTACCTTGTTGACTCTTTGGCAAACCCACAATGAAATCCATGGAAATGGATTCCCACTTCCACTCAGGTACCTCTAAAGACTGAATCTTACCTTTTGGTCGTCATTGTTCCCCTTTAACTCTCGGCATGTCAAACAACGGGACACAAACTCAACTGTCTCTTTCTTCATCCCAGGCCACCAAAACGTTTTCTTCAAATCCTTGTATAGCTTGTCTCCTCCTGGATGAACTGAATATGGTGTGCAATGTGCCTTTGTCATGATAGTCTTTTTCAACTCCTCATCATTATGAACACACCACCTACCATCAAACCTCAAACTACCATCTGTATGAATAGAAAACCGGGACACTGTCCCTTTCTCTACCCCAGCTCTCCACTCCACTATCTTAGGATCCAAAGCCTGCTTACCTCGAATATCATCGTAAAACTCAAGATGTACTGTCATATCACCCATGGCATCATCTTTCTGCATCATATGTATCCCAAAACTCGCTACCTCATCCCTCAGCCTTATCAAGCATAGAGCTGTACACCGAGAATGTACACTCTTCCTACTCAAAGCATCAGCAACAACATTGGCCTTCCCTTCATGGTAGATGATTTCCATGTCATAATCGCCAATCAGCTCCATCCACCTCCTCTGTCTCATGTTCAACTCCTTCTGCGTGAAGATGTACTTGAGACTCTTGTGATCAGAAAATACCTTAAAGATTGCTCCATAAAGGTAATGTCTCCAAATCTTGAGAGCAAACACCACTGCACCCAACTCCAGATCATGAGTAGGGTAGTTCTCCTCATAAGGCTTCAATTGCCTAGAAGCATAGGCAATCACTTTACCATTCTGCATCAACACACATCCCAACCCATTCTTCGAGGCATCCGTATAAACCTCAAAGTTCTCGCTCCCTTCGAGCAATGCTAAGACAAGAGCTGTGGTCAAACGCTCCTTTAATGTTTGGAACGCCGTCTCACAACTCTCATCCCAACGAAACCTGTTCTCTTTCCTCATCAACGCCACTCATCGGTCTAGCTATCTTGGAGAAATCTTTCACGAACCGTCTGTAGTATCCAGCTAAACCCAAGAAACTCCTAACCTCAGCAACATTCTTTGGTGCTTCCCACTTTGTCACTGCCTCAATCTTCGCCGGATCCACAGCTACCCCATCTTTAGAGATCACATGCCCCAGAAAAGCAACTTTCTCTAACCAGAACTCACACTTGGACAGCTTAGCATACAACTCATGATCCCTCAAAGTCTGCAACACGATCCTCAGATGCTCCTCATGCTCCTCCTTAGTCTTAGAGTAGACTAAGATGTCATCGATAAACACCACTACAAACTGGTCCAAGAGCTGTCTGAAGATTCTGTTCATCAAATCCATAAACACTGCCGCTGCATTAGACAAACCAAACGGCATCACCACATACTCATAATGGCCATACCTCGACGTGAAAGCTGTCTTTGGTATGTCCACCTCTCTAATCTTCACCTGATGGTACCCCGACCTCAAATCAATCTTAGAAAAGACTGTTGCACCGCTCAACTGATCAAATAGGTCATCTATCCTTGGCAAAGGATACTTGTTCTTTATCGTCACTCGGTTCAGCTCCCTGTAATCTATGCATAACCTCAAACTCCCATCTTTCTTCTTCACGAAAAGAACTGGTGCTCCCCACGGCGATACACTTGGTCTAATGTATCCCTTCTCTATCAGATCATCCAACTGCTTCCTAAGCTCCTCCATCTCCTTAGGACCCATACGGTACGGTGCCTTAGAGATCGGCCCCGTCCCCCGGCTTCAACTCAACAAAGAAAATCTATCTCCCTCTTCGGTGGCAACCCCGGAATCTCCTCTGGAAAAACATCTGCAAACTCTCCCACCACTGGTATCTCATCAACTGTCGGACTCTCTATCCGGTCATCTCTCACATGGCACAAGATCAAAGGACATCCCTTCCTCAGATAAGACTTCAATGTAATTTTGCAATCAACTTAACTTTGGGTTTGACTAGAAACCCACGATAAGACACACTAACACCCTTAGGACCTCTTAAAGACACTTTCTTTTGATGACAGTCTATCTTAGCTTTATACTTTCCTAACCAATCCATCCCGACTATCATCTCAAAACCATTAAAAGGAAACTCTAGCAAGTATACAGGGAAATCAACTTGCCCAACTATCAAAGATACATCCCTGAACAATCTCCCACACGATACGGACTCACCCGAAGGTATGAAAACTTGCTCACTAACGGACTCATATACTCTCAAACCTAATCTGTTTGACATGACTCAAGACACAAACGACCGAGAAGCCCCCGAATCAAACAAAACAAAGGTAGGAATACCATTAACAAGGAATGTACCGGTGATAACGTGCGCATCTTCCTCGCTTTTTCTTCTCCATCATAAATAACTTGCCATCGGTCTTCCGCCCACCTCCCGGACAAGATCTTGGCCGAGGTGGGTCGGCTTAGCACCCGACCCTTGATTGTTGTTGTTGTTCGTTGGTGGTTTCGGATAAGAATTACCGCCGTTGCGGTTGCCTCCACTCTGTAACTCGACTTCCCGGTTTGGCCATGATCCAGCCGGTCTGTTGCTCGCGTAGCTCTGCGCAGGTCTCTGGAAAGATCCCGGTGCACTTGTGCACTCATGTCTCTTGTGGCCCACACCACCACAACTATAGCAGGTCACTCCCCAACTATTACTCACACTTCCACGGCCACGCCCAAAGGAAGCCCCAAAGATCAACCCGGACCCGGAAGAAAATCCCTTAGATTGATTGTGGTTGCCTTTCTTGTGATTCGATTGGCCACCACCCTCGCTTTCAGACTTCCTCTTCTCACCACCTAACCTCTCCTGAGCCATCTCCACCAACCTCTCAGCTCTCCCAGCCCTCTCATAAGCTTCCTTAACATCTCTAAAGATTCCCATGGGTAACTTATCCATAATCTTAGGGGTCAACCCCTCTCTCAACCTCAATGCCGATTCTCCTCACTCAAACCCATATCCTCGGATACCTAGACTTCTCATTGAACACTGTAGTACTCACCACGGACATCTCGGCAGTCATCTTAAAACCATCAAACTCTTCTCTCAACTTACTCCTCACATGTTCCGGTACAAACTCC
Organism: Silene latifolia; assembly: GCF_048544455.1. Lineage (NCBI taxonomy): Eukaryota > Viridiplantae > Streptophyta > Magnoliopsida > Caryophyllales > Caryophyllaceae > Silene > Silene latifolia. The sequence continues at coordinate 71,890,676 of NC_133534.1, forward strand.
TTCCTCACAGCCCTACGAAACTCCTCCCAAGGTATAGCAGGTAAGCCTTGGTTTATATATATCTCCTTAGCACTCACTTTCACTGAATCCCACCACTTGCCTGCTGCCTCCCTCAGATAGAACGCAGCCTGTTCCACTCTCTGATGCCATTTGTAACACCCCCATACTCCAAGTGCCTTACCAGGACCACTCAGGTATGAAGACATTACCATCTCGGTTACCCGAGGCAATGATAATCAAACAACAATAAAGAAACAACGTTTATTATAAATAATTTAGCGAATAGTTACAATCCTCAAAACCAAACCAAAAGTACGATACATGATCTCAAACGACTGTTTCTAATCGAAATGTAAATAAACTAAAGGCTACAGCGGAAGACTCCTATCATCATGTCGTGGCATCCCAGCTATCCCAGTACTCATCTCAATACCTGCTCAATATCTGCTCACCATCCCCAAATGGATCACCGCAGGTTTACAAAACAACACCGGGGTCAGTACTAATCACACAATCAATATAAACAACAATGATAAGATAAACAGATAGCTTAACTGTCACACACACACAACAACCAACCAAGTCCCATCATCTCTATCTTGACCCCTTTGGACCCACCACGCCGATGGGGGACCGCAGCCGTACCCACCAAATCCCCGCTCCACATAGTGAGCGATAAACCCTGTCCATTACTGTGCACATCCCATCTGTGGCGGGTTCCACAGAAGGCGAAACTAGGGCGTGAAGCCACTCCCGCAAGTGACCCCACTCAGCCGAGGCCACGCCTCGCGAACCATCAACAACGATCACAACCACAATTACAATACAATTATTATATCAAACAATCAAACACAATACATCAACCAATATCCCATTATAGGACTAATACTGAGTAGGAAATCCTACCTGGTATGCACACAATCAGACGGTCTCTACTGCTGAGTCAAAAAGCCTCTTCTATGAACCCTCCTCCTATCATACAACACATAGAGACTACCACATCACATACTACACATAAAACCCCCAATCTCTAAATTAGGGTTTAACCAAATCGAAGGAAATACAATAGAAAGGGTACATAGATCTTACCCTCGACGGAAGGAACTCAACGGTACGAACAACGACAAGAACTGACCGTCTGAACTCCGGGAATTGCTAAGAATGCGATTAAGAAGATGAACTTGGTTGCTTTCTCTCTTAAACAGGAATTTAGGTTTTGTAAAAGTGATTTAGAATAATGACGATGAAACTTAAATACCTTAATCGCATAATTAACAAAACCCGAGAAAACTCCCCGTAAAACCGGACACTCGATCGAGTACCCAAGGTACTCGATCGAGTACCCCCTTACTCGATCAAGTGCCCCAGCTACTCGATCGAGTACCCAACAGGTCAGAAACTATTTTATTTCGCAACTTACCCTTACTCGACAGAGTAAGGCCTACTCGATAGAGTACCCCAAGACTTATAAATACGGAGTATTACAATTTCCGCCTACCATTCATTGACCAAATGCTTGAGAGGTTAGCCTTCAATAAATTCTTTTGTTAACTTGACAGGTATTCGGGATTCTTCCAAATCCCTATACACCCGGATGACCAGCATAAGACCACCTTCACATGCCCTTATAGTACTTTTGCATATTGGAGGATGCCTTTTGGTTAATGTAATGCCCCCGCCACTTTCCAAAGATATATGATGAGTGTCTTCTCCGATTACCTAGAGACCATAATGGAAGTTTTTATTGATGATTTTAGTGTTTATGGAAAGGACTTTGACTCATGTTTGCATAATCTTTCTCTTGTGTTGCAAAAATGTGAAGATGTTAGTCTTGTTTTAAATTGGGAAAAGTGTCACTTCATGGTCAATGAAGGAATTGTTTTGGGTAATTTAATCTCGGAAAAGGGCATCGAGGTTGATAAAGCTAAAGTTGAGGTGATAGAGAAACTCCCACCTCCCGTGAATGTTAGAGGGGTGAGAAGTTTTCTCGGTCACGCGGGTTTCTATCGCCGTTTCATAAAGGATTTTTCAAAAATAGCGAAACCTCTCACTCAACTCTTACTTAAGGATGCCAAATTCCATTTCACTGATGAGTGTGTTGAAGCCTTTAATAGAATCAAGGAAGCACTAATCTCGACACCGATCATTCAACCTCCAAATTGGGAACTACCGTTCGAGATTATGTGTGATGCTAATAACTACGCCGTTGGAACGGTTCTTGGCCAACGGGTAGGAAGAGCTCTTCATGCCATCTACTATATAAGCAAGACTCTTGATCCCTCCCAAGTAAATTATGATACCACCGAGAAAGAGCTTCTTCCCATTGTCTATGCTTTAGACAAATTCCGTTCCTACTTACTTGGATCCAAGGTGATTGTCTTTTCGGATTGATGTGACCATAATTAGCGCATATTTAGCCTCCGAATTAGCCTTGTTCCCATGCTTTTTAGTGCATATTTGGGTCATTTATTGTCTTTAGTTCTTTGTTTTGCATATTCTTTGAGATTTTGATCCCTTGGTAGGAAAGGAGTAAGAATCTTGCATTTTCATGGCAAAACGAGACTAAATTGATTGAATTCAATGACCAAGCATCAAGGAGAGACAAGATTAGAAGGCCTTTGTACATATTATAGTAGATGGGCGATGTTGACGAAAGGATCCTTGCATCCCCGAGGAAATCCCCAAGGATTTTATGAAGAAAAGGGAAGAAAAGAAGAAGAAACAATGCTGAGCTACAATCCGAGCGGATTGCCTTGAATCCGCCCGTCCTCCACAAGTACAATCCGTGCGTCTTCCTCCAAAGACGCCCGTCTTCCCCTGCTACAATCCGCCCGTCCCGACACCAGTACGCCCGGATTCCTCCCCAGCACAATTTCGTCTTCTTCAAGCTTGAAAGAAAGAAGCCCTTCCTTCAAAAAATTCTGGCGTCTCCCTGCTCAATCTAAAAAGTGTAATTACTAGTTTAGCCCTAATGCATCCACCTAATTTCCACTATAAATACCCCATTAGTCTAATTAGAAGAGCATGTTCTTCTTATCAATTATTAGGGTAGTTAATATCAATCAAATCCCTCTTTAGTATTGTAATCAACAATTAATCAAGTTTTAATACAAGTTTTATTTCCTTAATCTCTCTTTTGTTCAACCTTTATTTTGGGTAATTGAAGATTATTTGGGTTATTATTGGGAGATTGACAACCTCTCAATCAAGCATCAAGTACTTCTTTTATTCTTTGCTTTATTAATGGAACCATTAGTACGTATAATTCTCTTAATCCCTTTTTAATTATTGTTAATTACTTTCATTTATTCATCATGTTTCCTTTTGTTGGTATGATTGACAACCTTGCTAGCATGATCACCATGATAATGAGTGAGTAGTGACCTAGCTAGGGTTAATGGGTAATTAGGGGAAACCAACATGGGGGATGATTCATGCTTAAATTAATATGCTTTCATGATTTATTTGCTTGCTTGTTTTGATCTCAACTCATGCACATGTTATGTTTGATGAAATGTGAGTCTATGAATCCTTGCATTTTTACCCATCACCTATCTTTTCAATGAGACTTGTAAGACATAAACCAACTCGAGTCTCATTAGACCATGCATGTTGTTGAGTAGGGAAGATTAAGTCGACTTGTAGGTGTTGTACAATCTAATTGATTCGGCTCCGGGACCAAAACTTTCCTAGGATTGTAAGTGAAAGAAAAGTAGATCTATATACTAACATATTCATATATGTTTTAATTTAATTTGTCATAAAATTAAAGTTGGATTTTATGCATGCAAACTAAAATAAAAGAAGATAAGAAAACTTTTTCTCACCATATGAAATTCGGTCATATTGGGCACCAACAAGATCTCCTTCTTGTTAGTTCTTGAGCTTTCCAATAATGGATGAACATACAAAAATCCCAAAGTAGAGATTCTCCAATTAGTAGCACCCAAGACAATCCCTTAATCCCACAAATAAACATGTACTAGATGTTTGTATTGTAGTTTACCTTAAAATCTATTACTAATACTCATATACTACTTTTAGTAATCTTAGTAATTTATATGAACAATTTGGATTAAAATCTCATCTTTTTGATGAAGATTAAAGAGAGAGAAGAGAGAATATTCATGAACACTTGCATGTTGATTGAATGGTAGTGTAAGAATAAAAGAAAAGAACCAACAACCCATAAAGAGAGGGAGTGTCACAGTTTTTGGAGCCTCAAATGGCATCATTTCTTTTCCTTTTACTCTTCTCAAAAATAGTAGGTGTGTAAGATATGTAAGACTAGTTGTAGGTAGGCATCATTATGTTTATTTTATCAATTAAAATAAAACAACCAAAACCCACTAACACACCCTCCATTTTCGGTCCATTACTTAAAATGGACTACCATTTTATTTTGTCAATTTGTCATTTGTCACACAATATGTCACATGTAGTATGATACATGTTATTAATTAATTTAATGCATATTTATCACATAAATATCATTTCATGAATTAATTAAATTACATACAACAAATTGACAAGTGATACTTGATCACTTAAATAAAATGGGTCATATAGTTATAATTCACAACTTCTTGTAATTATAATTAACCATTCATTCTTATCTTTATTGTTTCTCAAACAATAAATAATTTTAGCAACAAAGCATTTTATTACTAAAATATAAATCTTATTTAATCCCATTACAATAAGATATCAATATTCTCTCTCACAAATCGAATTGTTCAATTTTAAGGAATTAATTAATCAGACGGTATACAACTAATTAACCTTTTCAATTAAGGGAATCGTCCTTTAGGTGTGACCTCAAGGGATCAATTGATCACCACCGTCGCACGACGGTAATGTCAAACTCTAGTCAACCAATCATTACCGATATGTGTGGACCAGTTGACTATATATGTAATGTATCATCCCTTTCGTATTCTTGAAATGAGATTTAATAATGATATTTAAATCATGTGATCGCACTATTGTTGAGGACACATTTCCCAACAATCTCCCACTTGTCCTCGACAAGTGTGCGTCACCAATTCTCTTGTCCTATTACTATCTCCCACTCAATGCAAGGTGTCTTTCGGGTCGTACTTGCAAGTGATCATATCGAGAGTGGTTTCCTCGATCTGGAGAATAACTGATTGACCGGAATTTATCCACCGTGGATACCTTCCGAGCGTGGCCACGTATTTCCGATTCATTACTCCTCGAGTGGCCCTGAGATATTGTTTTAACCCCGACAAGGGGGTGGACAATTCCTATCGCACTTATTCCCTTCGACTAGCCACAGCCATCATAACCCAAAATATGCCCATTTGACCCCATTTACGAAGGTCGTAGTAACACAAATCAAAGTTAATCTGAAACTGTGCCATCTTAGGCGAACAGTCTTTAGTCAAAAGAATTGACTCATTAGAATACTATAGTAGCTCTCGCCACGACCAGGCTTTATAAATTTGCCAGAACTCTATAAGCGGTCACTGCCCGGCAAAGTGTTCCTAACAGTCTGCCTATGTGATCGACTAGTCATCTCACATGACTCTATGACACTTGAACTTGCCATCAATCGCATCACACTCTAGTCACTTCGAGACGTCACCTCATATACGTGACTATGGGTGAATACAATGCTAATCCATCTTCACTTTAACGGAGTTCAATTGTCTCTACAACCCGTTTGGATGTAACAAAGTATAATAAAAGAGTTTTAAAGTAAAACTCGAACGACAAATGCGATTATCACATATGAATAGCCAATGCCTGATTACTATTTCATGTTCTATAATCTAATTTGATCTTGTACATAGTTGTTCATTTCAATTCAATTGAAATGACATGACTCATCATGTTTAGCCTTTGAGAAGGCTTTGGTTAGTAGGTTTTATCAATTTCTTGTACCTTACTCAACCTCACTACATACTCGTTTTCCTTTGTAATGTATACATTTGCATTACAAAACTTTCTGAGTACGTGTCGAGATCCAATCAAGACATAGGCCCTCTTAGCCTAAGAATAGCTCCCACTTTGTTTTCACAAATGACTCATCCTCTTGCACATCTCATGATTGCAAGTGTACTCAATTTCCGTTGTAAACATTTCTTATTGTTCTTTATTGCCTAGAACGATTCTAGAAAATCTACTTCTTAATTAACATTGCCACAATGGTATCTTAACCATCCTGATGTGTTTTGATTATGGTTTTGTCGGAAACCATGCGCAATCTCAATTGTCAATTGTCACTTGTGTAACACCCTTACACAAAATTGCATCATAAACACTTTGCTTTACTTCCTTAATGCTTCTGCATGCACTTAAGGGTAATCTTTATGGCTTACGTGGCAAAGATTACTTAAATTCGATTTTGAAAACAATTCATCATACTCAAAGTATATGAAGTGTTATACATCATTTTCTATTTAATTGATTTGGCAAATGAAGCAAATGGAATCAATCAAATATGTTCAACTTGGTTGAACTAGTCATGAATCTTATCTACATAAAACTTCTTATTGACGCTAATATCATGTGGATTTATCTTCATAAATCCGAATATTAAAGATGTATTATAATACTCCAAAAGTCTTAAATCATTCTTAATGATCAATATGTCATCCACATATCGGACTAATTAAAAATTCTCAGAACTCCCACTAAACTCCATGTATAAACACAACTTCTCGACTTATCGAGAAAAGTTTTATCACATGATCAAAATGTTGATTCTAACTCATTGATGTCCTACTTAAGACCCTCTCTTAAGTTTCACATTATCTTAGGATTGAAAGAATCTACTAAACTCATGATATGTATTGAATACATTCCTTCTATTGAAGAAGTGGGTTTTAGATTCACTCGATATGTATTTCCTAACCTCATAATGAAACACAATCCCTAAGAAGATCCAAATAGACTTAAGCATTTCAACTGGTGCAAAACCCTTTGCAACCAATCAAACCTTGAAATCTCTCTTTATTAGTGCAAAACCCTTTGCAACTAATCAAGCCTTTTATATTGGATTTTCATGGCTCTAAGCCTTGTAGTGAGTTGTGACTTAAACACTCTCATGTAAGTCATATGTTCATTACTTTCTAGAAGTAATCAATGTGAATCAAACGATTTCTCTTGTAAGTTATAAGCTCTTTGCTTTCTTAAAAGTAGCATGAATTCATCATTTTCAACAAGTGACGAACTTTAACCTCCTAGGTTTTAAAGAAACAACGTCTTACACAAAACATCTCATGTAGCCAAGAAAGACCAGTTTCTTGCGACATAGCATCTTTGTGGCTCTTTGAATAATTTATCCCACTCTGTCTTCTAGAAATAAACTTGTATTTTAGAAAGACAGCTTCATGAGCCGCAAACCCGTCGTACTCGTGATAATTGAAAGGGAAAAATGAGCATTTGTTTCTTGTGAAAACTTACAAACATGGTACCCTTACCATTTCATATCTCATATGATTCGATTTAGTGGAAAAATAATTTAGACAAAAATGATAATATCCCCAAAAGGATCAAGTAACTCAAAGTAACTTGATTGAAGTCCAAACCATATCGAATAGCATTTGATTTCTTATCCATCCACACATTGTCCCATAATGTGTGTTAAGAGAGATTAACTTGTGATATTATATCACATTTGCTTTGGCTTATATCAAAGTCTTCACTTTGATAATCCCATCACGACTAAATCGTGATTCTTTGAATACTTTGAACTTCTTCAAGGATTTCTCTATTTACCTTATTAAGTGAACATATTAGTGTCAACTTAAATCGTTGGTAAAAGAAAATGATCAACCTATTTTGGATCAATGATTTACAATCTCGATCTCCTTTTCAACCAAAAGGCACGAGACATCTTGCTTTGAATACAAGATACGCATATACCATTAACAATCTAATGGTTTCAAGAGTACTCGATAACTCTTTGCGTTCATCATTCCAAAATTTAAGGTTTAATCTTGGGTTACCAATTTGAGTCTTACATCATCTTCATGATATATCATTCTAGTTTGGTTTAGAATATTATCACCTTGATGATGGGCTAGCCATACATCAAATCATGGTGTATAGGGTCACAAAAGTGAAACCTCTTTTGTATCTTTAAATTGTATTCTTATTTAGAGTTTATGTACTTAATAGTCACAATTAAGTACAACTCCAAACCCGAAAACTAGATTTGGTACACAATGACTCTATCTCTTGACTTCATTGTTTCTAGTCGTCATATTCTAATCATCCTATGTATCAAACATAATGATGAAAACCACCACCGGTTTCTAATATTGACGAAGTAATACTAGCAAAATTTATGTTTAATCAAATAAACATTTAACGAAGAAGGTCCCATTAGATGTCCCACAACTAACTTGTTGATTCTTCAATAATTTGGGGTAGTTTTCTTTCTCGTGTCTAACATTTAAGACAATGGAAACTTTATCGGTCGGGATTGATAGGTTTAGTATCGTCATTCTCAACAACTTTACCTTTAATATAACCTTGTATCAATTCCATTCTAATTTTACTTCTTTAACCTCGTCCTCATCTTAACGGTTTAAGAGAATGCTCCCACTCATTTCAATGAGTCTTTACTTAGAGAAGCAAAGGTGAATCTTATAAAGATTACTCTTCAATTCAATCGTTTTAGTCTTAAAACTTTCATTGAAGTGGTTGCGTTATTTTGGTCAATTACGAATTCTGACAAAACTAATTACCAAAACAATTTATCGCTTCAAGGTACTTAATTCAATTAAGTATATGAAACATAATCCATTGTAAGTAGAAGTGTTAGTCAAGAATCAAAAACCTGTTTGATAATGAATAACTTTAATCTATACTCTTTACAAGAGATCCATAGCAATGGTTCATTCGAGGTCTTTAGAAGAAAATTCAAATTTTGTCTTTAGATACGATGTTTTAATGGAGTTTTGAATCGAAATGATATCGTATATGAATTGTGGTAAAGAAATAGAACAATATAACAACGGAATAGTGGAAAAACTTAACATTTATCGTTTTATTAATACTTGAAAAACAAGTATAGCATTTACATAGTGACCTCTACCCAACTATGATAAATGATTCCAAGATCCAAATTCATATTAACTTGGGGCACGGTGTGCCGAAATACCCTTTATTAATATAACTCGGTGGATTAACTCTTTAATCGATTCTACTTTTAAAACTCTTGGTCGATAAAATTACATTAATATTTTATCTCTAGCCCGAAACACATCCGGAAATACGTCGTGAATACTTTCGTTGAGTTCAACCCAAATTTCGAATAAATGTGTCCGTGATCCAAACCCATGTCAACTTAGGGCACGGTGTGCCGAAATACCCCTTATTAACATGAACTCGGTGGATTAACATTCATCACCCACTTCCCCTACGTAACAAGGTTTGTACCCCGGGGTAGCCGAGTGCACTCCCTCGCGAAATAGGTTTTCATGGTTTCTACTATTTGGTAAGGCTATGTCTCAATTGTTTATTTTAGCGAGAGGTCATGTCAATTTATTATCTATCACGTTTTAAGTGAACTAAAGCGGTGAACTACGATAATTTTAATTGACACGGTCGATAAACTCGATGAAAGAAGATGCATGTTTTAGTTATGGCGATTTAGCGATGCATGTGACATAAAATAAAATGCAAGCATAAAAGTAAATAAATCCTAGTATGGCCTTCCTAAAATAGAAAAACCTTTTTAACTATTACATATCGGAAACCAACTCCATTGGTCCCTTGAACTTCGGTTGTGGCACGCATCTCGAGGTAACACCGTCTTTATGTATCGCCATTCTTGAAGAAATCCGTCTTTGGGAACTCCGGAATGAATAAAATTACATAATTTCCTATTATACATTTGTAACTAAAATAAAATAAATCTATTAAATTAAAAAACGGTGATACGATATCACAATAAAATTACAACCGAATCGATATTCCCATACATTTCGGGAAATACCAATTAAAATCTAAGGCCATACTAAGTAAAATTACATAATTCAAAAATACATAAATTAAAATTATGACAATCATAAAGAAGATGCAGCATTATAATATGTATGAACATGCTCAATTTTATGCTAAATCGCCTTTAATTAGCCAATATCGTATATTACTCGGTTTTTACGGATTTGCGTGATTTCAACATTTTACAATCACAAAAGTTACATAAATTCATATTTATGCATAAGTTAATTACCCTAACCTCTTAGGACTCAAAATTTAGTCTTCACTAATAATTTGACCATAATTAACTCATATTTATAAAATTGTTCATTAATGGACTAAAATTTACAAAAATAAGCAATAAACTTCAAATAACTCACAAAATTTCAAATAAATTCAAAATTTGAAATTTAAACTCATGAACATTCTGGAAAAATACCATGACACTCATAATGTTCAAAAACTTAGGTTAAAAATTTCGAAATTTTTCCGGAAAAACAATGTTGCGGTTTATCGATTTTAACTAAAATAATCATAAAAACATGGAAAAATTATATTCATAAACTTTTCAATTTTAGATCTGAAAAAGATAATAAAAGGCAACATTAGACGTTTTTCCTAAGTCATAGATTATGTTTTATTAATTTTTCACTAATAATGTCACTATTTATGCTATTTTTCTTCAAAAATCCATAAATCATGCAAAAAGACTTCTTTATAGCCAATTATTTTACACACATCTTGTAAAATTGCATGTGACAACATATTAATTTTCTATGACCAGATTCGAAATTTAACTCATATTAACCTATTTTTCACCTAAATCCGAATTTAATAATGAAAAATTCATTTTTCGAGCATAACAAGTCCAAAAATTATGACAATTTACAGGTTATCTCAAAATAATATATGTGACAACATATCCAAAAATCACTGGAAAATTCGAAGTATAGCTAATTTTAGACCAAAAATGACATTTTTACTCATAAAATCATATTTAAATGCCATTATTGTATAATATGAACAATAAAAATCCGAAAAATTAACCAAAATATCCTAAAACATTTTAGGACCAGAAATATTAACATGCATGGATAAATTTCGTGATATCTCATAATAACACAAATTTTACAAGTTTTATATGTTATTGTTATAACTCGGAAAAACTTTTAACCGATTTGCATTCAAACAACCGTGGCTCTCTGATACCGATTGAAAGAAAAGTAGATCTATATACTAACATATTCATATATGTTTTAATTTAATTTGTCATAAAATTAAAGTTGGATTTTATGCATGCAAACTAAAATAAAAGAAGATAAGAAAACATTTTCTCACCATATGAAATTCGGTCATATTGGGCACCAACAAGATCTCCTTCTTGTTAGGTCTTGAGCTTTCCAATAACGGATGAACATACAAAAATCCCAAAGTAGAGATTCTCCAATTAGTAGCACCCAAGACAATCCTTTAATCCCACAAATAAACATGTACTAGATGTTTGTATTGTAGTTTACCTTAAAATCTATTACTAATACTCATATACTACTTTTAGTAATCTTAGTAATTTATATGAACAATTTGGATTAAAATCTCATCTTTTTGATGAAGATTAAAGAGAGAGAAGAGAGAATATTCATGAACACTTGCATGTTGATTGAATGGTAGTGTAAGAATAAAAGAAAAGAACCAACAACCCATAAAGAGAGGGAGTGTCACAGTTTTTGGAGCCTCAAATGGCATCATTTCTTTTCCTTTTACTCTTCTCAAAAATAGTAGGTGTGTAAGATATGTAAGACTAGTTGTAGGTAGGCATCATTATGTTTATTTTATCAATTAAAATAAAACAACCAAAACCCACTAACACACCCTCCATTTTCGGTCCATTACTTAAAATGGACTACCATTTTATTTTGTCAATTTGTCATTTGTCACACAATATGTCACATGTAGTATGATACATGTTATTAATTAATTTAATGCATATTTATCACATAAATATCATTTCATGAATTAATTAAATTACATACAACAAATTGACAAGTGATACTTGATCACTTAAATAAAATGGGTCATATAGTTATAATTCACAACTTCTTGTAATTATAATTAACCATTCATTCTTATCTTTATTGTTTCTCAAACAATAAATAATTTTAGCAACAAAGCATTTTATTACTAAAATATAAATCTTATTTAATCTCATTACAATAAGATATCAATATTCTCTCTCACAAATCGAATTGTTCAATTTTAAAGAATTAATTAATCTGTATCGGTATACAACTAATTAACCTTTTCAATTAAGGGAATCGTCCTTTAGGTGTGACCTCAAGGGATCAATCGATCACCACCGTCGCACGACGACGAATGTCAAACTCTAGTCAACCAATCATTACCGATATGTGTGGACCAGTTGACTATATATGTAATGTATCATCCCTTTCGTATTCTTGAAATGAGATTTAATAATGATATTTAAATCATGTGATCGCACTATTGTTGAGGACACATTTCCCAACAGTAAGATATAACCCAACTCAATCCATCACAACAATAATTGCTTGCTTATAATTTGAGAACATGTTTGTATGATCAATTCCCATGATTCCCCTATGACCCCATGATACCCTAGTGCTTTTTATCAATTGTTTACAACCCTTTCATTTCATCTTGCTTATTTACTTTCATTGCTATTTAGTTTAGTGACCTTCTACATCAACCCAAATTGTGACACCCCTAAGACACCACTAGTTTCAATAGAAATCTCATCTCAATTCCCGTCCATTGGGATCCGACCTTTACTTGCCTCTTTACTAATTGTAGAGTTGTTTCTGAAGCTATAAATTGTGTTTTGATTCGGACATGACCCAACGACAACATCTATTCAATTGTGAACACGAAACGGACCGATCAAAAATGGCGCCGTTGCCGGGGACGGTGTTAACTTGATTTAGATTTTCTTATATTGTTATTAGTTGTGTCTTTCTTTGCCTTGGGGAAGTAAAACTCCTCAAGGTTTGTTCTAATTGTTTTCGAGTTATTTGATATTTTGCATGTCTAGAAGGTCACAAGGTGATTTGTTACCTTTTGATCGTGAAATTGAAAGAACTTTGACAGCCAATAGAAGACTTGCTAGGAGGAATTTGAGAGGTATTAGTGAGGTTGTAGATATTCAACCAACTATTGAGTTCATCAACCCTTTTGCAAGAGAAGGTGAGGAGAACCCAACACAAAATACCATACAAAATCAACCCACAATGCCTAAGTTTTCATCACATTCCGTACCCACTGAGGAGAACCTACCCAATGGTACTCCCACACCACAACATTTGACCGAAAATTTTATTGCTAAATCCGCCTTTATCCAATTAGTCGAAAGGAGCCAATTTGGGGGGATGCCTAGTGAAGACCCTCATTCTCATATGGAAACCTTTTGTGACTATTGTGATGCGATTTCTCAAACCGGTGTAACTCAAGACCAAATTGAATGGGTCTTATTTCCTTTTTCTCTAATTGGCACCGCGAAACAATGGTTGAAAGGCCTTGATAAGGCCACTCTCGGAATAGATTCTTGGAAGAAATTGGCTCTAGCTTTCTACAAAAAATTCTACCCACCGGAAAAGACTAACATGCTAAGAGCTCAAATTACGGGTTTTAAGCAAAGGGATGAAGAATCTTTGTATGAAGCTTGGGAGCGGTTCAAGGGAATTTGTCGCTCATGTCCTCACCATGGACTTAGCGAGTGGTTCTTGGTACAACAATTTTGGAACGGTCTATATGAAGATTCAAGGAACATTCTCAACATAGGATCAAATGGAATGTTCACCGAAGTTGATGACAATCAAACTTGGAACAAGATTGAGGAAATGGCGGTCCATAACTCGCAATATAGTAGACCTCGCAAGGCTACTAGAGGAGGAAAGCATGAATTGGACTCCGTTACTCAATTGGGTGCTCAACTTAGTGCTCACATTGACACAATCAATTTGAAGTTTGAAAAAGCTATGGCTAGACTTGAAGAAGCCTCAAAATCACCAAAGCATCATGTTAATGCCATGACGGCATCCTCATCAATCCCAAGTGGGATATGTGAGAATTGTGGAACTTTGGGACATGACCAAAGTGAATGTAGGGGAACAAATGAACAAGTGAATGATTTCCAAGCATACAAGAGTGGTACCCCTTGTTCCAACTATTACAATGAAAACACCAAATTCCATCCAAATCTCTCATACAAAAGCCAAAATGTTCAAAACCCTCAAACAACATACACCCCACCTCCCATGAGAAACCAAAATCAAAGACCCTTTTACAACCAAAACCAAGGTTACCAAAATCAAAATCCATACAATCACCAAAATGACCAGGGTTTTGATGTTCAAAAAGCAGTCCTCCAAATGCAAAAGAATCAACAAGATTTTTTCACTCAAATGCAAAAAGATAGTCAAGCAAAGGAAACCACCATCAACAACATTCTACCTCACACCAAAATGTTGGAAACCCAATTGACTCAACTAGCATCTTCAAGCTCACAAAGACAAAAAGGGCAATTACCACCTCAAGGTAATCCCCCAAGACATGAAACGGATAGTGCCATTCACTTGAGAAGTGGTACAAGGTATGAAGCACCGAAGAAGCAAGTTGAGGATGAAATTGTGGAAGCTACAGATAAGGAAGAAATTGTGCAAAACTCCAAGGATGGAGAATCATCAAAAGAAGAGATTTCAAAGAAAAATGAAGACAAGGTCAAGGAGAAGGAGCCCATTGTGATTAGACTTCCTTTTCCAAGTTGTCAAGCCAAGCCCAAATTTAATGATCAACTTGGAAAATTTATGGAAATTGTGAAGAATTTGGAAGTCTCAATTCCTTTCACGGAATTAATCAATCACGTGCCGGCCTATGCGAAATATATGAAAGACATCCTCACAAAGAAGAAGTCAATCCGGAAGCTTGAGACTATCGCCTTCACTAAGGTGAGTAGTGCAATACTTCAAGGGAGTTCACCTCCAAAACTCAAGGATCCGGGAAGCTTCTCAATACCGTGTACCATTGGCGACACCACGATCAACAAAGCCTTGTGTGATCTAGGGGCTAGTGTGAGTGTTATGCCGTACTCGGTGAGTAAAAGGTTGGGGAAGGGAGAGCTTAAGTGCACCAATATCACACTCTAAATGGCCGATAGATCGACGAAGACACCATTAGGGATATGGGAAGATGTTCCCGTGCGAATTGGGAAGTTTTTCATCCCGGTGGACTTTGTCATTGTTGATATGGAGGAAGATTCCAACATTCCAATCATTCTAGGATGACCCTTCTTACACACCGCGGGTGCGGTGATTGATGTAAAACATGGTGAGCTCACTCTAGAAGTGGGAGATGAGAGTATAACTTTTAATCTTGACAAAACTATGAGAGCTCCCCGTTTACATGAACCGTGTTTTATGATCGATCATTATAGTCGGAAGGATGATAGGAAGAAGTCGGAACTCCAATAGAAGAAGAAAATTGAAGATGCTCCATTCAAAGAGCAAGTGAATTGTGACAAAGAGAGCTTGCAAAGCTCACCAAAGTCAAGCAATGAAGAAGATGGCCTTATTGGCCAAGTAAAAGAAATGGGAAAGTTGTCTCCACCAAATCAAGAGATTTTCAATGATCAACTTAATGAAGTTTGTGGTCTTTGGGACGACGAATTTGAAGGGATTTTTAATCCCTACATTGGTAATGCCATCGATCAAGACCGACAACAAGGGCCAAGGTCTATTGAAGACCTCTATCATGATAATGAACAAGCATTTGATTATTTTTTCAAGGTGTTGAGCAATATCAACAACACCTTGAACATGCCCCCTTGACATCTCATCAAGAATGAGAGTTTGGTGGAGTCCTCCCTAAACCACCATTTGTAAATATTTCTAACTCCCTAACTCGCATTTCAATTCTTGTATTGCATTTTTGTTATTTTTGTATTTTTATACTTTGATCAAGATAATTATCATGTTTGAGAGAAGTGAGGGAGGGACTAACGATTTCAATTAATGTGTAGTGCTTTAGCTTAGTGTGGGGATGGCAATTGCCTAGGCTATCCATGCCTTAGTAGTACCCCCACAATGAAGAACAAGAGATATGAAGAAGAATGGAAAAATGACAAGGGATATGCATAGTACACGGATGGAACTGAATCCGGGTACAAAGGGGTCGAATCCGAGCGGATTCAGGAGAATCCGCCCGTCTTCAGGCTACCCGGGCGTATTGGGTAGAAGACGCACGTCCCTCTGAGCTGAACTTTTGAAATATTTTTGACTGTAAGTGAATCCGGGGGTCCTGCATTCAAATCCGCCCGTCTTCAAAAATCCGCCCGTCCTGAAAGGAAGACGCCCGTCTTCTTGGCTGAGGAAAACAAGAAAAATCCTTGTAAAGGAATCCGTCCTTCTTCTGTTGAAGACGCCCGTCCCGTGTTTGCAAATCCGAGCATCTTCACTGAAAGACGCCCGTCTTTAGGCGAGTTTTTTCCAACCCAGAAAAGGCAGAATCCGCCCGTCCCGAGTAGAATCCGCCCGTCTTGCCCCTGCATTTCAAATATTTCGGGTTTTATAAACCCCCTCCCACCTTCATTTCTTCATTCCTTCATTCACAACACTACTCATAAACTCCAAAACCCTCATCCTCTCTATTACAAAAACAAGATTCCTCAACAACATTCACCAAAATCAAATCAAAACATCCTTTTAACCACAAATCAATCACTCCTTTTTCAATAAAAATCAAAACCAAGCACAAAATCTTCAACCTTTGAGTCGATTTTTGAATTCATAAAGGCAAAGCCTTTCACCTTTAAATCGATTTGGGTGCACTAGAAATTGAAGATTTTTCACTCTTTTCTTGAATTATTCATCAATGCGAAGGACTAAGGGAGCAACAAAAGCAACAAAGGCAAAGGCACCAAAGGCAAAGGCACTTTCATCAAGGCAAAAGAGTCTTCAAGCAAAGAAAGCATTGGCTATGGTGGTAGCTAACCCAAACATGGAAGTGCAACAACAACAACCTTAGAAATTGTTTGAATCAAAAGAATTGACATACCCCTCCTTTACCTTAGAATTTTTGAGTTCTTTGAAAGTTAACAAGGTTGAGACTATGGAGACCATCGAGTTTCGTCTAGCTAATGTTAGTAGGCGCATCTCCTTTGAGGAAATGGGTAAAGCTTTGGGTCTTAGTGATTCACCGAGTTATTTTAAGAATGTTGGCAAGTATGACCCCGACCCTCTTTGGGAGGCGATTTCCGGAAGGAAATTTGAGGACTTTCATGCTAGTCGCGCTCTATTAGTCCACCATCCGGGCATTAGAGTGTGGCACAAGGTCATAAGGAACACCATCATTGCAAGAAAAGACACCAACCATTTCACCAAACTTGATTTTGTTCTTCTTGCGTCGGCTTTGAACATTGGAAGGGAATTCACCAAGCCTTTCAACTCTCTAAGGCTTTTGGTGGATAGATGGCTAAATATTGATTGTGGGAAGAAAGGCACTACCGTTATTGTGAATGGAGGCCTAGTCACTATCCTAGCTAAATACTTTGATCCAAACTTCAACAAGGATAACAAGTATGAGGCGAAAGAGGGTGGTCATCTCGTTGATATTAATACTATCATATACAAGTACAAGTGGGTTACCCATAACCCTCTTGACACCAAGTATGGATGGCTCACTAGTGAGGCTAGATCTTTCACTTTGCCTTCAAAGATTTATCGATTAAGTGTCCACCGGACCAACTATCTACTTCCCCTATCAAAAGAGGCCGAGTACATTATCCAACAACAAAAGGGTGAAATTGAAATGCCCTCCTCTTCCATTGTCACACCACCCTACCCTTTCGAGTACCAAGAGTTCAAGCCGGAAGGTGTTGAAGCAAGAAATGATTATTTGACTCTTCTCATGCAAGAGATGCACAAGCAAGCTTTCGAGGATCGGAAAAATGCTTACTTAGCCCAATATCCACCCATCCTACACTTAGCTAGGAAAGGACTACTTGATCCTTCATGTCCTTTGCCTAGTTGGGCGGATAGGGAAGTCCTCTTTCCGAGTGCATCTAGGGTTGTTCCGGGTGATAATGAGGTTGCCGGTAATGAAGAGGTTGATGATAACATTGATGAAGAAGCTAGTGAAGAAGGAAAAGAGGATGGTGAGCAAGGTGAACAAGAAAGTGAAGAAGAAAGTGGTGATGAATTCAATTCTAGTGAGGAAAATGATGATAGTGATGATATGAAGGAAGATTAGCAAGCTTTAGAGGCTCCTACCCTCTTGAGGTTTGTCTATTTCTCTCTTTGTTTTAATTATTTTTCTTGATCATTGTTGGAGTAGTCCTAGCACCATAGAGGACTCACACCTCGGCCCCATTGAGGTGTTCTCATTTTATTGTTCCCACCTTTCAAAATCCAAAATGACAAAATTAGTTTCATGCATTGCATAGTGTGTGCATGAACTACACCCATCCTTAGGACATTAGCAATAGTGTCTAGATCGGTTTGGGGAAGTCAATGCATACACAACGGGAGGTAATCTAAATTATCCTCACCGTCATAAACAAAAACATGCATCATGTAGTGTAGATTAGTGTAGCTTGCATTTAGTGTAGAAATCATGCATCATGTTTGCATAATTTCCCATCATTTTGGCCATTGAGGACAATGCCCATATTAGTGTGGGGATGGGGAATTCTAACTTAACTTTTATTCAAAAATAAAAAAAAAAATTTCGAAAATCCATAAAAATTTGAAAAATTGAAAAACCCAAAAACATGTTTATTTCTTTTGTAGTGTAGTCGTGTATATATTGTTGTATATATTGTGTTTGTTCTATCCTTGTTCACATTGATTAACTACGCCACATCCGAGACATGAGGTTCATGAAGACCGCATGGTATGATCTTTCCAATCTCCTTTTTCCTCTTTATGTTAATGACTATGTGGCTTTATTTTTATTGATGCGGTATAACAATGTGAACTTAGGACTTGCATTTAGTTTATATGTCATATTAGTTGGTAGAATCACTTGCATTAGGATGTATATATTAGTTGGATCATGGCATATAGTTGCATTTAGATAAAATATTTTGAAAAGCGCCTAATTGAGAACTTTGACAAGAGCAACTAAGCCATTACAAATACTTTTTCAACTTAAGACTTTGCCTACTAGAATGGTTGTAAAACACCCTAGATTGTGTCATACTAGTGTCTTTTGACCCATGACCCAAAGCCTAGTCAAGGGTTTGCATGTGAGTCACCTATTCCAACCCCGTGATGCGATGTGGACTTGGTTAACTTGTCTAGGTGACCTTGATTGACCTTGTGGTAAGGCAACCCAAAAATACTTTTCTATCAAAAAGTTTGAAGTGCTCATTTCGAAAATTTTATCATGTGGAAGTAATTTATTGCTAAGGAAACCTCAAATGTTATGAAATGTTGAAATGTTGAGAAATTTAGTTGTTTTGATGGAGGCGTACCACTTCGATGTGCTTTAGAGAGGGATCCATTGAATTGGGCCCCCACACGGTTGTGAATTCGACCGCCCAGAGACAGAGTGACTATCACCCCGAAAAGCTATTGTCTAGAGGTTAACCGGTTGCCTAATAAGCGATTGGCGAAAGCAAAGGACACTAGCCCGGAAGGGACAAACCCCATCTTAAAATTTTTGAAATGTGAAAGTTGAATAAGGTCAATTTTTGAATACTAGTCATATCCACCCTTGTTTATAAAGATTTGAGCATTTCATTCCCAAAAAGCCTTTTTGTCAAGCCACTTTATCGAGCTTGGGACGATCCATGACCTTTGCTTATGTAGAGAATTCGAGACTTGTCATGTCATATGCTACTAGCATCATAGGGATCATCATTCCACCACCATCCGATCGCTCTTGACGAAAGCATTTGGAAATTGAGGACGAAAGTAGTCTAGTTTAACACCATTTGGAGATGATTTAGTGCCTTCCTCTTAGCCTTAGTAATTTGTTGAACTAGTATTTGTGAAGGATTATATGCTCTTAAATTTGTTCTCTTTTAGTTGCCTCCGCCACTTGATGAGGAAGTGGCTATTCCTTTTGTAGATGCATCCATTATTTGATTTTGTGTGCTTAATGTTTGGATGTGTCGCCATTTTGGCAAGACCCACCTTGCCTTGCAAGAAGGCATCCTACCTCATGGTTGTCTTGTTGTGAGTTGATGGGGCGGAGTGAGACCCGCTAATTGTCTCATATCGGCTATGTTATTAGGTTAGTTTAAATAATGGTCCTAGTCTTTGTCACCTCTTTACTCGGGACGAGCAAAGGTTCGGTTTGGGGATATTTGATGTGACCATAATTAGCGCATATTTAGCACCCGAATTAGCCTTGTTCCCATGCTTTTTAGTGCATATTTGGGTCATTTATTGTCTTTAGTTCTTTGTTTTGCATATTCTTTGAGATTTTGATCACTTGGTAGGAAAGGAGTAAGAATCTTGCTTTTTCATGGCAAAACGAGACTAAATTGATTGAATTCAATGACCAAGCATCAAGGAGAGACAAGATTAGACGGCCTTTGTACATATTATAGTAGATGGGCAATGTTGACGAAAGGATCCTTGCATCCCCGAGGAAATCCCCAAGGATTTTATGAAGAAAAGGGAAGAAAAGAAGAAGAAACAATGCTGAGCTACAATCCGAGCGGATTGCCATGAATTCGCCCGTCCTCAACAAGCACAATCCGTGCGTCTTCCTCCAAAGACGCCCGGGCAGCTCCAGCAGAATCCGGCCGTCTTCTCCCAAAGACGCCCGTCTTCCCGTGCTACAATCCGCCCGTCCCGACACCAATACACCCGGATTCCTCCCCAGCACAATTTCGTCTTCTTCAAGCTTGAAAGAAAGAAGTCCTTCCTTCGAAAAATACCGGCGTCTCCCTGCTCAATCTAAAAAGTGTAATTACTAGTTTAGCCCTTAGTTAACCCTAATGCATCCACCTAATTTCCACTATAAATACCCCATTAGTCTAATTAGAAGAGCATGTTCTTCTTATCAATTATTAGAGTAGTTAATATCAATCAAATCCCTCTTTAGTATTGTAATCAACAATTAATCAAGTTTTAATACAAGTTTTATTTCCTTAATCTCTCTTTTGTTCATCCTTTATTTTGGGTAATTGAAGATTATTTGGGTTATTATTGGGAGATTGACAACCTCTCAATCAAGCATCAAGTACTTCTTTTATTCTTTGCTTTATTATTGGAATCATTAGTAGGTATAATTCTCTTAATCCCTTTTTAATTATTGTTAATTACTTTCATTTATTCATCATGTTTCCTTTTATTGGTATGATTGACAACCTTTCTAGCATGATCAACATGATAATGAGTGATAGTGACCTAGCTAGGGTTAATGGGTAATTAGGGGAAACCAACATGGGGGATGATTCATGCTTAAATTAATATGCTTTCATGGTTTATTTGCTTGCTTGTTTTGATCTCAACTCATGCACATGTTATGTTTGATGAAATGTGAGCCTATGAATCCTTGCATTTTTACTCATCACCTATCTTTTCAATGAGACTTGTAAGACATAAACCAACTCGAGTCTCATTAGACCATGCATGTTGTTGAGTAGGGAAGATTAAGTCGACTTGTAGGTGTTGTACAATCTAATCGATTTGGCTCCGGGACCCAAACTTTCCTAGGATTGTAAGATATAACCCAACTCAATCCATCACAACAATAATTGCTTGCTTATAATTTGAGAACATGTTTGTATGATCAATTCCCATGATTCCCCTATGATCCCATGATACCCTAGTGCTTTTTATCAATTGTTTACAACCCTTTTCATTTCATCTTGCTTATTTACTTTCATTGCTATTTTGTTTAGTGACCTTCTACATCAACCCAAATTGTGACACCCCTAAGACACCACTAGTTTCAATAGAAATCTCATCTCAATTCCCGTCCCTTGGGATCCGACCTTTACTTGCCTCTTTACTAATTGTAGAGTTGTTTGTGAAGCTATAAATTGTGTTTTGATTCGGACGTGACCCAACGACAACATCTATTCAATTGTGAACAGGAAACGGATCGATCACAGATCACCGTGCTCTCCGACATCTCTTGATAAAGAAGGAGGCAAAACCAAGGTTGTTGAGATGGATTTTGCTTCTTCAAGAATTTGACTTGGAAATAAGAGACAAGAAAGGAGCCGAGAATGTAGTGGCGGAGCACTTGTCAAGGATTCGATTTCATGATGAACAAGGAGAAACCCCGATCAATGACTCATTTTCCGACGATATTTTGATGGCCATTCAAACACAACTTGAAAGGCACATCACCCCATGGTTTGCCGATTATGCTAACTATATTGTTGAAAAAGTACTCCCTCCAAATTTGAACCACAACCAAAGAAAGAGATTCCTATTCGAAGTAAAGAGGTACTTTTGGGATGACCCAAACCTCTACAAGGAGTGTAGTGATGGGCTCTACCGGAGATGGATCCCTCAATGGGAAGTCCAAGGAATCTTGGAAGGGTGTCACTCATCACCCTACGGTGGGCACCACGGAGCAAGGAGGACCATTGCAAAAATTCTTCAATCGGGCTTCAATTGGCCTACAATGTTTCAAGACACAAGAGAATTCATCATTCATTGCGATGCTTGTCAAAGAACGGGGAATATCTCTTGGAGGAACGAAATGCCACAAAGGGGCATTCTAGAGGTGGAGATCTTCGATGTTTGGGGGATCGACTACCAAGGGCCCTTTGTGACATCCAATGGGTGTAAGTACATCCTTGTGGCCTTAGACTACGTCTCAAAGTGGGTGGAGGCAATTGCCACTCCAAATGATGATGCAAAAATGGTCACCAAGCTCTTCAAGAAAATAATCTTTCCAAGATTTGGAGTTCCTAGAGCAATCATAAGTGATGGAGGAACGCATTTTCATGAGAAGAAACTTGCATCTCTTTTGACCAAATACGGTGTTCAACATAGAACCGGCTTGGGATATCATCCTCAAACAAGCGGTCAAGTTGAAGTTTCAAATAGAGAGATCAAGCAAATCCTTGGGAAAGTTGTGAACAAGACCCGAAAAGATTGGAGCACAAAGCTTGATGATGCTCTTTGGGCTTATAGGACGGCCTATAAGACTCCCATAGGAGCCTCCCCTTACAAACTTGTCTATGGAAAAGCATGTCATTTGCCAATCGAATTGGAGTACAAAGCCTTCTGGGCAATCCGAGCTCTTAATCTCGATCTCAAATTGAGTGGCCAAAAGAGGATGATTCAAATTCAAGAGTTGGAGGAATTCCGATTACAATCCTATGAGAATGCCAAGATCTAAAAAGAAAAGACGAAATTGCTCCATGACAAAAGGATTCGACAAAAGGCCTTGCTTAAAGGGGACAAAGTCCTTCTATTCAATTCCCGCCACCGACTTTTTCCGGGAAAGTTGAACTCTAGATGGATGGGTCCCTATGTGATAACCGAAGTTGGAAAATATGGAGATTTTGAACTCAAGGCGGAAGATGGAAGCAAGTTCAAGGTCAATGGTCAAAGATTGAAGCCATACTATGAGGAAGCGTTTATTGGAGAGGTCAAGGCCACCCACCTCGGGCCTTCTCATCCTTGAAAGAACCATCAAAGGGAGAGTTTGGTGGAGTCCTCCCTAAACCACCACTTGTAAATATACTAACCCTCTAACTTGTATTTATAATTTTATTGCATTTCTTTAATAATAAACATAAACTCTTTTCATGAGAGTAAGTGAGGGAGGGTCACTAACGAATTTTGAATGAAGGAAGGAACCAATCTTCAAGTGTGGGGAAGCATTCATGAGAGGAAAGGAAATCAAAGGAAAATTTGCAGCTTGAACCCGTGCGTTTTCATTAGAATCCGCCCGTCCTGCGGGAATCCGGGCATATTGGGAAGAATCCGTCCGTCCTGCTAAGCTGTAAAATTGAAAATTTTAGGACTGTGGAAGAATCCGAGCGTCTCAGTAAGGAAGCCACTCGTCCTGAGGAATACGCCCGTCTTTGCAGAAAGACGTCCGTCTTTTTGCCTGTGCATTACAAGAAATTTCATTGTCTCCGAATCCGTCCGTCTTTGAGAAAAAACGCCCGTCTCGTCTTCAGAGAATCCGAGCGTCTTGAGATCGGGACGCCCGTCTTTGTGGCGTCATATTTTTGGAAAGTTAACTGTGACAGAATCCGGGCGTCTTACCTAGAATCCGCCCGTCCCGTGAAGTTGGAATCCGAGCGTCTTCAGCTCGAATCCGCCCGTCTTCCTGCGATTTTTTCGGCCCGACTTTTCTTAATTTTATTACACCCCACCACACAATTTGTGACACATCACCCTTCCTTCCACTTGTATTATAACAACCCACCTCCTTATGACTCCAAAGCATATCCAAATCACTCTTTTACCCCACAAAATCAAAAAGCCCCAAATTTCTAGGGTTTCAAAGGCAACATCCAACCTACAAGGAGCATCTTTATTCTTTAACAAATCAAAAATCCCAGCTCAATAATCAAGGAATGGCACCAAGGAGATCTTCTTTTCGGAATGGGAGGAGACCAAGGATGAGGGGAAGTTCTTCCGCCTCCCATGTCAACACATTAAGAAGGGAGCATGAAGAAATAGTGGATCTTACAAGACTTGATGACTTCTCAAATGTTGAATTTATCAATGATGTGCAAAGACTAGTCTTCCACCGGCTTCTTAGTAAGAACATTCTCCCCACTAAGTTTTTATGTCATAATACTTTGAGGAAACTTGGGATTTATCACCAAGTGGAAGCTCTCTTTGAAGTATTTGGTCTCTCTACCCTTTTCCACATGTATGAGCAAACTTATCGATCCCTTGTGCTTGAGTTTTTGAGCTTTTTGGAGATTACAACCTTGAACAAAACAATATGCATAGAATTTAGGTTGGAGAATGTTCCAAGAATGATGACCCTTGTAGAATTCGCAAATGTGCTTGGTCTCGATGTTTCGCCTACCCGGACATCGAAGCCAAAGAAATATAGTGTTGAACCTTTGTGGAGGGCCATGACCGTCCGGGATTTCATACAGAACAAGGAATGTCTCGCTTTTCATATTCAAAATCCGATCTTGAGAGTCACTTACCGGTTCCTCTCGGGCACCCTCTTTGCTCGCCGAGATCCGGCGATTGTAAATCAACTTGACCTTGTGTTTATGGAATCTTACCTCAATATTCAAGGATGAAGTGTGTACCACTTCAATGCGCCCCTTGTGCTACTCGAGAAATGGGCAAAGTTTAGGAATGGTGATGATGACGGGATGAAACACATTGTAAATGGAGGGCTCATTACTAGGCTTGCGAAGCATTTCAATCCGAGATTCAACGAGAATAATGAGTATGCTCCTCTTTCGGGAAACACGAGGATAAATGAATATATTCTTCTTATTCATCATCATTGGATAACCCTTGAGGGGGTTGATAAGTGGATCAAGTGGTTAACGAAAGGAAGTGATCCGATTTATCTACCGATGACCGGCCTACCACGAATTTCCCCGAGAAGAGGACCTTTGTCTCCAATCCCATCCTACCTCATCCCTCCAAACCCAACCCAACCAAGACAAGCACCACCACCTCAAAATCCCTAACAACAACAACAAGAGCAACAATCTCAAGATGAGAAGATCAACGTGCCTCCCTACCCATTTCCTTATCAACCGTACAACCATCCCAACCCCTTCATCCTTCCCCGTGACGACTTTGTCACGGGAATCCTACAAGATTTGCACTTCCGCCAATACGAAACCACCGTGGATAATTACTATGCACTCTATCCTCAATACCACGATATGGTTCAAAAGGGAAAGATTAGTGAGGAGGGAGCATTTCCCTCATGGGCACAAATGGACTTACTCTTCCCCAATTCGGAGAGGGAAATGAAGGGGCAAACGGGAGACAAGAGGAGGGGAGCAACAATTCTTGCGGAGGGGACACGGTGGAGCTTGAAAGTGAAGAGGACGAGTTCATGGACCCGAATATGAGTGATGCATCAAAGGAGATATGGGATAGTGATCTAGAGGGAGATGACGGCGATCTCAGGAGGATCACTTCATGGCTAGGTGGAGCGGGCGTGAGGCACCCATCTAAGTTTAAGTGAAGTTTCCTCATCTTCTCTCTTTAATTTTCAAGTTTCATGGAAGAGTTTTTATGTTTTGTTAACTTGTATTTTATCAATCTTGATCATGGTTGGAGTAGTCCTAGCAACATAGAGGACTAACACCTCGGCCCCATTGAGGTGTTCTTATTTTATTGTCCACTTTTGAAAATCCAAAATGACAAATTTAGTTTCATGCATTGTATCGTGTGTGCATGAACGACAACCAACCTTAGGACATTAGAAATAATGTCTAACTCGGTTTGGGGAAGTACATACATACACAACGGAGGTAATCTAAATTATCCTCTCCGTCATACACAAAAAACCATGCATCATGTAGTGTAGATTAGTGTAGCTTGCATTTAGTGTAGAATTCATGCATCATGCTTGTATGATTTCCCATCATTTTGGCCATTGAGGACAATGCCCATATTAGAGTGGGGATGGGGAATTCTAACTTAACTTTTATTCAAAAATCCAAAAAAATTGAAAAATTTCGAAAAAACCATAAAAATTTGAAAAATTGAAAAACCAAAAACAAGTTCATTTCCTTTGTAGTGTAGTAATGTATATATTATTATATATATTGTGTTTGTTTTACCCTTGTTCACATTGATCGACTACGCCACATCCGAGACATGAGGATATTGAAGACCGCATGGTATGATCTTTCCAATCTCCTTTTTCCTCTTTATGTTAATGACTATGTGGCTTTATTTTGATTGATGCGGTATAACAATGTGAACTTAGGACTTGCATTTAGTGTATATGACATATTAGTTGGTAGAATAATTTACATTAGGATGTTTATATGTTAGTTGCATCATGGCATGTAGTTTGCATGTTAGAAAATTTTGCGAAACCGTCTACTTGGGAAGCTTGACATGTGTATATAGGCCCTAGTAGATGTTTTTTCTTCTTAAGACTTTGCTTGTTAGAATACTTGTAAAACACCCTAGGATGTGTCATGCTAGTATCCTTTGACCCATGGATTAAGGCCTAGTCAAGAGTACCTTGTGGTGTGATAACTCCTTGGCTACCGTTTATTCCAAGGTGACCCTTGAAACCATGCATCCATCCATCCATCTTCCATGTTCTACCATATTTTTGTCATCAAAGGGAATGGGCACAAAACGAAATCAATTTGAGTTCAATAAAATGAAAAGTGAAAGAAAGTTTGCAAAATGCATCAAGTGAAAAGAGGAGCAAAAATAGAACACCTAAAGCTTCAAATATAAGCCACCCTCACTACATATGGGGTGACTTTGAAAATGTTCAAAAGAAATGCAAAGAAAGTTGTCAAGTGTTGAATTGCCAAAAATCAAAAAGAAATGGCAAGAAAGTGTTCTCAAATGTTATATGCCAAATGAAATTTGGGGGAAAAACAACAACAAAGCAAACTCCCAAAGTGAAACTCAAATATCTATTGATCCCTTTATCCACCGTATCCATTTTTGTGCATGGTAGAGAGGGGACGACCCTTCCTCTTGTCTAGGCAAGAGGGGGAATTCCGCGATCCTCCAGTGTTTCTAACACCATAGGGAGTCTACTCTTGACAAAAGCATTTAACGATTGAGAACAAAGGTACCCTAGCTTGACACAACTGGGAGGTGATTTATTGGTATCCTTCTAGGCTTAGTAGTTTGAAGAAATTACATCTATGAAGGAGTGTGTACCCTTGAATTGCTTCCCTTGTAGATAATTTCCGCCACTTAGATGAGGAAAGTGGCTATTCTTATGTATATGCATCCATTACTTGTTTTGTGTGCTTAATGTTTGGATGTGTCGCCATTTTGCCAAGACCCACCTTGCCTTGCAAGAAGGCATCCTACCTCATGGTTGTCTTGTTGTGAGTTGAAGGGGCGGAGTGAGACCCGCTAATTGTCTCATATCGGCTACGTTATTAGGTTAGTTTAAATAATGGTCCTAGTCTTTGTCACCTCTTTACTCGGGACGAGCAAAGGTTCGGTTTGGAGATATTTGATGTGACCATAATTAGAGCATATTTAGTCCCCGAATTAGCCTTATTCTCATGCTTTTTAGTGTATATTTGGGTCATTTATTGTCTTTAGTTCTTTGTTTTGCATATTCTTTGAGGTTTTGTGTCCTTGGTAGGAAAGGAGTGCAAACCTTGCATTTTCATGGCAGAACGAGACTAAATTGATTGAATTCAATGACCAAGCATCAAGGAGAGACAAGATTAGAAGGCCTTTGTACATACTATAGTAGATGGGCAATGATGAGAAAAGATCCTTGCATCCCCGAGGAAATCCCCAAGGATTTTATGAAGAAAAGGGAATAAAAGAAGTAGAAATAAAACTGCACAGCAATCCGTGCGGATTGTCCTGAAGACGCCCGTCCTCCACCTTCACAATCCGTGCGTCTTAACTCCAAGACACCCGGGCAGCAACCCCAGAAGACGCCCGTCTTCACCCCAAGACGCCCGGGCAGAGACCCACGAATCCGGCCGTCCCGTGCCTAAGACGCACGGATTCCAAGGCAGCACAACTTCGTCTTCTTCAAGCTTCAAAGAAAGATGCCCATCCTTCCAAAAATACCGGCGTTTCCTGAAGTAGGGACTTAATCGTCATTTAAGCCCTTAGTTAACCCTAGATGCTACACCTAATCCCCACTATAAATACCCCATTAGTCTAATTAGAAGAGGATGTTCTTTTTAGCAATCTTTAGGGTAGTTAATATCAATCAAATCTCTCTTTAATTTTGTAATCAACAATTAATCAAGTTTTAATACAAGTTATATTTCCTTAATCTCTCTTTTGTTCATCCTTTATTTTGGGTAATTGAAGATTATTTGGGTTATTATTGGGAGATTGACAACCTCTCAATCAAGCATCAAGTACTTCTTTTATTCTTTGCTTTATTATTGGAATCATTAGTAGGTATAATTCTCTTAATCCCTTTTTAATTATTGTTAATTACTTTCATTTATTCATCATGTTTCACTTTGTTGGTATGATTGCAACCTTGCTAGCATGTTCAACATGATAATGAGTGAGTAGTCACTTAGCTAGGGTTAATGGGTAATTAGGGGAAACCAACATGGGGAATGATTCATGCTTAAATTAATATGCTTTCATGGTTTATTTGCTTGCTTGTTTTGATCTCAACTCATGCACATGTTATGTTTGATGAAATGCGAGCCTATGAATCCTTACATTTTTTACCCATCACCTATCTTTTCAATCAGACTTGTAAGACATAAACCAACTCGAGTCTCATTAGACCATGCATGTTGTTGAGTAGGGAAGATTAACTCGACTTGTAGTTGTTGTACAATCTAATCGATTCGGCTCCGGGACCCAAACTTTCCTAGGATTGTAAGATATAACCCAACTCAATCCATCACAACAATAATTGCTTGCTTATAATTTGAGAACATGTTTGTATGATCAATTCCCATGAATCCCCTATGACCCCATGATACCCTAGTGCTTTTTATCAATTGTTTACAACCCTTTTTAATTCATCTTGCTTGTTTACTTTCATTGCTATTTAGTTTAGTGACCTTCTACATCAACCCCAATTGTGACACCCCTAAGACACCACTAGTCTCAATAGAAATCTTATCTCAATTCCCGTCCCTTGGGATCCGACCTTTACTTGCCTCTTTACTAATTGTAGAGTTGTTTGTGAAGCTATAAATTGTGTTTTGGTCTAGGTGCTCCTAACGACAAGTTACCGAAAAGATTTAGTCCGACCACATAGTCCCCAATCAGCTCCATCCATCGCCTCTGTCGCATGTTAAGCTCTTTCTGAGTGTAGATATATTTCAAACTCTTATGATCTGAAAACACCATAAAACTTGCCCCATAAAGATAGTGCCTCCAAATCTTAAGAGCAAACACAACTGCACCCAGCTCTAAATCATGAGTGGGATAGTTCTCCTCATACGACATCAGTTGCCTCGACACATAAGTTATAACCTTCCCATTCTGCATCAAAACACATCCCAAACCATTCTTTGAAGCATCGGTGTATACTTCAAAGTTCTCACTTCCCTAAGGTAAAGCTAGGATAGGAGTTGTGGTCAAACGTTCCTTTAAGGTCTGGAACGCCGTCTCACAACTCTCATCCCACCGAAATCTGGTCTCTTTTCCCATCAAAGCTGTCATAGGCCTCGCGATCGGAGAAAAGTCTTTCACGAACCTCTTGTAGTAATGATGTATCACTTTTATATACACTTTTATAACTCCTTTCATGTTTTTTTGATACCGTTTCTGTGCCTATTATATCATTTATATGCCTTTATTAGTGAAATGTCGATACTGCCGCCACTTTATGTTTTAATGCGGAAATGACGCATTACGAGGTGAATAAGGTGGAGATTAGCATTGCGGTTATGGCATAGTGGATTACACGGGTCATGGCACGAGAAACGAGGCTTGAAGAACTAAAGAGAAGTTAAAGAAGAAATCAAGCTGCTGGACTTGATTCCTCGATCGAGTGAAGAAGGGCTCGATCGAGTGAAGAAGGGCTCGATCGAGTACGTTGAGGCTCGATCGAGGAACCTCTTTGACAGTCTTATTTCCGTATTTTCCTAAAACATGTCTTGTTTGTAGTATATATTCTAAACTTGTAGGATTTATTAGGTTACGCTTTTATTACTTTTCAACGGCCAGAAAATACTTTAGCATTCATACTTTGTTCTTTAATATTTCCTCACTAATTACTAAGGTAGTAATCGTTCTTCATTAATTCATTATTCAAGTTTTATGCTTTTAATTCATTATTGTTATTTCATGTATTCAATTATGTTGTTATCTATCTTTATTATTGTTATTGTTCAATTCACTATGAGTAGCTAAATCATTCATCTAGGATGAAAAGGATCTAGGTTGATTAAAAAGGGGATTGTTATTAGTTTGATTGACATAACAATTGATTAAGATAAACCCCATATAATTGACCTAGTGAACCGGAATCCTAGACTCTTTAATATTATTGTTAATCATCTTTTAATTACTTGCTATTAGTTGATAGAAAACAAACAAACCAAAACCCCCATAAATTGTTACCTTAAGACACTTTAAATTTTAGCAAACTGATTATTACCGCCTCCCTGTGGATTTGATACTTGTCTTACCACTAGCTATTTTGTTAGTTCTGAGATAGATTTACTTTGATTAGGTGATACGACTAAAGCTTATCAAGTAACTAGCTAAGCCCAAGAAACTCCGAATCTCAGCAACATTCTTTAGTGATTCTCACTTGGTCACTGCCTCAATCTTGCTAGGATCCACTGACACACCCTCTTTAGATATCACATGACTCAGAAATCCACATTCTCTAGCCAAAACTCGCACTTGGATAACTTGGCATATAGCTGATTATCGCGCAAGGTCTGCAAAACTAACCTCAGATGCTCCTCATGCTCTTTCTTAGTCTTAGAGTAGACTAAGGGGTCACCAATGAAGACAACATCAAACTTGTCCAAGAACGGGCTGAAAATCCGGTTCATAAAATCCATGAAAACTGCTAGTGCATTCGTCAAACCAAAAGGCATCACTATGTACTCATAGTGACCATAACATGACCGAAAAGTTATCTTGGGAATATCCTCATCTGCTATCCTCAACTGATGATATCCCGACCTCAAATCGATCTTAGAAAACACTCCTGCGCCACTCAGCTGATTAAAAAGGTCATCGATCCTTAGCAAAGGATACCTGTTCTTCACCGTGACATAATTCAGCTCTTTGAAGTTGATGCATAGCCTCATGCTCACATCTTCCGTTTTCACAAACAACACTGGTGCTCTCCACGGTGACACACTAGGCCGGATATACCCCTTGTCTAACAGATCATGTAACTCTTTCTTCAACTCTTCCAGTTCTTTGGGTGACATACGGTACGGTGCTTTAGATATAAGACTTGTCCCCGGTTTGAGCTCCACATTAAAGTCGATATCTCTCTTAGGTGGTAACCCAGGTATCTCATATGGAAAGACATCACTAAACTCTCCAACCATATGTATATCAGATGCTGTCAGCTGCTTCGCACGCCTATCTCTCACTTGGCAAAGAATCAAGGGACACTACTTCCTCAAACATGACATTAAAGCCATTACAGCGATGAACTTACACTTTGGTCTCACAACAAACCCCCTATAAGACACTCTGGGAACCTTTAAGGACACTTTTTTTTTGTCAGCAATCTATCTTAGCATCATACTTACCCAACCAGTCCATCCCGACGATGACCTCAAACCCACCCATAGGAAACTCTAACAAGTTGACCGGTAAGTCTACCTCTCCTATCAACATGGACACATCTCTATACAACTTAACACAAGACACCGACTCCCGAGAAGGTATAAACACATCATATTTTACAAGCTCATACTCCCCCAAACCCATAGCGAAGGCATAATCTCTAGACACAAAATAATGGGTTGCCCCTGAGTCAAACAAAACGAAAGACGGTGTATTATGAACAATAAAGGTATCGGTAACCACATGAGCATCGTTCTCAGCCTCCTGTTTGCCCATCAAGAAGAGCTTCCCGCTGCTTTTCTGACCTCCACCCTGAACCAAGGTGTTCGAAGTAGTTGGCTTAGCTGCCGAGTTCTGAGTTACACTATCTCCTGATAAGCTTCTGAAAAGCCTCCAACCTTAGCACTGGTACAGTTGTGCCTCTTGTGACCCATTCCACCACAGTTGAAGCAGGTAAGGTTGGAGTTGTCACTAACACTCCGACCACCACCTCTTCCCCATGCTCGAGATCCCCCTGAAAAATCAAACCCACTAGAAAAAGCCCTAGACTGAGCATGGTTGCTCTCCTTGTGACCCGACTGATTGCCAATCTCATTCTCTGCCTTCCTCTTTTCGGTGTTCCTTTCCTTAGCCTCCTTGGCTAAGTCCACCAACCTCTCAGCCTGCCCAGCCCGCGCATATACCTCTTTCAGATCGGTAATAACTCCAGCTGGTAACCTGTTCATGATCTTAGGTGCCAACCCTGTAACACCCCATACGCGAAGGTGCCTTATCAAGACCACCTAATGCATGGAAGTGCTACCATATCGGTTACCCGAGGCAATGTATATTAAATTGTCCATAAAAGAACATACTTTAGATAATTAAGTTTAACGATTACATAACCAAAACTTTAAAGTTAAATACAACTGTTCTCAAAACTGTAAAACAACTAAGTGAAACTGCCTTAACAAACACAGCGGAAGACTAAAGACTCTAATATATGATGACTCCATCCCCAGCTAGATTCCACGCATATCCAAGATATATCTGCCAAACAACTGCTCACCACCCCTGAATGGATCACCTCAGCTTTCAAAATATTTAAACAGGGTCAGTTACTGATTACACAAAACAAGATACACAAGACAACAATACACAGATCACCCAACTCCGTCACATCTCCACACACCTGACTACACAGTAAAGTGTGTAGTCCTGCCAGAATAGACATCGCAACAGATATTCCACGCTGCCAGTGGGGGACCGCAGCCGTACCCACCAAATCCTCGCTCATCTATTCCGAGCGAAAACCCAAGTTCTTTAATGTGCACATCCCCTCATGTGGCGGGTTCCACAGAGGGCGAATCAAGGGCGTGAAGCCATTCCCACAAGTGACTCCACTCAGCCGAGAACGCGTGACAGGCTAGTCGTGTACCTACCAAAAATAACTAACTGGTCACTAACTAATATAGCTAGGGAAGTCGGGTCGATCTCCACAGGGAGGCAAGATATCTGTTAGGGTCTGTTTATTTAGGTCACAAAATGGGTGGTTTAAATTTGGTTTCTAAACTAATAAAGGTTTCAAGGAAATAGCAGTAAAAGATAGAGCAGTAAAAGATAGAAAATGTGATAAAGATGATCAATAGAGAGGTAACATGTCAGGATTTCGGTTCACCACGGTAGTCTAGCAACTCAGCTGCAAATAGCCTAGATAGTCTACTGTGAGACAGATACAGGAAAGGTCCTTCCGGTCCACTTTCTATCCTAGATTTCCACTAACTTAACTTCCGTCCTCGTCAGGGTAGTCTACTGTTCATAGCAGGTCTATTTAGTCCAATCTTCCGATCCAATAGTAAATTAACCAGATTAAAAGTAACTTAGAAGAGTTCACTCAACTAAGTCGGTATTATAATTAAATTGCCATGGGTACAGATTCTCACAAGTAAACACTCTAGTCTATTCGCTACATCGTCACAATCCTACCATAGATTCCCTAATCCCAACATGAATGAAATTAGCTACTCATAGTGCTAATGATGTCAATAATAACAATATTTAATGTACTAATAGAAAGCATGGCGAAATGACAATAATAATAATGCATAAACGAAATTAGAGCAGAAATTAATGATGAGATTAACAAGGAATTAAAGCAATAAAAACGAGATTGACATTAATAAGGGGAAGAAGGATTACAATAACAAGTGATCCGGCGTAAAGAACAACCAAAATCCAAGCAAGAAATCCAAGAGCAAGGTTTACAGTGAAGAGTATTAGAGAGAAATTAAGAGAGTAAAGTGGCATTCTAAAGTTGAGTAAAACGTAAGTAGAGTAATTAACAGCGTAATTAATAACCTAATTATGAATGCTTAAATAGAAAAAGACTAAGTCCATCAACGAAATAAGGCAACACGGGTTAATTAAGCCCGTGAAAACTCAAAAGCTCTCGATCGAGCAGTATAAAACCACTCGTTCGAGGACATCGGCAGCTAATCCTCTCGATCGAGCAATAATTCCACTCGATCGAGGAAACCCAGAAAACAACATTTCGATCGAGTATGGCAAAGCCTTCGATCGAACTCTTCAGCACTTCTAACCACTCGATCAACCAAATAAACCATTCGATCGAGTGTTCTTCCTCCAAGTCAGCTTCAAACTCGTCGTTGACTGCTTCGTTGACCATCCTTCACGCATCCCAATGCATAAGTCTCGCTCTAACATTTTCGTCTCCTCAAAATGCATGCAAAACAGGACGGAAAGACTACGGTTTCACCACTTTCAGATTCATTTCTGCAATTCAGACAAACAAACCAAAGTAGCCAATTTGGGGCATATTGCAATACAAAAACAGTATTAAAGTGCATTGAAATATGTGCAAAATAAGACTAAAAAGGCTATATAAAATGCATGTATTAAATCCCCCCCAAACCGAACCTTTACTCGTCCTCGAGTAAACTAAATGCAAACTAATGGAACGGAAATGAAAACTCAGAGCTAGCTAGAACTTGTCTACTTGAACCAATTTCATGCAACAAAAATCAATAGTTATAGCTATAGCAGTCAATACGCAAACGAATTATAAGATTTCCATAAATAAAGCTGACCTATCGACCATGCAAGACCACAAAATCGGACACTCCCGTGGTCAATCTTCTCTCATGAAGCAAAGGGTGAATTATAAGTGTATAAGAGAGAAAGAAAACAGTCATTCACCTAAACCGCAACCTACATAACTGCATGCAACAAAAATGAAAGACTATTCAAGTATTATGCACATATTCCAACCAACAATGTCCGTCACAGCCGAGGGCTTACAAATGATATGGGAAAGTGAGGTTCAGGTAAGAAAGGCAAAACAAATTATCGAAATGTGGAGGTAAAAGCGCCAAGGTAGTTCCTAAACAGGACCATATGAAACCATCCGAATCTCAACTGGCTGGAAATAAACACAAGTGCCCTTCATTTGGCAGACAGCTCAATAACCAAATACATTATCTCCTCAAAAATATATGAATAAGAACAAGGAGAAGACCGTCACAAACTTTCCTTTTTAATACGGTCTTAATTAAACAAACAAACCAAATCAATTTTTCTAACCTTTCTTTCTTCTTCTGCATTCACGTGTGTTTTCATCTGTTTTTTTTTTTCATTTTTTTCCTTTTTTTCTTTCACACGTTTTCCTTCTTTTTTTTCCAATTTCCTTTTTCTCATCCTTCCTTTCTTATTTTCCACCAACTCCAGACAATACAATCGAGCCAAACTCGCAGCATAAATCGACATACCACAAAAGATACACTAGACTAGCTTGACTGGGCAGGCTTAGTTTAGGATGTAGCTAATGGGTCAAAAAGGGTAAATTTATCTTAAGTGGAGCTAAATGGGTGAAAAATGCAAGAAAGGGAAAATTTGCAAGCACCTCCCTGCATGTGACACTGACCACAACCCGAATGTATGCAATTGACAAGAAATCGAATGTAATAAATGTGAAAAAATGATGAACATGTTAGGCAAGGAGTACTACTCTCAATTCCTACATGAACCGGTCATGAATGTCACCAAGTATATGGCTCTAAATCTTAGAAATTATAAAGTAGGTTGCCAATTTATCAGGTCAAGTCTACACGGTCAGCTAAATTTGAACAAAAAACTCATAGATATGCATAAGACACAGCTGATAACTGTCAATGAAAGTGCAAGGCTCAAGTAAAAATGACAAGTTACAGTGCAATATCATCACAGAAATCAACCGTTCCGACTCAACCTATATGCAAAAATAAACGTGAATATTTTATTAATTTTTTTGAATTTTCTAATTTTTTGGAGTTTTATGATTTTTATGAAATAAATGAAAACAATGCAAGTTGAAAATAGAAACGTGAATGCAAAACAAATGCAAATGCAGACTCAAAAGGATGCATTACCCGCCCCAAACCAAAACGGACAACGCCCTCGTTGTCCTCCAGCATACACCAGTAGATATATACAGGGGAACGGGAAAAATTTAACTAATAAATGAATGAAAAACAAAAAATAAAAAGGAGATAAAAGAAATAAAAGAACAAGAATGTACATACAAAACACGAACTTCCCCAAACCAGCCTGAAAACTGGGGAAGTGAGTAGACCAGTAGCTACTCGTCAGCCTCGTCCGTCACGTCCTCCACCGTGTAGTTCGGGTCCACCTGCTGCTCTCTCCTCCTCGCCTCCTCAGCCTGAGTACGCGCCTCTGCCTCAGTTGTGTCCTCCTCCTCGTCACTGGCTGACTCAGGGTACCCCTCAACTGGGTACCGGTAGAAGGACGGGTGTGGCCAGCCCTTAAGAACGGGACGGTGTCGCCTCATGTGATACTCGTATAGAGGGAACAAAGAAAGAGCTATGTCCCGCTCCATATGAGCCTGCCTCTCTACAAACTCAAGCAACAAACTATCACGGCGTCCTTGGTCCATGACCGCGGACGCCTCAAAGGGTGGAGGAGGTACAGAATTAGCCGAGTAAACCGGCTGTGTCTGGTCGGGCCCAAGAGTCGGAGAAGGAGTAGGGATCGGGGTAGGAATGGCCGTGGAAGTCTGGCCACCAGTAGCAGGTGTGGATCCCTCTCCGGTCTCAGGTCTCCTCCGCTTCCTAGAAGCGGACATGGTAGGAGTTGGTTGCAGCGGTAGGTGGTGCATGGGCAATGGTGGAGTTAACCTGCCCCTAACAGTGGGCAGGGGAATGAGACGAGGTAGGGTGGTGCAAGGAAGGGTCTCAGACAAGGAACCAGAAATCTTCCAAGTCTGGTGATCGGAAGCAAGCCAAAACATGGACAGCATAGCAGGAATGCCGAGGTACCTATCAGTGTCTAGGTATGGTAAGTCACGAGGGAAGACGGGGAAGAGAGAACGGGCAAGAAAAGTGGCTATGCCACCGTAGACGATGGTGCTCGTGGTCTTCTCCCCCACACTATGAAAGTACTGGGCGGTCAGGTAAGCAATGTTGAAGACAAAGGGGCCCTTACTATCAATGTTCAGGTACCCGCCCAGAATAGAAAGCTCAATGTTGTTCACATTATTTGGTTCTTTACGGCCAAAAATAGTACTACCCATCAGACGCAGGGAGTATCGAGCAGGGGGAAGGTGGACATGAGCGAGCTTTCGCTCCTCGTAAGTAGTCTGTGCCAAAGTCCTCCACAACATGCGGATGACCTTCCTAGGGGCAGAAGTAGGACCCGTAAAATAAAGTCCTAGCCTAGTACCAAACTCCTCTAAAGTCAAAGAAAAAGTCCGGTTGAATAACCAGAAATACACGGAAGCGCAAGTGGGGTCAGTGTTGTGTGCCCAGAAGAGAATGTAAAGGAGCTGAAAAACTCGAGGGTCAGCTCCTTGTAGGTCAAGGCTCTCATGGTCACTAGGCCAGACATCCCCGTACCCCTCAAAATCTCATAAACTGGCTCGTAAATACCAATTCTATGAAGTGACTGACGGCACAATAACTTTGTTGACATAAAATCACAGCTAGCTAAATCAAAGAATCGAGTGCGATGAATAGCATTTAAAAAAATTACCTCGGGATAGTCGGGGCGCGACTCGAGTGAGTCGTCCACTCGGATGGTGACGCGGCCAGCAGAACGGCCAGCAGTAGGTGTAGCTCGTGCACGACCTCGGCCTCTATTACCTGAAGTAGAAGCCCGTCCTGTGACGGAGCGAGGTACTAAGGCCGCCCGGTAAGCAGATGTGACAGCTGGTGACCACGCAGCAGGGGTGGTCACAGTACCCGACGTGCTAGCTGTGGCTGCAACAGAAGAAGCAGCAGAAACAGAATTCGAGCTAGCTGCAGAGCTAGCAAGAACAGAAGCTGAAACGGAAGTAGGAGTGGAGCTAGGGCTAGCAGCAGTAACAACAGTACCAGCAGTAGTAACAAGTAACACGGGGGTAGTAGAAGCGGTACTGACAGGTGTGGTGATGGTCGTGGCAGCAGGAACCACCGTCTCAGCAGAGGACGGAACTACAGTCGAACTAGATGAGGGCATTGAACTACTGTCCATCCAAAAGAAGTAAGCAATGGGAATAGATAATCAATTAACCAATTAAACCGCAAAAACCCCAATATCAGTCGAAATTTTCGACTTCCAAGCATAAACCTTAAACCCTTAATTACCTCAAATGGTAAAATTAAAGCAATTAAACAACAAGAAGGTAGAAGGGATACTTACTTGATAATAACCGGCAAGAATAAGCAAATTAATCGATAAGAAAATGATCAAAAAAGGCGATTTTTCGATCGAAAACCTTAAACCCTAAATACCCAAATTGACCGTGAAAATGAACAAATTTGAGGGGAAAATTAGAGGGCAAAAGTCAAATTAATAGCAAGGAACAAATTGTGGGTGACAGATTTGGTGTTGGGCAAAAATTTAGAGAGGATTTGGGGGTTGTTTTTGCACGAAGAAGATGATGAGGTGAATAATGAAATAAAGGAAGGAAAAATAGAAGTTAAGGAAATAACTTCATGCGAGTAGTCTTCAATTTCACTCGATCGACTGGTTTTAAACCCCTCGATCGAGGAGTCTGGTCTTCATTCCTCTCGATCGAGTAGAATTATACTCGATCGAGAACTCCTCATTTTTGCTGTTTCGATCGAGTAACCTGAAACTGCTCGATCGGACCATTTCCTGCGAATTCCTCTCGATCAAGTACAAAAAGTACTCGATCGAGTCCTTTTCTTTGTGTAATTCATCCAAGTGCGTCATTATCTCCCCAAACCTGCATAAAAACACTCGCAAAAATATCCCGAACATACCAAATAACAAAATAACAGTCTATAGTCTTTCTAACCACGCTAAAAATAGTCTAAATTCTAACAGTCTTAAAAATGCAATAAAGAAATTCAACGGAAATTCAAAATTAATATTTACAATTTGTTACAACGCGGCATTCCCCGCTCAATTCCCAAAGCTTCTGACTGGAGGATGTCCTTTCAACATCCTTGACCGTCCTCTTCGTTCTCCACGAGCTTGAATTTGAACCTGTAGGGGGAGAATAGTTAACATCCACGTATGCACAAACTTTTCTCGTCCCTTTTATCTTTCCCATTAGCTTTGACGTTAGGATCCCCTTTTTAATTGATTTTAATTGCATTACGACCTTTGATAGCTCCTGTATCTATTCCATCTGTACCTGCAGCAAGGAAAACAAACGAACATTCCTCCTTTTTGCTCTCAATCTGAGGCGGAGGGGTCACAATTGCAGCACAAAATTCCAAATTTTCATCTGGAGTGTGTCAATATGGGAGTCAGTAGAGGAAAGGGCATTGAAAGGTTGAGCTTGCATGGGAGCCCTACGTGACTTAGATTGGTGGGAAATTAATTCCTCATCTATGACCTGAAATGTGAGTGTCTTACCCCCGACATCTATCGCTGCGCGAGTAGTGAATAAAAATGGTCTCCCAAAATAATAGGGTTGTGAGTATCCTCGGGAATATCAAGCACTATGAAGTCAACGGGAATAAAGAATCTCCCGATTTTAACAGGTATGTCCTCTATGACACCTAACGGCCGTGATATACTACGGTCGGCCATCTGTACAGTCATGTTTGTGCAATTAAATTAAGTCAAACCAAGTCTCTTTGCGAGAGACAAAGGTAAGACGCTCACGCTAGCACCAAGGTCGCATAGCGCGTTATGAATCAAATGGGTACCTATGTGACATGGAATTGAGAAACTACCCGGGTCTGACTGTTTAGGTGGCAGCCTATTTTGAACTAGGGCGTTACCTACCTCGGTCAAAGCTACCATCTCATGATCGTTGATATGCCTCTTACGTGATAAAATTTCTTTCATAAACTTTAAATAAGAGGGTACTTGTGTCAGCAACTCGGCGAATGGAACAGTAACTTGTAAGATTTTCAGGAGCTCGGCAAATTTACCGAACTGGTGATTGGCTTTCGTGCTCTGTAATCGCCTTGGGAAGGGCACCGTAATAGGAATCTCGAGCCCTTTTTTTCTCTCTTCCAACGTCTCCGCAGGTTCAAGCTCTTTATCACTCGATCGAGACTTTTCCCCTCTCGATCGAGTCTTTACAGATGAAATTTCACTCCATCAAGCATTAGCAGGCTCTTGATCGAGGTCTTCAATAACAGCTGTGTTCGATCGAGGCAAATTACCACTCGATCGAACAGATTCTTCATTAATTTCACTCGACCGAGTGGTTTTCACCCCTCGATCGAACCCTTGATTTTCCAGTTCACTCGATCGAGTAACATTTCCCTTCGATCGAGTACTTTCTTCACCAATTCTACTCGATTGACCCCCTGAAACTAGTCGATCGAGTATTTTCTTCGTGGTCAGCTCCTTTTCAGCAATAAATGACTGCTCATCATCATTTACATCCTTCCCCGGGTCTGAAATATCCCTGTCAACAGATAATTTTGGTCCTTCATATGAACGACCACTTCTCAAATTAATCAAATTTACCGTCTCATGTGGACTCTTCTCAGATTGAAACGGCAAATGACCCAGTTTCCTCGTGGACTGGTTTGCGGCTAACTGAGCAACTTGAGTTTCAAGTGACTTGATGGATGCTTCTTTCTATTGGTCACTTAGTTGCCATTGCTTTGTCAACGACTGGAGCATTGACTTCAGCTCACCTAGCTCACTTAGCCCACTTGAAGATGATGCTCCTTGATTCGGTGGAGGAAAAGAAGGAGACTTTTGGAAGCCTTGTTGAGCCTTGTGAGGAGGGATATATGGCTGCTGCTGTTGCTGCGGTGGAGGAGTGGGATTAAGAACATTTTGACTTGTCCACCTTAAATTGGGATGGACTGCCCCTTGATTGTTGTAATAAGAACCTCCTCCTTGCCTATATTGCTGAAAAGCAAGGACTTGTTCTTTCTCAGTTAGACAGTCAATAGTAGTATGACCGGCATCGCTACCACACTTCTCACAAATGACAGTCTCCTGTCTAGTCAACAGATGAAGTGTTTGTTGATCTCCAGCAGATTGCAGCTCCAATCTATCAAAGAGGGTATTCATGGCTTCTAGCTGAGCCACGACTACCTTGTCAACCGAATGAACTGTTCGAATACCGTCCCGTGGGTTCCCATATTCATTACAATGGGTCGCCATCTCCTCAATAATGCCCCATCCCTTATCATCATCAATATTGTTTTGAAATCTTCCGTTGGATGAGGCATCAAGTATAGCTTTATGGTCATCGTACAACCCATTGTAGAACTGGTTGCACAAAAACCACTGATCAAAACCATGTTGAGGAAGAGACCTCACCAACTTCTTGAACCGACATGAAGCTTCATAGAAAGTCTCATCAGGTGCCTGCTTAAAACTGGTAATCTTTCCCCTCAGATGATTAGTGCGTTGCAGAGGCAAGTGCGAGAGTCTCCCAGTTGGTGATACCAGCAGCTGTTCGGTCAAGATCAGTCAGCCACTCACGGGCTGAGTCAGTCAGAGAAAAAGGAAAAATTACTTCCTTTATCTTATCCTGTGTTACTCCCTTCGTAGCAGGAATAGTAGAGCAGTAATCAGTAAAGACCTCCATGTGCTTCCTTGGATCTTCACCCGCCACACCTCTGTACATATTTCTCTCCACCAGATTTATGTAAGACGGACGGATATCGAAAGTGTTACCATCCTCAGTCTAGAGATTGAAACCTTTAGGAATAGAGGATGATTTGGGCTCCGAGTAAGTTGCAATGTTTGGCATCTTTACTGGCTTGTTGACAGGAATGAGATTGTCTTCTTCAAAAGACTGATCTTCTGCAAATAAAAAGTGTTGTAGCTCGGGCTCGAAAGTAATCAAGTCTTCCTTTGGAAGTTCTCTTTGCAGACGGAGTCTATACCGAAATAGTCTTTCTGGCTCAGAATCAGTAGGAACTAACTCCGACCTGTTTGACCAGGGCATACACAACACTGAAAGAGATAAATGAGAAATGTCTCAAGGAATAAAAATTCCCTGAGACGGATAAAAATAAACGAAAACAACAACAGATAGGGTTATTGTCTCCCCGGCAACGGCGCCAAATTTTGACAGGCTAGTCGTGTACCTACCAAAAATAACCAACTGGTCACTAACTAATATAGCTAGGGAAGTCGGGTCGATCTCCACAGAGAGGCAAGATATCTGTTAGGGTCCGTTTATTTAGGTCACAAAATGGGTGATTTAAATTTGGTTTCTACATTAAAAAAAGGTTTAAAGGAAAGAGCAGTAAAGATAGAGCAGTAAAAGATAGAAATTGTGATAAAGATGATCAATAGAGAGGTAACATGTCAGGATTTTGGTTCACCACGGTAGTCTAGCGACTCAGCTGCAAATAGCCTAGATAGTTTACTGTGAGACGGATACAGGAAAGGTCCTTCCGGTCCACTTTCTCTCCTAGATTTCCACTAACTTAACTTCCGTCTTCGTCAGGGTAGTCTACTGTTCATAGCAGGTCTCTTTAGTCCAATCTTCCGATCCAAGAGTAAAATTAACCAGATTAAAAGTAACTTAGAAGCGTGTACTCAACTAAGTCGGTATAATAATTAAATTGCCATGGATACAGATTCTCACAAGTAAACAATCTAGTCTATTGATACGTGCATTTTATATAGTTTTTTTAGCCTTATTGTGCACATATTTCTATGCACTTTTATATTGTTTTGTATTGCAATATGCCCCAAATTGGCTACTTTGGTTTGTTTTGTCTGTTTTGTAGGAATGAACCTGAAAGTGGTGAAACCTTACTCTTTTTGTCCTGTTTTGCATGCATTTTGAGGAGACGAGAATGTGAGCGAGATACTGCATTGGGATGCGTGAAGGAATGGTCAACGAAGCAGTCGGCGACGAGTTTGAAGCTCATTTTGGAGAAAGAACACTCGATCGAGAAGACTTTTGGTCGATCGAGTGCTTTTATGTGCTGAAGAGGTCGATCGAGTGTTTTATTTCACTCGATCGAAATGCTGTTTGGAGGCTTTCCTCGATCAAGTTGCATTTCTGCTCGATCGAGAGGATTTTATGCTGAAGTCCTCGATCGAGTGGTTTTAAACTGCTCGATCTATAGGTTTAGAGTTTACACGGGCTTAATTAACCCGTGTTACCTTATTTTCGTTAGTGGACTTTCTTTTTCTATTTAAGCATTGAGTAATTAGGTTATTAAGACACTTCTTTTACTCTTAATTACGCTGAACACTACTTAGAACGCAACTTTTCTCTCTTAATCTTTCCCTTAAACTTTCTACTGTAACTTTGCTCTCGGATTACTTTGCTTGGATTTTTGGTTGTTCTTTACGCCGGATAGCTTGCTATTGT
The DNA here is from genome assembly GCF_048544455.1 of Silene latifolia. Classification (NCBI taxonomy): domain Eukaryota; kingdom Viridiplantae; phylum Streptophyta; class Magnoliopsida; order Caryophyllales; family Caryophyllaceae; genus Silene; species Silene latifolia. The sequence continues at coordinate 71,934,761 of NC_133534.1, forward strand.
AATCTCTCTTCTCTATTAATCTTAATCTCATCATTTATTGTTTTAATTACTTGTTTCTCCCTTAATTAATTTCTGCCCTAATTTAGTTCATGCCATATTTTAATTATTGCATCATGCTTTATATTAGTTCATTCATCATTGCTATTATTGACAACATTAACGTTATGAGTTGCTAAATCCTTTCATGTTGGGATTAGGGGATCTATGGTAGAATTGTGACGATGTAGCGAATAGGCTAGATGATTTATTTGTGAGAATCTGTACCCATGGCAATATAATTATAATACCAACTTAGTTGAGTGCACGCTTCTAAGTTACCCTTTAATCTGGTTAAATTTATTTCTGGATCGGAAGATTGGACTAAATAGACCTGCTATGAACAGTAGACTACCCTGACGAGGATGGAAGTTAAGTTAGTGGAAATCTAGGATAGAAAGTGGACCGGAATGACCTTTCCAGTATCCGTCTCACAGTAATTATCTAGACTATTTGCAGTTGAGTCATTAGGCTACCGTAGTGAACCGAAATCCTGACATGCTCTCTCTTTATTGATTATCTTTTATCGCATTTTCTGCCTTTTACTGCTCTTTCATTACTACTATTTCCCTTAAGCCTTTTTAGTTTAGAAAACCAAATTCAAACTCCACCCCCCCCCCCCCCCATTTTGTGACCAAATAGACGGACCTTAACAAATATCTTGTCTCCTTGTGGAGATCGACCCGACTTCCCTAGCTATATTAATTAGTGCCAGTTGGTTATTTTTGGTAGGTACACGACTAGCCTGTCAAATTTTGGCGACGTTGTCGGGGAGGCAATAGCCCTATCTGTTTTTGTTTTCGTTTATTTTTATCTGTCTCAGGGAATTTTTATTCCTTGAGACAGTTCTCATTTATCTCTTTCAATGTTGTGTATGCCCAGGTCAAACAGTCGAATTTAGTTCCAGCTGATTCTGAACCAGAAAGACTGTTTCGGCATAGACTCCGTCTGCAAAGGGAACTTCGAAAGGAAGACTTGAGTACTTTCAAGCCCGAGCTACAACACTTTTTATTCGTAGAAGACCAGTCTTTAGAAGAAGATAATCTCATTTCTGCCAACCAACTAGTAAAGATGCTGAATATTGCAAGTCACTCGGAGCCTAAAGCATCCTCTATTCCTATGGATTTCAACCTCCAGAGTGAGGACGGTAACACTTTTGATATTCGTCCGTCCTACATAAATCTGGTGGAGAGAAACTTGTATCGGGGTGTGGCGGGTGAACACCCAAGGAAGCACATGGAGGTTTTTACTGATTACTACTCTACTATTCCCGCTACAAAGGGAGTAACTCAAGACAAGATAAAGGAAGTGCTCTTTCCTTTTTCTCAGACTGACTCATCCCGAGAGTGGCTGACTGATCTTGACCGTACAGCTGCTGCTATCACCAACTGGGAGACTCTCGCACTTGCCTTCTACAAAAGATACTTCCCTCCACAACGCACTAATCAGTTGAGGGCGAAGATTACTAGTTTCAAGCAGGCACCTGATGAGACTTTCTATGAAGCTTGGTATCGGTTCAAGAGGTTGGTGAGGTCTCTTCCTCACCATGGTATTGATCCGTGGTTTTGGTCCAATCAGTTCTACAATGGGTTGTACGATGACCACAAAGCTATACTTGACGCCTCATCCAACGAAATATTTCAAAAGAATACTGATGATGATAAGGGATGGGGCATTATTGAGGAGATGGCGATCCATTATGCTGAATATGGGAACCCACGGGACGGTATTTGAACGGTCCATTCGGTTGATAAGGCAGTCGTGGCTCAGCTGGAAGCCATGAATGCTCGTTTTGACAGGTTTGAGCTGCAAAATGCTGGAGATCAACAGAAAGTTCATCAGTTGACTAGACATGAAACTTTCACATGTGGGAGATGTGGAAGAAATGATGGTCATACTGCTATTGACTGTGATGGACAAGAGTTGGTCGTCACACATCCAATCAAAACACATTTATATTCTCAACAAAACAACTAGTTAGTGGTTAAGTCGAGGTCGATCCATGGGACGGTGTGCTTTGGGTTCTAAGTCTATCTATCTTAATTTATGCTAGTGTCACAATTGATGGGGTTTGAAGTTGTATTCTAGACTAATGCAAGCAATAAAGTAAAACAAGCAATAAAACAAAGGATGTGAGCAAATGATTAAAAGTACTAGGATATCATGGGTTCATAGGGGATTCATGGGAGTTGACCATAAAACATGTTCACAAAGTTTCAAGCAATTAATGTTGTAAAGGAGCCGAGTTGGTTTATGTCTTACTGTTCTTAGGAAGAGTTAAGTCCCGAGCCGAATCGATTAGATTGTACAACACCTACAAGTCGACTTACTTTCCTCCTAATCACATCTATGCATGGTCTAACAAGACTGGAGTTGGTTTATATCTTACAAGTCAAGTTGAATAGATAAGAGATGGTTATAAATGCAAGGATTCATAGGCTTAGCATTTCATCAAACATAACATGTGCATAGGTTGACATCACAACAAGCAAGCAAATTAATTATGAAAACATATTAAATTAAGCATGATTAATCCCCATGTTTGTTTTCCTTAATTACCCATTAATTCTAGCTAAAGGAAACTACTCACTCATTATCATGGAAAACATGTCATTAATGGTGTCAATCATTACAAAAAGTATAAACATGATAAGAGCTTAAGGAAATAAACAATAAAGAGTAAAGAGTAAAGGAATTATACCAAACTTGAGATGATCCAAATAATAAAGCAAAGAATAAAAGAAAGAACTTGATTGATTGATGAAGAGTTGTCAATTCTCCAATAATAATCCAATAATCTTCAATTACCTAATAATAATAAACTTGAACAATAATTAAGGAGAGATTAATGTGAAATTTTGTGGAAAGATTGAAATTAATCTATTCTAATCTACTCCTAATCTATTCTAAGCGGATTTTCTAATGTGGAAGCCCCCTTTGATTACCATCAAAATGGGGTATTTATGGTAGTGCCTCATTAGGTTAACTAAGGCTAAATTAGTAATTAACAATTCTAAGTTCTAAGTAGGGAAATGCAAGTATTTCGGGGAGATGCGCATCCTTACTGAAGACGCCGAGGGACGCTCGGATTCAAGGGTAAGACGGGCGGATTGTAAGCAGGAGGAATGCTCGTCCCGAAGGTAGGGATGCTCGAATTCTTGGGTACTTGGACTAGCGGCTTCCTGTTTTGGACGCCCGGATTGTTGTTCAGAATAGTTCCTCTCGCATACTTCTCATTGTTGTTCTTTAGTTCTTGCCTCTTCTTCTACACTCGTCCTACCAAGATCGTCAATGTCCTTCCAAATGAGCTCAAGAGACGGGAATTTCCTCCTAATTGTCTCCTTTCCTACAAAATATATGAAATGCACTAGGAAAGCAAAATAGAAAGCATTTGACGGACAAAATGGCTATGGAATGTTATAATAATATGCAAAATAGGCTCAATTAGGGGACTAAAAGTGCGCAAATATGAGTCACATCAAATATCCCCAAACCGAACCTTTGCTCATCCCGAGTAAAGAGGTGACAAAACTAGGACCCTTATTTAAACTATCCTACTAATATCGCCTACATGAGACAATTAGCGGGTCTCACTCTGCCCCTTCAACTCTCAACAAGACAACCATGTGGTAGGATGCCTTCTTGCAAGTAAAGGTGGGTCTTGCCAAAATAGCGACACATCCAAGCATTAAAGCACACAAAATCAAGTGATGGATGCATCTACAAAAGAATAGCCACTTTCCTCATCTAAGTGGCGGAAATTATCTAAAGGGGAAGCAATTCAAGGGTACACACTCCATCATAGATATGGTTTCTTCAAACTACTAAGCCTATAAGGATACCAATAAATTACCTCCAAGTTATGTCAAGCAAGGGTACCTTTGTCCTCAATCGTTAAATGCTTTTCTCAAGAATAGACTCCCTATGGTGTTAGAAACACTGGAGGATCGCGGAATTCCCCTTCTTGACTAGACAAGAAGAAGGGTCGTCCCCTCTCTACCATGCACAAAAGTGGATACGATGGAAAAGGGATCAATAGAACTTGAGTTTCATTTGGGAGTTTGCTTTTGTTGTTGTTTTCCCCCCAATTTCTTGTGGCATATAAAATTTGAGAACACTTTCTTGCCATTTCTTTTGATGTTTGGCATTTCAATACTTGACAATTTTCAACTTTTTGCATTTTCTTTTGAAGATTTTCAAAGTCACCCCAATTAGTAACGAGGGTGCTTATATTTGAAGCTTTAGGAGTCTATTTTTGTTACTCCTCTTTTCTTTTGATGCAATTGCAAACTTTTTCTTTTCTTTTCTTTTCATTTCTTGAACTCAAATTTTTGAACAATTTTTATTTTGTGCCCATTCCCTTTGATGACAAAATGTATGGTAGAACATGGATGAATGATGGTTGCATGGTTTCAAGGGTCACCTTGGAATAAATGGTAGCCAAGGAGTTATCACACCACAAGGTACTCTCGACTAGGCCTTAATCCATGAGTCAAAGGATACTAGCATGACACATCCTAGGGTGTTTTACAAGTATTCTAACAAGCAAAGTCTTAAGAAGAAAAAGCATCTACTAGGGCCTATATACACTTGTCAAGCTTCCCAAGTAGGCGGTTTCACAAAATTTTTCTAACATGCAAACTACATGCCATGATGCAACTAACATATATACATCCTAATGCATATGCTTCTACCAACTAGTATGCCAAATAATCTAAATGCAAGTCCTAAATTCACATTATTTTTACCGCATCAATCAACATAAAGCCGTATAGTCATTAACATAAAGAGGAAAAAGGAGATTGGAAAGATCATACCATGCGGTCTTCTATATCCTCAAGTCTCGGATGTGGCGTAGTCAATCAATGTGAAAAAGGATGAACAAACACAATATATACAAACAATATATACACAAGACTACAGTACAAAGGAAATGAACATGTTTTTGGAATTTTTAAATTTTCAAATTTTTAAGGGTTTTGTTTTATGAAATTAAAGAACATATTTTTGGGATTTTTGGAAATTTTTCAATTTTTAGATTTTGGAATATAAATTCTCATCCCCCACTTTACTTTGGACATTGTCCTCAATGTACATGTAGGAGTAGGAATGAAAGAGAAAAACATGTTTTTGGATTTTTTGATTTTATGGAAATTGAAGTACAAATGCAATGATATGAATGCATGCTCTAACTAGATACAATTCTATATGACATATATAACAAATGAATGCAATCTAAACTACACTAAATAATGCATGCTTAGTGCTTAAGTCACCTATGATCAAACCTCTCCAAACCAATTTAAACAGTATTTCTAGTGTAGAGAAGGATTGGTCATTAGTGACTATGTATTCTAATCTATATGCAATTATTTTACATGAATCATATGGAATTTAATACAATGCAAATTATACTATATGAACTAGCTAATGCAAATGCAATATGGAATATAATACAAATGCACGTGAAGGTTAAACTAAATGCAATGCACTATACAAAAGAGAGGGAGAGAAGAGTATCATACAATTGGAGGTGGTGAGGTAGGCATCTCTCACTCGTCATCATCATCTTGGTGGTAGCCATACCTACTAGAGCTTCCTCCTTCGTTATACCCTCCTCCTTTACCAGATTATCCTCCACCTTGACCATCAAAGTTTTCGGCTTGGTTCCCTTGATTAGGGAACAAAAGATGTGGTTGAGCCCAAGATGGTAGAGGGTCATTAGGGTCGATATACCTGCCATTTGATAGTACTGAGGATAAAGGGCCATGTAGTTATCGACCCGCCCATCGTGCACTCCGAGATCAACCTTCTTCATAAGGTTCATCAAGTCATGCATATCCGGAGCATTGGGGATTTGTGGTGTGAATGGCGTATGAGGAGTAGGGTATGGTGGGATAGGCACATAGGATGGCGGGGCAATGGGCCTTGCCAGTATCCCACGAGGTTGTGGAGGTTGGCGGGGTACTTCTTCTATTTGAGGGGGGTTGGCGAGGATTTGGATGTCGAGAAGGTAGCTCGGCCTAGGCGAATAAGGGCTCAACCTTGGGTCGGTATCCGGTATATTCCACCCCGAAAGAACAATAGAGGAACACCCTTTTGTGAACCATTCTACACTCCCATTTTGAGTGTAGGCACACCACCGGTGGTAGTTGAAGACGACGTCCTCATCAATCAAAGTACTACCCTCAAGAGGTGTATAAGTCCCATGGGTATCGAATCAGGGACAAAGGTAGTTTGCCAAGATAGTAATTAGACCTCCCATCACGAAGGTCTTAAGTTGGAAATTCCCTTGAGAGAAATCATAGAATCTCATGAGCATCTCAAGGGGGGTATTGAAGTTGTACCTCCTTGTCCCCCAGACATTTAGATAGGACTCAAGGAATGTCAAATCAAGGAGAGTGCACCTATCTTGCTCATATCTCCCATTAATGGTGCCGGCTACGAAACGTTCGGTGATCTGAATCACCGGGTGTTGAATAGCAAAGGTGTAGCATTGTTTTTGGTGAATGAAATCCCTTCCGGAAATAGCCTTCCATACTAGGTCCACATCAAAGTCGGAGGGTTTGTTGATGTTGTTTGTTGGTACAATAAGACCAAAAATTTGAGCAAATTGGTCAAGTGATAGGCTATGGTCAAGGTTGCACATCCTGAACTCCATACCAACATTGTTCCTTGTGTTTGAAACAATACGAAGGCTACTCAAAAATTCCAAGGTAAGGCTAAGGTACGTCTCTTCATGGGCATGGAATAATTTCCCAATCCCCAAACCGTCAAAGAACATTTCGGTTTGGTATCTTATACCTAGGATTTCTAACACCCTAGTGTCAATAAACTGAGTCGGTTCGTAATGCTTACCTAACAACTTGACGAACTTAACGCGGTGGTCATCGGATGTGAAGAGTACCTCCGGAAAGTACTCGAGTTGCTCCACCCCTCCACTTATCACGGGATGAAAGTTTCTTGGTACCATCACTTGTTGAGGGGATGAAGAAGATGAGCCCTTGCGTTTCTTGGTAGCGGCTTCAACAAGATTCTTGGCTTTTCCCTTGAGGTTCATCATTTTTTATTTGGGAAAGTTAGGGTTTGGTTGGTTTTTGTTGTGAAGGGGGTGTTTGGAGATGAAAATGAGTGGATTATGTTTAGATAAGATGAGGAAATGAGGGATGGTGGGGGTATTTTTATAGAAAAGAGGGTGGGACGAGCGGATGAGGGTCGGGCTCGGGCGGATTAGTCGAGGTAAGTGAAGGAATCCGAGCGTCTTTATGGTCGGGACAAGCGTCTTGCTGCATTTGGTCCGAGCGTCTTAGCAAAAATCCGCTCGGATTTCATTCCATAGATCTTGCTTCAGCAGGGAAGGAGGAAAGACGAGTGTTCCGAGCTTTGGGACGAGCGGCTGAGTTGAGACGAGCGTCTTATTCAGAATTCGCTCAGATTCCAGCCTAGCGTGAAATTTTTCTTCAGGTGTCCATCAAGATGAGCGTCCCACTGATAAGACAGGCATCTTTCTCTAGACGGGCGTCTTCCTTGATAATCCGCTCGGATTTCATGTCAGCCCCTAACAGTACCCTGAGGGCGCTGAGGACGAGCGTCCCTCACTGCTTTTCTTCCTTTTCTTTTCAAGATCGTACCCTTGCACCCTTTTGTCATTCCTCCTTATCTTTTTCTGAAATTTTGCTCAATAAAAATGTAAGGGAACTCTCTCTCACTACTCTCATGCAACGAATTATAGATAAAATTGCTAAAATGTACAATCTTATACAAGGTAAGGGTTCAAGGAATATCTTACAAATGGTGGTTTGAGATAGGACTCCACCAAACTAGTTCAAATTGTAGAAATTCTTGTCCATAGAGCTCAAGGCTCTTAGAAGGAGATCGAAAGCTTGTGAACAAGCTCCAAATAAGCATGAGTATGGTTTGCTTAACTTCAAGACGAAGCTTGGCCAAGGAATTTTGTCATTCATTCTTGTTTTCTTCCTTTTCTTGGCACTTGAATAATTGCGATGCTTCAAACCGATTAGCCATGATTCTTGTTAGCGTAAGGTAGGAAGTATGGTTCATGGTTGTCCGGAGACTTCCACTCACTACCTTCTTCTTCGACTTTGGTGATGATGATAGCATTTGAATTTATCAATCCTTCAAGAGTAGAAGGAGAATTCTCATAGCATTGATGACGGGGTACCTTTGGAGTTGATGTTGTGGGTGCCAAATTTCCACAAGTAGCTTCATGTGCAAGTTTATTTTTGAGATTTTCCATCAAATATCCTTTGTATGATGCTTTGACCTTTTGAAGAAGGTCCACCATATCATCTCCAACAATCATTGGCTCCATGGTGGGTGCTAAGTAGTCTTCATGGGCAATAGGGAAGGAACATTCTTCTTCATGATAAGATATCTCAAATATCTCAAGGATAGGCTCCTCAAGGAGAACAACCTCATACACTTCCTTTGCCTTACCCCATGAGTTCTTTCAAAGCATAATTTTATCATCATAGCTATCTTCATAAGAATCATAGATGGGCGCTTCATTCAACTCTCTCTCCATCATCTCGAAGTTCTAATCAAAAGACACACTCTCATACTCACAAAGGCTAAGAGTATTTGCCTTACTCAACCTCATGTTTTCTTCATCGAACACCACACTTTTATATTCATAAGAGCTCAAAGAGGTTGGCCCTTCCCACTTCTCATTTTCCATATCAAAGGTTACTACTTCAAATTCACATTCATAACCAATGTCCAAAGAATGGTGGGGGCTGATTGCTTGGGATTGTTTCATTTGGGCAATTTGAATCTCCAACTCCTCACCTTGGGTAACAATGCCTTGAAGAACATTGTCCCTATTTTGGCTCTCCTCTATCATTTGTTTGAAGAAATTTTGTTGATCTCCCATCATTTGGAGAATCACCTTTTAAATGGGTTCATCATCTTGTTGTGGGCATGTGTGAAAGTGCTCATATTGTGGCATTTGGAATTGATTGTAAAGTGAGTTTTGGGTGGGTGGTTGTTGTGGATAATGGATGTGGTGATTTTGGAGGGGAAATGAAACAACTACAAGTATGGAAACTACACAAAAATGGTAAAAACAATCCTTGAGGAACAAGTTCCTCAAGGTGAAAGCACAATTAAAATAGACAAACAAGTAAGAACTTAATCACATAGCACCATCCCCGGCAACGGCGCCATTTTTATGGACAAGATTTGGTCGTCAGACATCCAATCAAAACACATTTATATTCTCAACAAAACAACTAGTTAGTGGTTAAGTCGAGGTCGATCCATGGGACGGTGTGTTTTGAGTTCTAAGTCTATCTATCTCAATTTATGCTAGTGTCACAATTGATGGGGTTTGTAGTTGTATTCTAGACTAATGCAAGCAATAAAGTAAAACAAGCAATAAAAGGAAGGATGTGAGCAAATGATTAAAAGTACTAGGATATCATGGGTTCATAGGGGATTCATGGGAGTTGACCATACAAACATGTTCACAAAGTTGCAAGTAATTAATGTTGTAAAGGAGCCGAGTTGGTTTATGTCTTACGGTTCTTAGGAAGAGTTGGGTCCCGGAGCCGAATCGATTAGATTGTACAACACCTACAAGTCGACTTACTTTCCTCCTAATCACTTTTATGCATGGTCTAACAAGACTCGAGTTGGTTTATATCTTACAAGTCAAGTTGAATAGATAAGAGATGGTTATAAATCCAAGGATTCATAGGCTTAGCATCTCATCAAACATAACATGTGCATAGGTTGACATCACAACAAGCAAGCAAATTAATTATGAAAACATATTAAATTAAGCATGATTAATCCCCATGTTTGTTTCCGTTAATTACCCATTATTCCTAGCTAAAGGAAACTACTCACTCATTATCATGGAAAACATGTCATTAATGGTGACAATCATTACAACAAGTATAAACATGATAAGAGCTTAAGGAAATAAACAATAAAGAGTAAAGGAATTATACCAATCTTGAGATGTTCCAAATAATAAAGCAAAGAATAAAAGAAGAGAACTTAATTGATTGACGAAGAGTTGTCAATTCTCCAATAATAACCCAATAATCTTCAATTACCCAATAATAATAAACTTGAACAATAATTAAGGAGAGATTAATATGAAATTTTGTGGAAAGATTGAAATTAATCTATTCTAATCTACTCCTAATCTATTCTAAGAGGATTTTCTAATATGGAAGCCCCCTTTGATTACCATCAAAATGGGGTATTTATAGTAGTGCCTCATTAGGTTAACTAAGGCTAAATTAGTAATTAACAATTCTAAGTTCTAAGTAGGGACATGCAAGTATTTCGGGGAGATGCGCATCCTTGCTGAAGACGCCGAGGGACGCTCGGATTCAAGGGTAAGACGAGCGGATTGTAGGCAGGAGGGGCGCTCGTCCCGAAGGTAGGGACGCTCGGATTCTTGGGTACTTGGACGAGCGGCTTCCTGCTTTGGACGCCCGTATTGTTGTTCAGAATACTTCCTCTCGCATACTTCTTATTCTTGCAATGTTGGTCTTTAGTTCTTGCCTCTTCTTCTACACTCGTCCAACCAAGATAGTCAATGTCCTTCCAAATGAGCTCAAGAGACGGGAATTTCCGCCTAATTGTCTCCTTTCCTACAAAACATATGAAATGGACTAGGAAAGCAAAATAGAAAGCATTTGACGGACAAAATGGCTATGGAATGTTATAATAGTATGCAAAATAGGCTCAATTAGGGGACTAAAAGTGCGCAAATATGAGTCACATTAGACTGTCTGACGAAGAAGGAACAAGTCCTTGCCTTTCAGCAATATAGGCAAGGAGGAGGTTCATATTACACTAATCAAGGGGCAGTCCATCCGAATTTAAGGTGGACAAGTCAAAATGTTCTTAATCCCACTCCTCCACCGCAGCAGCAGCAACCCTATGTCCCTTCTCATAAAGCTCAACAAGGCTTCCAAAATCCTCCTTCCTTTCCTCCACCGAATCAAGGCGCATCATCTTCAAGTGGGGTAAGTGAGCTAGGTGAGCTTAAGTCAATGCTCCAGTCATTGACAAAGCAATGGAAACTAAGTGACCAACAGAAGAAAGCATCCATCAAGTCACTTGAAACTCAAGTTGCTCAGTTAGCCGCAAACTAGTCCACAAGGAAACAGGGTCATTTGCCATCTCAATCTGAGAAGAATCCACATGAAATGGTGAATTTGATTAATTTGAGAAGTGGTCGTTCTTATGAAGGACCAGAATTATCTAATGACAGGGATATTTCGCACCCGAGGAAGGATGTTAATGACGATGAACAGTCATTAGTTGCTGAAAAAGAGTTAACCACGAAGAAAATACTCGATCGACTAGTTTCAGGGGGTCGATCGAGTAGAATTGATGAAGAAAGTACTCGATCGAAGGGTAATTCTACTAGATCGAGTGAACAAGAAATTCAAAGCTTCGATCGAGGGGTCCAAACCACTCGATCGAGTGAAAATTTTGAGGAAACAGTTCGATCAAGTGAAAACTTACCTCGATCGAACACTGTGCTATTAGAGAAACTTGATCGAGAGCCTGCTAGTGCTCGATCGAGTGATATTTCACCTGGAAGAACTCGATCGAGAGGTAGAAAGTCTAGATCGAGTGATAAGGAGCTTGAACCAGCTGAGACGTTGGAAGAGAGAAACAAAGGGCTCGAGATTCCTATTACGGTGCCCTTCCCGAGGCGATTACAGAGCACATCAATGATCATGAGACGGTAGCTTTGACCGAGGTAAGGACTGCCCTAGTTCAAAATAAGTTGCCACCTAAATAGTCAGACCCGGGTAGTTTCTCGATTCCATGTCACATAGGTACCCAATTAATTGATAACGCGCTATGCGATCTTGGTGCTAGCGTGAGCGTCTTACCTTTGTCTCTCGCAAAGAGACTTGGTTTGACTAAATTTAATTGCACAAACATGACCGTACAGATGGCCGACCGTAGTATATCACGGTCGTTAGTTGTCATAGAGGACATACCTGTAAAAATCGGGAGATTCTTTATTCCCGTTGACTTTGTAGTGCTTGACATACCCGAGGCCACTCATACCCCTATTATTTTAGGGAGACCATTTTTATTCACTGCTCGTGCAGTGATTGATGTCGGGGGCAAGATACTCACGTTTCAGGTAGGAGATGAGGAATTAATTTTCCATCAATCTAAGTCTCATAGGGCTCCCATGCAAGCTCAACCTTACAATGCGGTTTCCTCTACTGACCCTCATATTGACACTTTAGCTGATAATGTGGAATTTTGTGCTGCAATTGTGACCCCTTCGCCTCAAATTGGGAGCAAAAAGGAGGAGAATTCGTCTGTTTTCCTTGCTGCAGGTACAGATGAAAAAGATGCAGGAGCTGTCAAAGGTCATTGTGCAATTAAGATCAATAAAATTGGGGATGACAACGTCAAAGCTGGTGAGAAAGAAAAAAGGAAGAGAAAAGTTTGTGCATACGTGGATGTTAACTATTCTCACCCTACTTGTTCAAACTTAAGCTCGTGGAGAATGAAGAGGACGGTCAAGGATGCTGAAGGGACCTCCTCCAATCAGAAGCCCTCCGTTGGGCTACTGAATTGCTTTGGGAATTAAGTGGGGAGTGCCCTGTGTAACAATTTGTAAAAAAACTAATTTTAAATTTCCGTTTAATTTCTTTATTGCGTTTATTAGGACTATTAAAATTTAGACAATTTTTAGCATGGTTAGAAAGACTATAGACTGTTTTTTTTTTTGTGATTTGGTATGTCGGGATATGTTTGCGAGTGTTTTTATGCAGGTTTGGTTAGATTATACGCATTTTTGGATGACTCACATGATAAAGGATGGGGCATTATTGAGGAGATGGTGACCCATTGTGCTGAATATGGGAACCCACGGGACGGTATTCGAACGGTCCATTAGGTTGATAAGGCAGTCGTGGCTCAGCTGGAAGCCATGAATTCTCGTTTTGACAGGTTTGAGCTGCAAAATGCTGGAGATCAACAGACAATTCATCTGTTGACTAAACAGGAAACTTTCACATGTCAGATCAACAGACAGTACATAGGGTTTCTTGTCTAGTCAACAGATGAACTGTCTGTTGATCTCACATGTGAAAGTTTCCTGTCTAGTCAACAGATAAACTGTCTGTTGATCTCCAGCATTTTTCAGCTCAAACCTGTCAAAACGAGCATTCATGGCTTCCAGCTGAGCCACGATTTCCTTATCAACCGAATGGACCGTTCGAATACCCTCCCGTGGGTTCCCATATTCAGTACAATGGGTCGCCATCTCCTCGATCGAGTGAAATTGCAAATCCCGCACATGAAGTTCTCTTTAACTTCTATTTTTCTTAATCATTTTTCATTATTCACTTGTTCATCCTCTTTTGCACGATAAACCCCAAATTCTCTCCATTTTTATTGCCCAATACCAAATCCAACACCTACAATTTATTCCTAACTAATTAATCAACATTTCCCCCTTATTTCCCCTTTGATTTTTGTTCATTTTTGCAGTCAATTACGGGTTCTAGGGTTTGCGGTTTTTGATCGAAAAATCGCCTTTTTTTGCATCATTCTTTGTCGATTAATTTGCTTATTCTTGTGGGTTTATTATCAAGTAAGTATTCTCTTTGCTTCATTGTTGTTTAATAGTTTTAATTTTGTCATTCATGAAGTAATTGGGAATTAGGGTTCATGAAAGTCGAAAATTTCGATTATTATCCCCCTTGCTTACTTGATTAGGATGGACAATAGTACAATGCCCTCATCCAGTTCGACTGTTACTCCGTCCTTAACTGAGACGGTGGCCCCTCCTGCCACCACCGTCTCCACACCCGTTAGTACCACTGCCCTTGCTCCCGTGTTTCTTGTTACTGCAGCTGGTACTGTTGTTACTGCTACTAGCACTACTGCTAGCCCTTCTGTTGTATCGGTTTCTGCTGCCTCTTCTGTTGCAGTCACAACTAGGACTTCAGGTACGGTGACCACCCCTTCTGTGTGGTCACCTGCAGTCACAGCTATTTACCGAGCGGCTCTAGTACCTCGCTTCGTCAGAGGACATGCTTCTATTTCAGGTGCTAGAGGCCGGGGTCGTGCACGAGCTACACCTACTGCCGGCCGTTCTGCTGGCCGTGTCATCATCCGAGGGGATGATTCGCTCGACTCGCACACCGACTACCCCCAGGTAATCTTCGTTAATGGTATTCATCCACTATATTTTTCTCTTTGCTTGACTGTTACTTTCTTTCGACCAAGTTTTTGTGCCGTCACTCACTTGATAGACTTGGTATATACGAGCCGGTTTGTGAGATTTTGAGGGGTACGGGGATGTCTGGACTTGTGACCATGAGTTCATATACCTACAAGGAGTTGACCCTTGAGTTTTTCAGCTCCTTTACCTTCTCTTCTGGGTCACACGACGCTGACCCCACTTGGTCTTCCGTGTCTTTCCGGTTGTTTAACCGGACTTTTTCCTGGACTTTAGAGGAGTTTGGTACTAGGTTAGGACTTTCTTTTAAGAGTCCCACTGCTGCCCCTAGGAAGGTCATCCGCATGTTGTGGAGGACCTTGGCATAGACTACTTACGAAGAGCGAAAGCTCGCTCAGGTCCACCTTCCCCCTGCCCGTTACTTCCTGCGTCTGATGGGTAGTACTATTTTTTACCGTAGAGAACCCAACAATGTGAATAAGATTGAGCTTTCTATGCTGGGCGGGTACCTGAACATTGACAATGAGGGCCCCTTTGTCCTCAACATTGCTTACCTGACCGCCCAGTACTTTCACTCTGTGGGGGAGAAGACCACGGGCGCCAACGTCTACGGTGGGATAGCCACTGTTCTTGCCCGTTCTCTCTTCCCCGTCTTCCCTCGTGACTTATCGTACATAGGAGTCGATAGGTACCTGGACCGGGCAGCTATACTGTCTATGACTTGGCTTACTTGTGACCAGCAGACTTGGAAGATAGGCGGTTCCTTGTCTGAGACCCTTCCTTGCGGCACCCTACCTCGCCTCGTCCCCCAGCCCACTGCTAGGGGCAGGATACCACCACCATTGCCCATGTACCACCTCACACTTTGACCACCTCCTACTATGTCCGCTTCTAGGAAGTGGCGTAGACCTGAGACCGGAGAGGGATCCACACCTTCTACGGGTGGCCAGACTTCCACGGCCATTCCTACCCCGATCCCTACTCCTACTCCTGCGCCCGACCAGACACAGGCACAACCGGTTTTTCCGGCGAATTTTGTATCTCCTCCACCCTTTGAGGCGTCTGCGGTCATGGACCAAGGGCGTCGTGACAGTTTGTTGCTTGAGCTTGTAGAGAGACAAGCTCGTATGGAGAGGGACATAGCTCTTACTTTGTTCCCTCTGTACGAGTATCATATGAGGCGACACCGTCCCATTCTAGAGGATTGGCCACACCCGTCCTTCTACCGGTACCCAGCTGAGGGGTACCCTGAGTCAGCTAATGAGGAGGAGGACCCAACAGCGGTGGCAGCGAGAGCTCAGGCCGAGGAGAGGAGGAGGAGAGAGCAGGAGGAGGACCAGGACTTCACTGTAATGGTGGAGGACGTGACAGAGAAGGCTGACGAGTAGCTACTGGTCTACTCACTTCCCCAGTTTTCAGGCTGGTTTGGGGAAGTTCGTGTTTTGTATGTACATTCTCGCTCTTTTATTTCTTTTGTCTCCTTTTTATTTATTGTTTTTCATTCATTTATTGTTTGTATATTCCCGTTCCCCTGTATATATCTGTAGGTGTATGCTGGAGGACAACGAGGGCGTTGTCCGTTTTGGTTTGGGGAGGGCAATGCATCCTTTGAGTCTGCATTTGCATTTGTTTTTCCATTGTTTTTATTTATTTCAAAAAATCATAAAAATCCAAAAAATTGGAAAATTTCAAAAAAAATAATAAAATATTCACGTTTACTTTTGCATATAGGTTGAGTCGGAATGGTTGAATTTCGTGATGATATTGCACTTTAACTTGTCATTTTACTTGAGCCTTGCACTCTCATTGACCGTTATTAGCTGAGTCTTACGCATAATCTACGAGTTTTTGTTCAAATTTAGCTGACCGTGTAGACTTGACCTAATAAATTGGCAACCTACTTTACAATTTCTGAGATTTAGAGCCTTATAACTGGTGACATTCATGACCGGTTTACATAGGAATTGAGAGTAGTACTCCTTACATAGCATGTTCATCATTTTTGCACTTTTATGACATTCAATTTCTTGTCAAATGCATATATTCAGGTTTGTGGTCGGTGTCACATGCAGGGAGGTGCTTGCAAATTTCCCTTTCTTACATTATTCACCCATTTAGCTCCACTTAAGCCAAATTTAGCCTTTTTGACCCATTATCTACATCCAAACTAACCCTGCCTAGTCAAACTAGTTTAGTGTGTCTTTTGCGGTATGTTTATTCCGTCTGCGAGTTTGGACCGTGTGACATTGTTGGAGTTGGTGGAAAATAAAGGAAGGGAGGATGAAAATGAAAAATTTAAAAAAAAATGAAAACGTGAAGAAGAAAAAAAATGAAAAAAAACGAATCACGTATGATCAGAGAAGGAAAAGAAAGAAAAAAAAGATTGAAAAAATTATTTGATTTGTGTTGATTGTATAATTAAGACGGTATTAAAAAAGGGAATTTTGTGACCGTTTCACTCCTTGTTCTTATTCACACATTTTTTGAGGAGATAGTGTATTTAGTTAGTGAGCTGTGTGCCAAATGAAGGGCACTTGTACTTATTTTCAGTCAGTTGAGATTCGGACGGTCTTATATGGTCCTGTTTAGGAACTAGCTTGATGCTTTTACCTCCACATTTCCATAATTCATTTTGCCTTTTCTCACTTGAACCTCACTTTCCCATACTATTTGTAAGCCCTTGGCTGTGACGGACATTGTTGGCTGGAGTGTGTGCATTGTACTTGAATCGTCTTTCATTTTTGTTGCATGCATGCTATGTAGATCGCAGTTTAGGTGAGTGACTGTTTCTCTTTCTCTCTTTTACATATATAATTCACCCTTTGCTTCATGAGAGAAGAGTGACCACGTGAGTGTCCGATTTTGTTGGTCTTTCAAGGTTGATAGGTCAGCTTTATTTCTGGACATCTTATAATTCGTTTGCGTATTGACTGTTGTAGCTGTAACCGTTGATTTATGTTGCATTAAATTGGTTCAAGTAGATAAGTTATAGCTAGCTCTGAGTTATCGTTTCCGTTCCATTAGGTTGCATTTAGTTTACTCGAGGACGAGTAAAGGTTCGGTTTGGGGAGATTTGATACGTGCATTTTATATAGTCTTTTTAGCCGTATTTTGCACGTATTTCTATGCACTTTTATACTGTTTTGTCCTGTTTTGCATGCGTTTTGAGGAGACGAGTATGTGAGCGAGATACTGCATTGGGATGCGTGAAGGATTGGTCAACGAAGCAGTCGACGACGAGTTTGAAGCTGATTTTGGAGAAAGAACACTCGATCGAGAAGACTTTTGGTCGATCGAGTGCCTTTATGTACTGAAGAGATCGATCGAGTGTTTTATTTCACTCGATCAAAATGCTGTTTTGAGGTTTTCCTCGATCGAGTAGCAATTTTGCTCGATCGAGAGGATTTTATGCTGAAGTCCTCGATCGAGTGGTTTTAAACTGCTCGATCTAGAGGTTTAGAGTTTACACGAGCTTAATTAACCCGTGTTACCTTATTTTCGTTAGTGGACTTTGTTTTTTTATTTAAGCATCGAGTAATTAGGTTATTAAGACACTTCTTTTACTCTTAATTACGTTGAACACTACTTAGAACGCGACTTTTCTCTCTTAATATTTCCCTTAAACTTTCTACTGTAACTTTGCTCTCGGATTACTTTGCTTGGATTTTTTGTTGTTCTTTACGCTGGACTTTTACTCTTTACTGTTTTAATTACTTGTTTCTCCTTTAATCAATTTCTGCCCTAATTTAGTTCATGCCATATTTTAATTATTGCATCATGCTCTATATTAGTTCATTCATCATTGTTATTATTGACAACATTAACGTTATGAGTAGCTAAATCCTTTCATGTTGGGATTAGGGGATCTATGATAGAATTGTGACGTTGTAGCGAATAGGCTAGATGATTTATTTGTGAGAATCTGTACCCATGGCAATATAATTATAATACCAACTTAGTTGAGTGCACGCTTCTAAGTTACCCTTTAATCTGGTTAAATTTATTCCTGGATCGGAAGATTGGACTAAATAGACCTGCTATGAACAGTAGACTACCCTGACGAGGACGGAAGTGAAGTTAGTGGAAATCTAGGATAGAAAGTGGACCGGAAGGACCTTTCTAGTATCCGTCTCACAGTAAATTATCTAGACTATTTGTAGTTGAGTCATTAGGCTACCGTTGTGAACCGAAATCCTGACATGCTCTCTCTTTATTGATTATCTTTTATCGCATTTTCTGCCTTTTTTACTGCTCTTTCTTTACTACTCTTTCCCTTAAGCCTTTTTAGTTTAGAAAACCAAATTCAAACCCCCCATTTTGTGACCAAATAAACGGACCTTAACAGATATCTTGCCTCCCTATGGAGATCGACCCGACTTCCCTAGCTATATTAGTTAGTGCTAGTTGGTTATTTTTGGTAGGTACACGACTAGGCTGTCATCTATTCGCTACATGGTCACAATCCTACCATGGATTCCCTAATCCCAACATGAATGAAATTAGCTACTCATATTGCTAATGATGTCAATAATAACAATATTGAATGAACTAATAGAAAGCATGGCGAAATAACAATAATAATGCATAAACGAAATTAGGGCAGAAATTAATGATGAGATTAACAAGGAATTAAAGCAATAAAAACGAGATTGAGATTAATAAGGGGAAGAAGGATTACAATAACAAGCGATCCGGCGTAAAGAACAACAAAAATCTAAGCAAGAAATCCAAGAGCAAGGTTTAAAGTGAAGAGTATTAGAGAGAAATTAAGAGAGTGAAGTGGTGTTCTAAAGATGAGTAAAACGTAAGTAGAGTAATTAACAGCGTAATTAATAACCTAATTATGAATGCTTAAATAGGAAAAGACTAAGTCCATCAACGAAATAAGGCAACACGGGTTAATTAAGCCTCTCGATCGAGCAGTATAAAACCACTCGATCGAGGACTTCAGCAGCTAATCCTCTCGATCGAGCAATAATTCCACTCGATCGAGGAAACCCATAAAACAGCATTTTGATCGAGTATGGCAAAGCCTTCGATCAAACTCTTCAGCACTTCTAACCACTCGATCGACCAAATAAACCATTCGATCGAGTTCCTACAAGTCAGCTTCAAACTCGTCGTTGACTGCTTCGTTGACCATCCTTCACGCATCCCAATGCATAAGTCTCGCTCTAACATTCCCGTCTCCTAAAAATGCATGCAAAAGAGGACGGAAAGAGTACGGTTTCACCACTTTCAGGTTCATTTATGCAATTCAGACAAAACAAACTAAAGTAGCCAATTCGGGGCATATTGCAATACAAAAATAGTATAAAAGTTAATAGAAATACGTGCAAAATAAGACTAAAAGGCTATATAAAATGCACGTATCAACGCGCCTCGCGAACCATAGGCAAACACAACCAATTATACGATAACAACAATACAATGCCAATACATTAAAGATCGACAACAATCACAACATCACCAAACAATTGTGTAATCAATAACCGAGTAGGGAAACCCTACCTGGAAAAGCAATCACCAAGATCGTCACAATCAGCTAATCAGAAAAGTTCCTCTTACGAAATCACCTCCTATCAAACACACAGTCATACAATCACCATCTATCATCAAAATAATCCCAAAACCCCCAAAATACCTAATTAGGGTTTCGACTAAAATCAATGAAACGACATAAAAACTGTACAAGGATCTTATCCACAATACGACGGTCTCAACGGCGTAAAGAACACAACGATCCGATGAATCTAGCCCTTAGGATTTGATAGCAATGAGAGAAATGAGAGCAACGTAACTTGTTTTTATCTTTGTGAAGTTTAGAATAGGGTCAACAATGAAAAGAAACCGACGAAAAGTGTTTTTATAACCTTCTCGCGTTGCTATCAAAACCCGGCAAATAACCCATAAAAACACACTTACTCGATCAAGTACGTCACCTACTCGATTGAGTGCCCCCTACTCGATCGAGTACCCATCAGCAGAACACTATTTCGAACTCACAACTCACTTACTCGACAGAGTAAGCCCTACTCGATAGAGTACCCAACAGCACATAAAACCGTAGTACCACAAACCCCTTCTCGAAACGAAGAGCCAAACCTCGCTGATCCAGCTGCATATCTTCTGCGTAACGTGACAACTAAAGGAACCGGTGATAGTACTCTGTGACACTCATGTCATCAGCCATGGCAAAAGAATCAAACTCGGCTCTCAACTTGTGACGGATGTGCTCCGGCACAAATTGCTCCCTCATAGCACTCTTTAGACCTGCCCACGGTATAACACCGTTCCCCTCGTCCCTGTAGTATGCCCTGGCATCGTCTTTCACGTTCTGCCACCAAACCGCAGCTTCACCTCTTAGGTAGTAGACCACCTAGTCAACAGCCAACTCCGTCGGACACTTCACAACCTCAAGAAGACTCTTCATCTTGCGGTGCCAATTATCGAGTAGATTAGGCTCTTCGGTGCCCTCATAAGTCGATGGGTTGAAGCGAGCAATGATGGTGCTCATATGGGTTGCGTCCACCGGTTTCTCAGCTCCCTTTCCCACGTTCTTAAGAGCCTCTAGGAGTGCTTCCTGCTGCTCAATCATACAGGCGACCTCATCCGTAGTCATCTTAGAGGCTTGGATGTATGCTGCTGACCTCTTTGGCGGCATTTTGAGCTGATAGAAGCAAGGAAACGTAAGCACGTAGCCTACGGATCAAAATAAACAAGACCCTCCGCCAAAGAAGCACTCGGCCGAGTACTGTGAGATACTCGGTCGAGTATGGACTACTCGGTCGAGTACTGCTATTACTCGGCCGAGTGTTCCACTCCAGTAGCCAACGTCAAAAAGACAGAAAACATACTCGGTCGAGTATGCCTCACTCGGTCGAGTACGCCTACTACTCGGCTGAGTGATCACAACCAGTAGCTACTGCTACATACACACCAAACAACACTTGGTCGAGTTCCTGGTTACTCAGCCGAATATCCCCTAGTCGGTTGAGTACCCGCCCTGCTCGGCCGAGTCATGCCAAAACGAACTATAAACTTTCGTTAACATACTTAAACATGCATTTCTATACATAAACGATACTTCACTACCCTTTCGAAAGCCAAGTAATAAACACTTATCATGCTCAAATTTCATCAAGTTCAACTTCGCAATTCTCTTATCATTCCATCCAACAACTTCACAAGATTCACAAGCTACAAGCACCACACACATAACTTTAAACACACAACGGTTCCCAAGACTCCCCCATGTGACCGGCTCGAGGTCGTAAGGGCCTCAATGCGACTTCGGGACATCTCCCAAGTCTTTGCGGTAGCTCCAAAAACTCTCCCCGGGTTCATTTTATTTAGATTCCCTATGTTCATTAAGTTCATTAGTTTTAGGTTACAGAGTCGTCGCTCTGATACCACTTTGTGACACCCCAACATACCAAGGTGCCTTACCAGAACCACCCTAGCATGAGAGACCGTCACCATCTTGGTTTCCCGAGGCTAGTATATCAAAGTTACCATTCCACAACAACATTTATTTAAGTATAAAGAATTAACGATTATATATTCCAAAACCAAATCCAAAACAATGTTCACTAGTGCCCAAACAACTGAAACTAGAAAAGTAAATCTCATGACAGCAGAAGCTAGACTCGAGTGATGACTCCTTATCTCGTCCCCGAAGCTAATGACCATCATCACCTGTCACAATCTGCTCACCATCCCCGAATGGACCACTATTGTTTAAAAACCAACAACGGGGTCAGTTTATTGCATAATCAAAATAAGACAAAGTACAATAAGATAAACAGCTGTTCACAATCCAACTCCAACTCCCAATCACATCATGTAACTGACTACACACTAAAGCGTGTAGCCCTGCCAGTGGGGGACCGCAGCCGTACCCACCTAAGCCCCGCTCATCAACGAGCGATAACCCTGTTCATTAATGTGCACATCCCCACCTGTGGAGGGTTCCACCGAGGGCGAAACTAGGGCGTGAAACCACTCCCGCAAGTGACTCCACTCAGCCGAGGACGCACCTCGCAAACATCATCAACCATCACCAAACTCCAATCCAACAACAGCAGTTAATCATAATATCAGTCATATAATAATCACAACACATATCTTAAATTAATTAAACAGTAAACCGAGTAGGGAAACCCTACCTTAGCACAAACTGAAATGAGACAATCAAGCAGGCTAAAATGGCTCCTCTACGAAGTCTCCACCTAACAACAATCACATAATTCCAATTACAACATGCCAAAATCCCCATTTCCCCCAAATTATGAACTAGGGCAAAACCCTAAAAGACAAACTGATGAAACTCATATAATTAGAGGCTTACCGACACAATCAACGCGAAGGAAGGATGAACAAGACTCACGAACGAACCATGAAGTTGGGAGAGATTTGGAGATGATTAGAGTTACGTAGAATGTTTAGGTTTTGGTAAAATGATTAAGAAACTGTAAATCCCGTTTTATATAACTCTAATCCTCTCTAAATTAAACCGCGGAAATAACCATCGTCAGATCGGATACTCGGTCAAGTATAGAGTATACTCGGCCGAGTATCCTCTACTCGGTCGAATATTTCCATACTCGGCCGAGTATTCCTGGACAACAGTCTGTCCAGAAACACACAACAGACATACTCGGCCGAGTAAGCCATATTTGGCCGAGTAACAGACTTAGAAAACCGTAGTATTACAGTTGATCCGAACCCCTTGCACATGCAAGCCTCTTTTGCATGCCCAATGGCTGTTACTGTCATCATTTTCTTCTTGTATTAGCTCACGTTATCAAAGGGATCTGTCATGCCGTCAAAGAGTGTCATAATTGAGTTGTTGAACCCTTTTGGCATGGCAACGAACGATATTGCGTCCGCGAATAGTGAGTCTGCGTAGCTATTAGGGCTTGCCTTCTCAAGTGGAGGTGGCATCCCTGGGACTCTGCTTAGCATCTTTCTTAGCTCTACGTACTATTGGTTCGTTAGGCTGCCTGAGTTTGCACTACGGCTGGCTGTTGCTGATTCCGAGTACTGCTTCCTGGCCAGAGCTCCCCAAGATTTGGGCTATGTCCATTATCCAGGGGGGTTGACGTTATGAGTGCCTCCGGACGCCAGCTTACCTCTGTGGACTGCTTACAAATCCTGTGCCAGGCATTTGGTTAGTTATAACGAAATTATTGTCTGGAGTATTACCTGGTACCAATCTCTGCGTTGCTAGCAGGCTGCCAGCTATCTGGTGTTAGATATCCTAGCCCCTGTGGAATTATTCTTTCACCTGGCGGCACTGTTGTCATATCTAGTCTGGTAACTAACTCGGTTAGGATCTGCCGTGGTTGATTCCTGCTGCCTGGTGCCCCTTTCGAGGGCCCCACTACCAAGGCCTGGTTTCCATCCTGTGCTTGGTTGTTGCATCAGGAGGTCTATCTGTGCCCAGAGCTCCTTGTTCCTCCTTTTTACTTGGGCTTCTTCCTTCTTCCGGTCTTCTCGCATACTTTCCATTACTTTCTGCAAATTGTTCATGCCGCTAAGCAGAGTCTATGTTGGACTTGGCGGCGGGGAAAGAATCATGCTTCCTGGTCCCTTATCCGACTTGGAATGCGTTCCTACAGTAGAAGTCTTCGGAGGTAAGGTGACCTTAGCCACGGGTGTGGCTCTCGATGTGTGCCCGGGTGCTTGAGTTTCTGCCGTTGAAGCTGGATTCTGGATGGGGTTTGGTGGTATCGATGGCTGATTAGCTCTTGACCTGGCTAGTGATGCTGATGATGCGTTCTTGCCGCCGTCTATTCCGTATTGAGTAATTAACAATGACGACCACTATGCCCCACGGAGGGCGCCAAACTATTTTGGAATATTTCAACCGAATTAGGTTAAACTAGGTCAAAGTGGTCTTATGCGTTATGTGAGGAATTTATGATGTTTGTATGGTTGATACGTAAGTGAATTGAGACGTAAATAAAAGATTAACACGAGAACTTTAGTGACGCGGAAAACCCAATGTGGGAAACGACCGCGGGAAGGAGACGATACCATTCCAAGGATTGCACTAGCTTTATGATATGGAGGACTGAAGGAAATGTAGATCTATATACACTAACATATTCATATATGTTTATAAATTAATTTGTCATAAAATTAATAAAGGTCTTATGCATGCAAACATTAATTAAAGAGATGGAAAAATCTATATCTCACCATGTGATTTTCGGATTTATGGGCACAAGTGAGTTCACCTACTCACTTGTTCTTGAGCTCTCCAAATGGAAGAACAAGGACTCAAAGGTAGAATCCCTCCCAAAAGCATATACCCAAGGAATACATCTTAATAAACCAATACTATTTAGATCTAGTAATAATATTAGTTTCACCATAAAAATGACACAAAATAAATTGTATTTTGGCTCTTGAAAATTTCGGTCAAGAGGTGATGTTTTTGTGAGATTTTATTTCTCTAGAATTATCATAAATTGTAGAGAGTTTTGGAGGATTTTCTTACACTAGAAAAAGATGGGAAGAATGAATAATTAAAATTAAAGAGAAGAGCTCTCCTCTCTTTCTTGTGGGAGGCCGAAAAAGAGAGCATTGGGTAGTATGCCCAATGCCTTTTGTTTTTGCTCTTCTCAAAAGCTTAGGCTTGCAAGGCTAGTACTTAGATATCATGATTGTGTTTTCCACTCAAGATAAAAACACAATATATATCTTACACTACCTCCTCATTTTCGGTTTTTAAGCATAAAATGGAGAACCCATTTTATTTTGTAATTTGTCAAATTTGTCACATGTAACATGTTACATGACATGTCACAATGTAATGTATTTTTAACATATTAAAAATCAACATACTCATAAAATATGTCATTTACAAAATCGACTAGTAATTCGTAATTACTTGTACCAAAAATGTTTCCAAATTATAAACTACAACATTCTGTATTTATAATAATTTATTCATTCCGTTTCAATTGTTTCTTTAAACAATAATTTCATCTAAGTAATAAAATAATTCGATTACTTAGACCGTATCTCATTTAATCATATTTACAATAAGATACGTAAATTATACTCACAAAATCATCCGTCAATTTTAAGTAATTTAATTAACTCGTATCGGTATACGATCAATTAAATAATCAATTAAGAGTATTTCCCTATAGGTATGACCTAAGGGGATCAACTGATCACCACCGTCGCATGACAGTAATGTCAAACTCTAGTCAGCCAATCATTACCGATATGTGTGGACCAGTTGACTGTAAAATATTACATCCCACATGTATTCTTAAAATGAGATTTAATAATGATATTTAAATCATGTGATCGCACTATTGTTGAGGACACATTTCCCAACAATCTCCCACTTGTCCTCGACAAGTGTGCGTCACCAATTCTCTTGTCCTATTACTATCTCCCACTCAATGCAAGGTGTCTTTCAGGTCGTACTTGCAAGTGATCATATCGAGAGTGGTTTCCTCGATCTGGAGAATAACTGTTTTGACCGGATTTATCCACTCTGGATTCCTTCCGAGCGTGGCCACGCATTTCCAGTTCATTACTCCTCGAGTGGCCCTGAGATATTGTTTTAACCCTGACAAGGGGATGGACAATTCCTATCGCACTCATTCCCTTCGACTAGCCACAGCCATCATAACCCAAAATATGCCCATTTGACCCCATTTACGAAGGTCGTAGTAACACAAATCAAAGTTAATCTGAAACTGTGCCATCTTAGGTGAATAGTCTTTAGTCAAAAGAATCGACTCATTAGAATACTATAGCAGCTCTCGCCACGACCAGGCTATATAAATTTGCCAGAACTCTATAAGCGGTCATAAGGCCCGACAAGGTGTTCCTAACATCTGCCTATGTGATCGACTAGTCATCTCACATGACTGTATGGCACTTGAACTTGCCATCAATCGCATCACACTCTAGTCACTTCGAGACGTCACCTCATACAAGTGACTATGGGTGAATACTATGCTAATCCGTGTTCACTTTAACGGGGTTCAATTGTCTCTACAACCCGTTTGGATGTAACAAAGTATAATAAAAGATTTTTAAAATAAAACTCGAACGACAAATGCGATTATCACACATGAATAGTCAATGCCTGATTACTATTTCATGTTCTATAATCTAATTTGATCTTGTACATAGTTGTTCATTTCAATTCAATTGAAATGACATGACTCATCATGTTTAGCCTTTGAGAAGGCTTTGGTTAGTAGGTTTTATCAATTTCTTGTACCTTACTCAACCTCACTACATACTCGTTTTCCTTTGTAATGTATACATTTGCATTACAAAACTTTCTGAGTACGTGTCGAGATCCAATCAAGACATAGGCCCTCTAGCCTAAGAATAGCTCCCACTTTGTTTTCACAATTGTGCGGGACTCATCTTTCTTGCACATCTCATGATCGCAAGTGTACTCAATTTCCGTTATAAATATCTCTCATTGTTCTTTATTGCCTAGAACGATTCTTGAAAATCTACTTCTTAATTAACATTGCCACAATGGTATCTTAACCATCCTAGTGTGTTTTGATTATGGTTTTGTCGGAAACCATGCGCAATCTCAATTGTCAATTGTCACTTGTGTAACACCCTTACACAATATTCCATCATAAACACTTTGCTTTACTTCCTTAATGCTTCTGCAAGCACTTAAGGGTAATCTTTATAGCTTACTTGGTAAAGATTACTTAAATTCGATTTTTGAAAACAATTCATCATACTCAAAGCATATGAAGTGTTATACATCATGTCTTTTTAATTGATTCGGCAAATGGAAGCAAATGAAATCAATCAAATATATTCAATTTAATTGAACTAGTCATGAATCTTATCAACATAAGACTTCTTAACGACGCTAATATCATGTGGATTTATCTTCATAAATCCGGATATTCAAGATGTATTATAATACTCCAAAAGTCTTAAATCATTCGCAATGATCAATATGTCATCCACATATCGGACTAATTAAAATTTCCGTAACTCCCACTAAACTCCATGTATAAACACAACTTCTCGACTTAACGAGAAATGTTTTATCACATGATCAAAATGTTGATTCTAACTCATTGATGTCCTACTTAAGACCCTCTCTCAAGTTTCACATTATCTTAGGGTTGCAAGAATCTATAAAACTTATGACATGTATTGAATACATTGCTTCTATTGAAGAAGTGGGTTTTAGATTCACTTGCTGTGTATTTCATAACCTTATAATGAAACACAATCCCTAAGAAGATCCAAATAGACTTAAGTATTTCAATTAGTGCAAAACCCTTTGCAACTAATCTTGCTATGAAATATCTCTTTATTAGTGCAAAACCCTTTGTCACTAATCAAGCCTTTTATTTCGGATTTTCATGGCTCTAAGCCTTGTATTGAGTTGTGACTTAAACACTCTTATGTAAGTCCTTTGTCGATTACTTTCCAGAAGTAATCAACTTGAATCAAACAATTTCTTTTATAAGTTATAAGCTCTTTACTTTCTTAAAAGTAGCATGAATTCATCATTTTTAACAAGTGACGAATTTAACCTCCTAGGTTTTGAAGAAACAACGTCTTACACAAAACGTCTCATGTAGCCAAGAAAGACCAGTTTCTTGCGACATAACATTTTTTGTGGCATTTTTTGTGGCTCTTGATTAATTTCTCCCACTCTGTCTTCTAAAAATAAACTTGTATTTTAGAAAGACAGCTTCACGAGCCACAAACCCGGTGTACTCGTGATAATTGAAAAGGGAAAAAAAATGAGCATTTGTTTCTTGTGAAAACTTACAAACATGGTACCCTTACCATTTCATATCTCATATGATTCGATTTAGTGGAAAAATAATTTAGACAAAAATGATAAAATCCCCAAAAGGATCAAGTAACTCAAAGTAACTTGATTGAAGTCCAAACCATATCGAATAGCGTTTGATTTCTTATCCAATCACACATTATTTCATAATGCGTGCTAAGAGAGAATAACTTGTGATACTATATCACATTTCCTTTGGCTTATATCAAAGTCTTCACTTTGATAATCCCATCACGACTAAATCGTGATTCCTTGAACTCTTTGAAATTCTTCAAAGATTTCTCCTTTTACCTTATTAAGTGAACATATTAGCGTCAACTTATATCGTTGGTAAAAGAAAATGATCAACCTATTTTGGATCGATGATATACAACCTCGATCTCCTTTTCAACCAAAAGGCACGAGACATCTTGCTTTGAATACAAGATACGCATATACCATTAACAATCTAATGGTTTCAAGAGTACTCGATAACTCTTTACGTTCATCTTTCCAAAATTTAAGGTTTAATCTTGGGTTACCAATTTGAGTCTTACATCATCTACATGATATATATTATACTAGTTTGGTTTAGAATATAATCACCTTGATAATGGGCTAGCCATACATCAAATCGTGGTGTATAGGGTCACAAAAGTGAAAACCTCTTTTGTCTCTTAATAAGTTTATATTCTTATTTAGAGTTTATGCACTTAATAGTCACAATTAAGTACCACTTTAAATCCAAAAACTAGATTGAGTACACAATTACTCTATCTCTTGACTTCATTGTTGCTAGTCGTCATATTCTAATCATCCTATGTGTCAAACATAATGATGAAAACCACCACCGGTTTCTAATATTGACGAAGTAATACTAGCAAAATTATGTTTAATCAAATAAACATTTAACGAAGAAGGTCCCATTAGATGTCCCACAACTAACTTGTTAATTCTTCAATAATTTGGGGTAGTTTCCTTTCTTGTGTCCAACATTTAGGACAATGGAAACTTTATCGGTCGGGATTGATAGGTTTAGTATCGTCATTCTCAACAACTTTACCTTTAACATTACCTTGTATCAATTCCATTATAATCCTTACTTCTTGAACCTCGTCCTCATCTTAACGGTTTAAGAGAATGCTCCCACTTAATTCAATGAGTCTTTGCTTTGAGAAGCAAAATTGAATTCATGAAGATTCACTCTTCATTTGTTCGTTTTAGTCTTAAAACTTTCATTGAAGTGGTTGCGTTATTTTGGTCAATTACGAATTCTTGACAAAACTAATTACCAAAACAATTTATCGCTTCAAGGTACTTAATTCATTTAAGTACATGAAAAATAATCCATTGTAAGTAGATGTGTTAGTCAAGAATCAAAACCTGTTTGATAATGAATAACTTTAATCTATACTCTTTACAAGAGATCCTTAGCAATGGTTCATATGAGGTTTTAGAAGCAAATTCATATTTGTCTTTAGTTACGATGTTTTAATGGAGTTTTGAATCAAAAACGAAATGATATCGTATATGAATTGTGGTAAAGAAATAGAACAATATAACAACGGAATAGTGGAAAAAACGTAACATTTATCGTTTTATTAATACTTGTAAAAACAAGTATAGCATTTACATAGTGACCTCTACCCAACTATGATAAATGATTCCAAGACCCAAATTCATATTGACTTAGGCACGGTGGGGCCGATACATCCTTTATCAATATAACTCGGTGGATTAACGTTTAATCGATTCTACTTTTAGAACTCTTGGTCGATAATATTACATTAACAATTATCTTTAGCCCAAAACACATCCGACAAGGGCACGGTGGGGCCGATACATCCCTTATCAAAAACTTTTGTTGAGTTCAATCCAAATTTCGAATAAATGTGTCCATGATCCAAACCCATATTAACTTGGGCACGGTGTGGCCGATACATCCCTTATCAACATGAATTCGGTGGATTAACATTCATCACCCACTTCCCCTACGTAACAAGGTTTGTACCCCGGTGGGGCCGAGCGCACTCCCTCGCGAAATAGGTTTTCATGGTTTCTACTATTTGGTAAGGCTATGTCTCAATTGATTGTTTTAGCGAGAGGTCATGTCAATTTATTATCTATCACGTTTTAAGTGAACTAAAGCGGTGAACTACGATAATTTTAATTGACACGGTCGATGAACTCGATAAAATAGGATGCATGTTTTAGTTATGGCGATTTAGCGATGCATGCGACATAAAATAAAATGCAAGCATAAAAAATAAATAAATCCTAGTATGGCCTTTCCTAAAATAGAAAAACTATTTAACTATTACATATTCGGAAACCAACTCCATTGGTCCCTTGAACTTCGATTGTGGCACGCATCTCGAGGTAACACCGTCTTTATGTATCTCCATTCTTGAAGAAATCCGTCTTTGGGAACTCCGGAATGAATAAAATTACATAATAAATTACATAATTTCCTATTATACATTTGTAACTAAAATAAAATAAATCTATTAAATTACAAAACGGTGATACGAGATCACAATAAAATTACAACCGAATCGATATTCCCATACATTTCGGGCAATATCAATTAAAATCTAAGGCCATGCTAAGTAAAAATTACATAATTCAAAATTACATAAATTAAAATTATGACAATCATAAAGAAAAAATGCAGCATTATAATATGTATGAACATGCTCAATTTTATGCTAAATCGCCTTTAATTAGCCAATATCGTATATTACTCGGTTTTTACGGATTTGCGTGATTTCAACATTTTATAATCACAAAAATACATAAACTCATATTTATGCATAAGTTAATTACCCTAACCTCTTAGGACTCAAAATTTAGTCTTCACTAATAATTTGACCATAATTAACCCATATTTACAAAATTGTTCATAAAAGGACCAAAAATTACAAAAATAAGCCATAAACTTCAAATAAATCACGAAATTTCAAATAAATTCAAAATTTGAAATTTAAATTCACGAACATTATGGAAAAATACCATGACACTCATAATGTTCAAAATCTTAGGTTAAAAATTTCGAAATTTTTCCGGAAAAACAATGTTGCGGTTTATCGATTTTTAATAAAATAATCATAAAAACATGGAAAAATTATTTTCATTAACTTTTCAATTTTAGATCTGAAAAAGATAATAAAAAGCAACATTAGACGTTTTTCCTAAGTCATAGATTATGTTTTATTAATTTTTCACTAATAATGTCACTATTTATGCTATTTTTCTTCAAAAATCCATAAATCATGCAAAAAGACTTCTTTATAGCCAATTATTTTACACACATCTTTTAAAATTTCATGTGACAACATATTAATTTTCTATGACCAGATTCGAAATTTAACTCATATTAACCTATTTTTCACCTAAATCCGAATTTAATAATGAAAAAATCATTTTTCGAGCATAACAAGTCCAAAAATTATGAAAATTTACAGGTTATCTCAAAATAATATATGTGACAACATATCCAAAAATCAACTGAAAATTCGAAGTATAGCTAATTTTAGACCAAAAATGACATTTTTACTCATAAAATCATATTTAAATGCCATTATTGTATAATATGAACAATAAAAATCCGTAAAATTAACCAAAATATCCTAAAACATTTTAGGACCAGAAAAATTAACATGCATGGATTAACTTCGTGATATCTCATAATAACACAAATTTTACAAGTTTTATATGTTATTCTTATAACTCGGAAAAACTTTTAACCGATTTGCATGCAAACAACCGTGGCTCTGATACCAATTGAAGGAAATGTAGATCTATATATACTAACATATTCATATATGTTTATAAATTAATTTGTCATAAAATTAATAAAGGTCTTATGCATGCAAACATTAATTAAAGAGATGGAAAAATCTATATCTCACCATGTGATTTTCGGATTTATGGGCACAAGTGAGTTCACCTACTCACTTGTTCTTGAGCTCTCCAAATGGAAGAACAAGGACTCAAAGGTAGAATCCCTCCCAAAAGCATATACCCAAGGAATACATCTTAATAAACCAATACTATTTAGATCTAGTAATAATATTAGTTTCACCATAAAAATGACACAAAATAAATTGTATTTTGGCTCTTGAAAATTTCGGTCAAGAGGTGATGTTTTTGTGAGATTTTATTTCTCTAGAATTATCGTAAATTGTAGAGAGTTTTGGAGGATTTTCTTACACTAGAAAAAGATGGGAAGAATGAATAATTAAAATTAAAGAGAAGAGCTCTCCTCTCTTTCTTGTGGGAGGCCGAAAAAGAGAGCATTGGGTAGTATGCCCAATGCCTTTTGTTTTTGCTCTTCTCAAAAGCTTAGGCTTGCAAGGCTAGTACTTAGATATCATGATTGTGTTTTCCACTCAAGATAAAAACACAATATATATCTTACACTACCTCCTCATTTTCGGTTTTTAAGCATAAAATGGAGAACCCATTTTATTTTGTAATTTGTCAAATTTGTCACATGTAACATGTTACATGACATGTCACAATGTAATGTATTTTTAACATATTAAAAATCAACATACTCATAAAATATGTCATTTACAAAATCGACTAGTAATTCGTAATTACTTGTACCAAAAATGTTTCCAAATTATAAACTACAACATTCTGTATTTATAATAATTTATTCATTCCGTTTCAATTGTTTCTTTAAACAATAATTTCATCTAAGTAATAAAATAATTCGATTACTTAGACCGTATCTCATTTAATCATATTTACAATAAGATACGTAAATTATACTCACAAAATCATCCGTCAATTTTAAGTAATTTAATTAACTCGTATCGGTATACGATCAATTAAATAATCAATTAAGAGTATTTCCCTATAGGTATGACCTAAGGGGATCAACTGATCACCACCGTCGCACGACAGTAATGTCAAACTCTAGTCAGCCAATCATTACCGATATGTGTGGACCAGTTGACTGTAAAATATTACATCCCACATGTATTCTTAAAATGAGATTTAATAATGATATTTAAATCATGTGATCGCACTATTGTTGAGGACACATTTCCCAACAAGGACGAGTACAATGATTATGGCACGGCTATTTCTAGTACAGTGTTTAGGGTTTGTATGTGTATGAATGAATGCTGTTTCGCCCTTTCTTCGTCATATATATAGGACCCAAACCCTAGTAGGGTTTAAGTTAGTTGCATGGTAAGTTAGCGGAATCTCGCCTTCACTGAGCCTTTCCTGCTGCCGGTCCATGACTTGCTAACTAGAGTCCAACTCCCTTCATTCTCCCTGAAGTCTGCCTGGTTATTTCGTGCTTATGGGCTCCTTGTGGCTATCAGATTACTCGGCCCAATCCATTTTGAGAGTCCTGATGGACCAATGCTCTTCCCGGCCCAATCTACAGAATTTGGCCCAAACATATACAATTATAGTACTACGAGGATTAATTTATTTACGTACAAATATATTCTTTTTTTATGTTAAGCCAAATACTTATGTATAAAGATGTTCATACAGAGCTTCATAAACTCCATTACTAAATCTACAATACAAGTAATCAATTCCAGAAGAATGATGCGTGCCTTTTTCATACGTTTACTCTACTCTTTCGCACGTATTTTTATGCTATTTTGGGTAGCGTAAGCTACTATTCTCCCTTGTTTTCGGTTACTTCGGTCGTACTATGCAATTTGACGGTTGTTGGCCCAAGAGGAGTGAAATCAAGCCAAATTCTGCCCCCGGAGTTGAAGTTGAGACATTAGTGAAGCTAGAGCTCGGGAACGGTCGTCTTGGAATACGTGTGGCTGCATGGAAGTGCGTGAAGAGGAGGTTGAGTACTGCTGTCTACTGAAAAAAGTCGATTGACTGCTTTATATAGTCGATCGACTAGTTTTGCTTGAGGATGTGGTCGATCGACTGATTTTTGGTCGATCGACTATTTTCACTTACCAGGCCGTTTTTGGTTAATAAGTTAATCGGCCCATTAGTTGTTTAGTAATAATTTTTTGCTATTGTTATATAAAGGATAGCTGAGACCAATTTTAGGTTCTCTCTTTTACACTGCTAAACCCTTGATACGTTACTTTTACTTAGAAATTCGGATCGGAAACTTGTAATCTTTCTTCCTTTATTTTCGGTAATTCAATTAACCTTCGTTCTTCAATTATTATTTCCCATTATTCGTTTACCTTTCTTTGTTTACTTTTATCGTATGCTTTATCATTGTTTTCATCTTATCACCATGTTTAATTTATTTATCATTGTTGTTGTTAATTTCATAAGTTTAATTATGCGTAGCTAATTTCCTTATGCTAGGATTTAGGCGAGCCACGATTTTATGATAATAATATGTTAGGGTTTTTGATCTAGCATTTTACTCCGTCTGTTTTGTTAATCGTAGCTCTTAATTGCGGTTTAACAGATTAAATGCATGTGATTAGTTGACCATATTGTTTACCCTTGACCTAGATCGAAATATTGGAAAAGGTAGAGACTTGCTTCGAACATTAGACTGATCTAATTAGAGCGAAAGCTATATTAGACTTCTAGGGCGAATAGTGGATCGAGAGGACCTATTCTTTACCCATCAGACCGTAATTGTGCTAGTTATTCGACCTTACATGTGACTGTCATAGATCGTGGTGAACCGTTTATCCTAGCTATTTCTCCATAGATTTTTCTTATATCATTTACTTTAATTATTTGTCTTCTCTTTGTTGCATTAGTTTTTGAAACCAGCCAAAACAACCCCCATTTTGTTACCCGAACAGATTTAGACTAGCAAATAGAACAATTTGTCTCCCTGTGGATACGATCCCGACTTCCTCTACTGCATTAGTTTAGGCCAGTTGGTTTATCTTTGATAGGTGTGCAATTTAGCCTGTCAAATTTTGGCGCCGTTGCCGGGGAGGCAACAATTCTATGTTTGCTTATTTAAGTTTGTTTTGTCTCAGGGGACATTAGTTCCTTGAGACCGTTCTCATTCCTTTCTTTAGTATTTCGT
The DNA here is from genome assembly GCF_048544455.1 of Silene latifolia. Lineage (NCBI taxonomy): Eukaryota > Viridiplantae > Streptophyta > Magnoliopsida > Caryophyllales > Caryophyllaceae > Silene > Silene latifolia. The sequence goes on from NC_133534.1 coordinate 71,969,816, forward strand.
TTATGCCTAGGTCTCACAGGTCCGAGCTCGTGCTATACGATTCCGAACCAGAAAAGACATTTCGATATAGACGAAATTTTTGGAGGGAAGTCCGCCAAGCAGAAGACTTGAGTACGCTTGAAGCCGCTTACGCCAGTTTTATTGCAGAAAATCAGTCTTTTGAAGAAGACACTTCTACTTCTGCAGCTAGTACAATCATGCCTACTTTAGCAAGTCACTCAGAGCCTAACCTTGAATCCATTCCTACAGGATTCAAACTCCCTACAACAGATAATGGGACTTTCGAGATAAAGCCATCCTACATTAACTTGGTAGAAAGAAATCTGTTTGGAGGGGGAGCTAAGGAAGACCCTGCTACACATATGGAGAGATTCGTTACTTACTGCTGCTCCATACCCTTGACTGCTGGGGTGACCCAGGACCAAGTAGAACAGGTGCTCTTCCCATTCTCTCTGCGAGACGGTGCTGCATAGTGGCTGCGTGATTTAGACATGGTAGATCAGGGGGTTACCGATTGGAACAGCTTAGCTCTTGCCTTTTACAAGAGATATTTTCCGCCCCAGAAGACGAATGCCTTGAGAAATCAAATCACTAGTTTCAAACAAGGTCCTACTGAGGACTTAAATTAGGCATGGGTTCGTTTTAAGAGACTGGTTCGTTCAGTCCCTCACCATGGGTTTAAGAATTGGTTTCTTTGCAACCAGTTCTACAATGAACTATATGATAACCATCGGGCGCTACTTGATTCTTCAGCTAATGGGAGGTTCCAGGACAACACAAATGATAATAATGCCTGGAAACTAATTGACCAAATAGCTACCCATACTGCTAAATATGGGAAACCAGGGGTAGTACGAGAGGAGGAAGTTCATCCGATAGAGCTGTTGCAGCTCAGTTAGAGGCATTAACTGCTCAGATTGCCGAACTAAAGACAGCCCAGTCTTTGGGAAACCAGCAGACAGTTCATGCCATGACCCACCAGGAAACACCTTCTGAGAGATGTGGTATTGCAGGACACGGTGTAGTTGAGTGCATGAGTCCCTTGGAGCAGGTTCACGCCTTTCAGTCCTTCAAACAAGGTACACCATACTCCAATTTCTACAATGAGAGGACTAGGGAGCATCCTAATTTCTCCTATCGAAGTCAGAATGTTCTTAACCCAACTCCACCACCGCAACAAGGTCCAAATCAGACATATACTATTCCTCAGAATCGGGGAAATCAACCACAAGGTGGTTATCAGAGGAACAATCAAGGAGGTCCACAACATCCAAACAATGACCTATCTGACATTAAGGCCATGCTTCAGCAACATATGGCAACCTCACAAAAACAAGAGGCAATTATCACTCAGTTGATGGCGCATAACAAGATGTTGGACAATCAAATTGCCCAATTATCTACTTCAAGTAGACAACCAGGTACATTGTCGTTGTAATACTACGGAATTCCTTAGGCTAGTACTCGACCGAGTAGAGCCTACCCGGCCGAGTAGTGTAGATAGTGTAGTCTGTTTGGCTACTGTTGAGGAATACTCGGCCGAGTATGATGAATACTCGACTGAGTAGAGGATACTTGGCCGAGTATAATCTATACTCGACCGAGTATCTCGTCTGGCGAGTAATATTTCAGCGGTTTTATGCGGGAGTGTTTAGGGATTATTTATTCGATAAAACAGTTTCTAAACATCATTTGCAACCCTAATCATACTTACGACATCCTACTCACTCCCAAATCTCTCTTATGTGTGTGTGGACATCGTAGTGATCGCATTCAATCTTTCGTGCTCTCGCCGATAAGTCTTATCCCTATGTTGTTAATGGTCAATTCTAGGGTTGCTTTATTTATGAATTTGGGGGAAATGGGATTGTGCAATGTGTAATTGTGTTGTGTGATTATTGTTTAGGCGAGGACTTTGTAGAGGAGCCGTTCTAGTGATTGATTCCATCGTTGCTGATTGTTGCTAAGGTAGGGTTTCCCTACTCAGTCTCTGTTGGTTGATTTAAGATGTGTTTGTATTGTAATTGTTGTTATCTGCTGGTGGTGTTGTGGTGGTGGTTGTGATGTTGTGGTGTTGTCACGATTGTGAGGTTGTGGTATTGTGACGATTGTGGTTGTTATAATGTTGTGATGATTGTGGTGGAGTCACTTGCGGGAGTGGCTTCACACCATAGTTCGCCCTCCGTGGAACCCGTCACGGGAGGAGATATGCACATTAAGGGACAGGGATATCGCTCGTTGATGAGCGGGATGTAGGTGGGGATTCACTGTGGTCCCCCACTGGCGGCGAGGATTACCTGTTACGATGGGTAATCTGGCAAGGCTACACACTTCGGTGTGTAGTCGGTTACTGTGTGTGATAGGAGGATTGAGTTGGAGGATGATCAGCTGGTTACCTTGTGTAGTTGTCTTATTTTGATTGAACAGTACTGACCCCGTTGTTGTTTTATGAAATCTGCGGTGATCCATTCGGGGATGGTGAGCAGGCCGTGACAGGTATTGCATTTGGTGAGCTTGGGGCGGTCTTGGGATAGTCATCACGCCAGATGTAGTATCTCCATCATGGGTCTGAGCATACGACTCTGTAGTTGTTAACATTCGGATTCTTTGTTTATTGGATTTTGGAACATTGTAACATTTTTACATTTACAGTAATTTAATAAATGTGTTTGGGACAGTTTCTTTTGATATGTACTAACCTCGAGCAACCGAGATAGTAACATTCTTTCATGCTAGGGTGGTCCTGGTAAGGCACCTTGGTATGAGGGGGTGTTACAAAGTGGTATCAGAGCCGACGATTCCGGCACATAAAACGAATGAACCCAATGAACTTAGGGAGTCTAAATAAAATGAACCCGGGGAGAGTTGTTTGGAGCTACCGCAAGGACTCGGGAGACGTCCCGGAGTCGCAATATGACCCTCACTAACTCAAGCCGGTCACTAGGGAATGTGTTGAGAGTTGTTTAATGCATGTGTATATATGTTAGAGCCTAATGGTTGGAAGATGTGGTAGAAGGTGAATGTGTGTGTGAATTGGTGAAAGAAAATTGAGAATTGGTAACGAAGTGAAAAGAATTGTTATGTGAAATCTTGGGAAACGGTTTTAGCATGAAAATGATTGACATGATACGTGTTTATTATGTGGCATTCAGATTTATAACGTAATGTGTTTGATTATTTTTTTTGGGGTAGAAAGCATGATAGGATGTATTCCTTACTGTTGTAGTTCGTTTTGGCGTGACTCGGCCGAGCAGGGTGGGTACTCGACCGAGTAGAGGGTACTCGGCCGAGTAACCAAGAACTCGACCGAGTGTTGTTTGACAATGAGTAGCAATGGCTACTGGATGTGTTTACTCGACCGAGTACTTAGATGTATTCGACCGAGTAGGAAATACTCAGCCGAGTGTGGTTTATACTCGACCGAGTATGATTCTTGTGAATTTGACGTTGGCTACTGGAGTGGATTACTGGACCGAGTATCAGTGATACTCGAACGAGTAGTCCTTACTCGACCGAGTATTGCTGGATACTCGGTCGAGTGCTTCTTTGGAGGAGGGTCACTAAATTTTGAGCCGTAGGCTTTTGTGCTTACGTTTCCTTATTTCTTATCAGCTCAAAATGCTGCCTAAAAGAACTGCCGCGCAAATTCAAGCTTCTGAGATGACCATTGATGAGATTGCTCGTATGTTTGAGCAACAAGAGGCTCTTCTTGAGGCTCTCAAGAATGTGGGGAAGGGGGCGGAGAAGCCCGTGGATGCTACTCAGCTTAGCATCAACATCGTCCGCTTCAACCCACCCACCTATGAGGGCGTTGGGGAACCTAAGTTGCTTGAGAAGTGGCACCGTGAGATGGAAAGTCTCATAGAGGTGGTCAAGTGTCCGCAGGATATGATCGTCGAACAGGTGGTGTACTACCTGAGAGGTGAGGCCACCATGTGGTGGCAAGACGTCAAAGAGGATGTGAGAGCCTACTACCAAGCTGAGGGTTTAGGGGCTATTCCCTGGTCAGGTCTGAAGAGTGCCATGAGGGAGCAGTTTGTGCCGGAGCATATCCGACACAAGATGAGATCAGAGTTCGATTCTTTCACCATGACCGATGATTTGATAGTCACCAAGTACTATCACCGGTTCCTAGAGTTGTCTCGTTATGCTGAGGACATGCAGCTGGGGCAGAGGGGTTTGGCTCTTCGATTTGAGAGGGGTTAGTCCGCAAAGATCTTGAACCGTCTACCAGCTGGAGTCATCACTGATCTTAAGGATGTGTACCTGAGAGCTGGTCAAGCTGAGAGAATGGTAGATCTCTAAAAAGAGGTTACAAAGAGAACTGCTGCGGAGAAAAGGAAGGCTGATAGTGGAAACAACAATCAGTTGGGTAACAAGAAGGACAACTTCAATCATGCTAAGGCTTTTTCTGGTGGGGCTGGTTTCTCTAGGGGTTCTCGTGGTTGGGGAAGAGGTGGTGGTCAGAGTACGAGCGACATCTCCAACCTTACATGCTTCAACTATGGTGGCGTAGGCCACAGGAGGCGAGAGTGCACAAGTGCCAAGACTGGGGCAGGTTCGGGAGCTTATCAGGGGAGCTTCTCTCAGGGGCTGAGTCAGAGCTTTGCTAGCAACCGGCCGGGCGGATCATGGGGCAACCGGGGTGGACATAGCAACAATGGCGGTTATAACCGCAACAGTGGTGGATCTTATCAGCACCAGAACAACAGTGTCACCCAGGATTCGACAGCCAAGCCGAGTACTTCCAATGCTTCGGTCCAAGGAGGAGGGCAGAAAAGCAGTGGAAAGCTCTTCATGATGGATAAGCAGGAAGCTCAGGATGATGCACATGTAGTCACCGGTACCATTCTTGTTCATAATGTACCGTCTTTTGTTTTGTTTGACTCGGGGGCAACACATTCTTTTATGTCTAGGAGTCATGCTTTATCTATAGGCTTGGGGGAGTTTAAACTTGTAAAGGATGAGGTGTTTATACCTTCTGGGGAGTCTGTGTCATGTGTGAAGTTGTGTAGGGGAGTGTCTATGATAGTTGGAGGGGTAGATTTACCGGTAGACCTGCTAGAGTTTCCTATGGATGGGTTTGAGGTGATTGTCGGGATGGATTGGTTGGGTAAGTATGATGCCAAGATAGATTGTCGGCAAAATAAAGTGTCTTTAAGGGGTCCAAAGGGTATAAAGGTGTCTTATAAAGGGTTTGTTGTTAGACCTAAGTGTAAGTTCGTAGCTGTGATGACTTTAAAGTCATGTTTGAGGAAGAAGTGCCCCTTGATTCTTTGTCACGTGAGAGATACCCGAGTAGAGTCACAGACAGCTGCTGAGATACCAGTGGTGGGAGAGTTTGATGATGTCTTTCCTGAGGAGATACTGGGGTTACCGTCAAAGAGGGATGTTGATTTCAGCGTGGAGCGCAAACCAGGAACAGGTCTTATATCCAAAGCACCATACCGTATGGCACCTAAAGAATTAGCTGAGTTGAAAAAACAGTTACATGAGTTGTTAGACAAGGGTTATATCCGGCCAAGTGTGTCACCTTGGGGAGCTCCAGTTCTGTTTGTAAAGAAGAAAGATGGGAGTATGAGGCTGTGGATTGACTATATAGATTTAAACCGTGTCACGGTAAAGAACAAGTATCCTTTGCCTAGGATTGATGACTTGTTTGATCAGCTGAGTTGAGCTAGCGTGTTTTCCAAGATTGATTTAAGGTCAGGTTATCACCAATTGAGGATAGCTGATGAGGATATTCCAAAGACAACTTTCCGGTCCCGTTATGGTCATTATGAGTATGTAGTAATGCCTTTTGGTTTGACCAATGCACCGGCAGCTTTCATGGATTTGATGAATCAGATCTTTACACCATACTTGGATAGGTTTGTGGTTGTTTTCATCGACGACATCTTAGTCTACTCCAAGACCAAGGGAGAACATGAGGAGCACTTGAGGATGGTTTTGCAGACTCTGAGAGAAAATCAACTTTATGCCAAGCTATCTAAGTGCGAGTTCTGGTTAGAAGAGGTGGCTTTTCTGGTATCTAAGAAGGGGGTGTCCGTGGATCTTAGCAAGAATGAGGCTGTGACCAAGTGGGAATCACCGAAGAGTGTCGCCGAGATTCGGAGTTTCTTGGGCCTTGTTGGCTATTATAGGAGGTTCGTGAAAGACCTTTCTACCATAGCACGACCTATGACAGCTTTGATGAGAAAAGAGAACAGATTTGTTTGGTATGAGAGTTGTGAGACAGCGTTCCAAACATTAAACGAACGTTTGACCACAACTCCTATTTTAGCTTTGCTGAGGGCTGTGAGAAATTTGAAGTATATACCGATGCTTCAAAGAATGGTCTGGGTTGTGTTTTGATGAAGGCATGGAAAGTTATAGCTTATGCTTCGAGGCAGCTGAAGCCATATAAGGAGAATTACCCTACTCATGATTTAAAACTGGGTGCAGTTGTTTTTGCTCTTAAGATTTGGAGGCACTACCTTTATGGGGCAACCTTTAAGGTGTTTTCAGATCATAAGAGTCTATAAAGTATATCTACACTCAGAAGGAGCTTAATATGCGGCAGAGGCGATTGATGGAGTTGATCGGAGATTACGATATGGAGATCATCTATCCTGAGGGTAAGGCTAACGTTGTTGCAGATGCTTTTAGTAGGAAGAGCGTTCATTCGCTAAGTACGGCCGTGTCCTTGCTGAAGTTGAGGGATGAGATGTCCAAGATGGGGATCTGTATGATAAGGAAAGGGGACACCATCGGGGATTTAACGATTGAGCCAGACCTGTATGAGAACATCAAGAGTAAGCAAGAGCTTGATCCTAAGATCCAAGAGTGGAAGTCAAGGGTGGAGAGCGGCATAGCTTCCAGGTTTTCTATCCACACAGATGGGAATGTTCGTTTTGATGGGAGATGGTGTGTTCCTGAGGATGCAGAGTTGAGGAGAGTGATCCTGACGAAGGCTCATTGCACTCCCTATTCGGTTCACCCAGTTGGTGATAAGCTTTCCCAAGACCTTAAGAAGACTTTCTGGTGGCCAAACATAAAGAGGGATGTAGCTGAGTTTGTGGCTAAGTGTTTGACCTGTCAGAGGGTCAAGGGTGAGCAACGGAGACCACAAAGTAGGATTCAGTCTTTAGAGGTACATTTCATCCAGCAACTGATGGTCAGACGGAGAGGACTATATAGACCTTAGAGGACATTTTGAAAGCATGTGTTATGGGGTTTGGGGCCAGCTGGGAGGACAGGCTATATCTGATCGAGTTTTCATACAACAACAGTTATCATACGAGTATCGGGATGGCACCTTTTGAGGCTTTGTATGGTCGAAAGTGCCGTAGTCCAGTGTGCTGGGATGACAGTTTTGAGGCAGTGGTTTTAGGACCACAGCTGGTACAGGATATGGTTGAGCAGGTTCGGGTAATTCGGCAAAAGATGAGAGCACACAAGATCGTCAGAAGAGTTATGCCGGCTTGCACCGCAGAGACATAGAGTTCGCAGTAGGTGACAAGGTCCTTTTGAAAGTGTCACCTATGCAGGGTGTGATGAGATTTGGAAAGAAAGGCAAGCTGAGTCAGAAGTTTATAAGTCCTTACTAGATTTTGGACCGCATAGGCGAGGTAGCCTAAAGACTAGCTTTGCCATCGGCTTTGGATAGAGTCCATGATGTCTTTCATGTTTCGCAGCTTTGGAAGTATATGAGTGATCCGTCGCATGTGCTTGAGGTCGAGAACATCGAGCTTGATGAGTCTTTGTCTTATGCTGAGGTTCCTAAGGAGATCCTAGATCGCAAGGTACGCAAGACAAGGAATGGTGAGACCGTCTTACTTAAGGTACTTTGGTCCAATCACAATGTGGACGAGGCCACATGGGAAACAGAGGAGGCTATGCGAGAGCGTTTTCCTAACCTTTTCGATCAGGTATGGTTGGTTACGGGGACGTAACCGTTGTCTTTTTAGGGGGGGTAGGAGATGGTCACATGCATATTTTTGTCCTAGTTTGAGTCGGGTTAGTCGAGTTTGTGATGTTTTAAACTGGTATAATGTTGGTATATGTGAGTCGGGATGTCATTTGTTTGTGTTTTTTTTTTGCGTAGAGTATGAACTTCGGGGACGAAGTTCTTTTTAAGGGGGGAAGACTGTAATATTACGGAATTCCTTAGGCTAGTACTCGACCTAGTAGAGCCTACCCGGCTGAGTAGTGTAGATAGTGTAGTCTGTTTGGCTACTGCCGAGGAATACTCGGCCGAGTATGATGAATACTCGACCGAGTAGAGGATACTCGGCCGAGTATACTCTATACTCGACCGAGTATCCGGTCTGGCGATTAATATTTCAGCGGTTTGATGCAGGAGTGTTTAGGGATTATTTATTCGATAAAACAGTTTCTAAACATCATTTGCAACCCTAATCATACTTACGACATCCTAATCACTCCCAAATCTCTCCTCTGTGTGTGTGGACATCGTATTGATCGCATTCAGTCTTTCGTGCTCTCGCCGGTAAGACTTATCCCTATGTTGTTAATGGTCAATTCTAGGGTTGCTTTATTTATGAATTTGGGGGAAATGGGATTGTGCAATGTGTAATTGTGTTCTGTGATTATTGTTTAGGCGAGGACTTCGTAGAGGAGCCGTTCTAGTGATTGATTCCATCTTTGCTGATTGTTGCTAAGGTAGGGTTTCCCTACTCAGTCTCTGTTGGTTGATTTAAGATGTGTTTGAATTGTAATTGTTGTTATCTGCTGATCATCGGAGTGGTGGTGTTGTGGTGGTGGTTGTGATGTTGTGGTGTTTTGATGATTGTGAGGTTGTGGTAGTGTGACGATTGTGGTTGTTGTAGTTGTGTGATGATTGTGGTGGAGTCACTTGCGGGAGTGGCTTCACACCCTAGTTCGCCCTTCGTGGAACCCGTCACGGGAGGGGATGTGCACATTAAGGGACGAGGATATCGCTCGTTGATGAGCGGGATTTAGGTGGGGATTGGCTGCGGTCCCCACTGGCGGCAAGGATTACCTGTTGCGATGGGTAATCTGGCAGGGCTACACACTTCGGTGTGTAGTCGGTTACTGTGTGTGATATGAGGATTGAGTTGAAGGATGATCAGCTAGTTACCTTGTGTAGTTGTCTTATTTTGATTGAACAGTACTGACCCCATTGTTGTTTTATGAAATCTGCGGTGATCCATTCGGGGATGGTGAGCAGGCCGTGACAGGTATTATACTTGATGAGCTTGGGGCGGTCTTGGGAGAGTCGTCACGCCAGATGTAGTTTCTCCATCATGGGTCTTAACATACGATTATGTAGTTGTTAACATTCGGATTCTTATTTGTTGGATTTTGGAACATTGTAACCTTTTTACATTTACAGTATTTTAATAAATGTGTTTGGGACAGTTGCTTTTGATATGTACTAACCTCGGGCAACCGAGATGGTAACATTCTATCATACTAGGGTGGTCCTGGTAAGGCACCTTGGTATGAGAGGGTGTTACAGTCATCTCAGCCTGAGAAGCCACATGACACGGCTAATGTGATTCATCGTCAAAGCAGTCTTACCTATGATGGACCTGTGATGCCTGAGAGTGTTGAAGTGGTCATAATTAAGGAGTTAGATGTAGATGCGGAAGAAAAAGCAGCGGACGAAGCTGCTGTAACACCTGAAAAAAGTCGATCGAATGAAATTTGTGGTCGATCGACTAAAACTACTGAACAGAAAATTGGCAAAACTGAAAATAGTCGATCGACTGAAAAAAGTAGTCGATCGACTGAAAAAAGTGGTCGATCGACTGATTTAGTTAGTCGATCGACTTTTTCACCACATGGAGTTGCTGATCCGTCATCTATTGCTATTGGAACGCCTTCTACTGCTGATACGGCGTCTATTTCTGGCAAAGGGAAGAGTAAAGTTGTTGACCCGCCAATCGTTATCAAGGTTCCTTTTCCAGGGCGCCTAAAGAACACAAAAATCGAGAAACAATTATGTAAATTCTTTTAGGTCGTCAAAAATCTTCAGGTAACTGCACCTTTTACCGAACTAATTACCCAGATACCCTCTTATGCTAAGTTTATGAAGGACATCTTGACCTGTAAGAGGAGCTTTAACGAGGTAGAGACCATTGCTTTTACAGAAGGGTGTAGTGCACTCCTACAAAGCAAGTCTCCACCAAAATTGAAGGATCCTGCTAGTTTTTCAATTCCTTGTACAATAGGCACTCATATAATAGATAAAGTTTTATGTGATTTGGGTGCCAGTGTCAGTGTCATGCCCTATTCGGTTTGCGAGAAACTGAATATGGGGCATCTTAAAGTTACCAATATTACCCTACAAATGGCTGACCGAACAGTTAAGCGACCTCTAGGTGTATTAGAGGATGTCCCTGTTAAGATAGGTAAAGTCTTTATACCTGTTGATTTCATTGTATTGGATATGGCCGAGGATACTCAGATTCCCATAATCTTGGGTAGGCCATTTTTGCACACTGCAGGAGCCATTATTGATGTCAAACAGGGACGTTTGACTCTCGAGGTAGGGTATGATAGGGTTACTTTTAATTTGGCTAGAACGCTAGCTAAGCCTATGATAGAGGATACATGTTATGCTATAGACATTGTAGATGAATATATGTTTGATTATTGGACGGGATCCCTTCTTGGGGACCCGTTAGAAGCTTTGATAGCTCTTGATGATTTTGCAGAAGATGAGCAGGTTGATTACAAGACAATGAAAGCTGCTCTAAAAGGTAGGGAGTTCACTATTGAGAAAGGTGAGACGGTAAATACGATAATGGAAACCTCTTATGCTGTTGAGGTAAAGAAACCGGAGCTCAAACCTCTCCCCTCCCACCTTAAGTATGTCTTTCTCGTTGACCATGAACAGTATCCAGTAATTGTTAGTTCCAAGCTTGATGATAGCCAACTCGCCGATTTGTTGGGTGTTCTGAGAAAGAATAAGAAGGCTATGGGATACAGTTTAGATGACTTGACAGGTATTAGTCCAGATTTCTGTATGCATCGGATCAACTTGGAGGAAGGTCATAAGCCACGTGCACAATGTTTACGCAGGTTGAATCAAAACATGCAGGATGTGGTAAGGAAAGAGGTAATGAAACTTTTTGATGCAGGTATAATTTATTCTATCTCTGACTCTAAGTGGGTGAACCCAGTTCATGTAGTTCTGAAGAAAGAAGGGACTACAGTGATGAAAAATGATAAGAATGAATTACTACCGACTAGAACTATGACTGGTTGACGGATGTGCATAGATTTTAGACAATTAAATACCGCGACTAAGAAAGATCATTTACCCCTTCCCTTTATTGACCAGATGTTAGAGAGATTAGCTTCCCATAAGTTTTTCTGTTATCTAGATGGATACTCAGGGTTCTTTCAGATCCCTATCCATTCGGATGATCAGTAGAAAACGACTTTTACTTATCCCTAGGGTGTTTATGCATATCGCAGGATGCCATTTGGTTTGTGTAATGCCCCAGTGTAGATACCCGTATCCGTCGATATTGGAATTTATAAGAACCCAACAAACACCCGATGATGATAGGACACATGTATTTATTAGTTGTCATTGTCATTATTTGGGTTCGTTTTACGATGTAGAATGAGCGTTGTCGACGGAGTATTTTATTAATTTAAATGATATTTAAATTAAAGTTTTTAAGGTGAATTCATTTAACTTTATTTTGAATTTATTTTCTCAAGTTTATTTTATTGAAAATAAAATAAATAATTGATTTGAAAAATCATTTTATGAGTGTATTTGATTTGAAAAATCATTTATTTTAATGTGTTAATTGATTTGAAAAATCGAATTTGAAAATCGAAAACTCGTTTTAACCACACGTTTTGGAGCTCGATTATAGCTCGGTTTTTGAGCCCGTTTTCTTTACGAGTTGGCACGAATCTCGAGTACACTAACCAACTTAGGCCTCTACCCATCCAACCCCAGTTCGAACCCCCATATCCACACCCAAATCTCGTCCCAAACATCCCCCCCAACACAACCCAATTTCTTTCCCCTACCCGTGTTTGCGTAGCCCGTCGAAAGCCTTTCTAAACCGACTCAAACTTGGTCCAAACCCGCAACCCATCACCACTAATCCGTGCTCCACATTACCCAAAATAACCCAGCACCTAGACCACCACAAAACCCATCCAAATCCCGTCCCAAATACTCCCCAAACAGCCCGCATAACAAGCAGCCTCCCCTCTGTTTTGCGTGCTAAATCCCGAGCCCAAAACCCGCTCCAAATACCACTTAAACCCGTGCCCATTAACCCTACACCATACCCTAGTATCCTACCCATATTACCCTAGCTTAACCACCAAGCAACCCACCATACAAACCCTAAAAACCCCACGAATAGCTGATGAACAGCAGCTATGCGAAACAGGCCCGACTGCTTGTTGCCCTACTTCTACCCTTCGAAACTCCTTATAAATACTTCCCCTCTGCCATACATTCATTTCTGTAAGTTTTCCATACATAATACCGTCACTTACAAGCTTTAAAATCCAGAAACAAACCCTAATTGCCTCTCAAAAACCCTCGACAAAACCGACATACAAAACTGAGAATCAGTTTGTGTGTCCTCTTTGGAACCCTTCGTTCAACCCTCAAACCTCCATTAAAATTCGAGTTTATTGTTCCTAATTAACCACATAACATCCATCTACATCTTAGACAAAGATTCACGAGCCAAATCGACCTTAAGAGTACACGAATCCCCTCGAAAAACAGAGTGTCATACACTCTGTTTTCGCGGCTTTTCCTGTCTGTCCAGTTCTGTTTGTGCTCGTTTTTCGTGCCCAATAACTCAGAACGAGCGTGGTTTGTTTTAATATATTTGTTCTACTCTCTTTCTAGTTTTCAAAATATCTTTTAAATCTAATTTTCACCGTGAAACGAGTGAGAAATTGCAGTTTGAAAGTTGCTGTCCAGATTTGCAAAAAAACGTGTTATTGCTTTGTTCCTTCGTCGACGACGGCCTCTCGAGATAAAATCTACGATCGATTACGACCCAAGACGGTGTCAACGATACATGTAGGTTGTGGGTGCATCAAATCCTCTTCTTCTCCCTTTTTATTTCGTTCTTTTTTATGTTTGTTTTTTATTGTTTCGTTTTATTTTGTTTATCGTTTTTTATCGTTTGATATCGTTAACTATGAAACTAGTTTAGTCCGAGTATGAGTTAAAGTACCACCACGAACACCCGCGTTGACTTGAGATGGGAAAGAAATCCGCCACATCGGTCGGTCGTACACCCCGTCTCATTTACATATCCTCGTGTTCAAGGTAGGGCATTAATAAAACGAATTCTAACTTCGTTCCTCACTTTTGATCCCTCGTTTGTTTCGACCAATTCCACCTACCCTAGGACCCTTCGCATGTTAGTTCGACCTCTGATTGTTAACATATGACTCATTTAGACGATATTATATCAATTTAATAACCTAATTAGACATATTAGGTGGCATCGACATAGCTTTAAAAATCGACTAACAATTCTATAACTTAATTGAACGCATCTCTCTTTTCACTTGATTTCTCCCTAGCATAGGAGTGCGTGATTAGCACCTTCCTATTAACACTCGATGAGTAGCGTTAATATCATAACTTCGTGACCTAATTCGACCCCTTTAGGCCGTGTAGAATACACATTCGCGTGACATCTTCTCAATCGATCAACGTCGTTTCTAACTTGTTTTCTACCCCGTTTTCGAACTCGTTTCGCAATTATTTGATCTAACTAATGAACTTGACCTAGGAACTAGGATGGCCGTGGTTTGGCCGTGAGGTTGGCCGATTTCTTTGTCCTTCTTGCTTCGTTTTTTGTGCCAATTGTTCTTTGTTGTTTCGTTGCTTGTAATTTATAATTTGTCCATCGAGTTGTAACTTTCAAGTTTGTTTTACTTTTATCGAGTCAAAAGCTTCTTCACAAACCTTAGTCTTATTTGGTTAGATGGTTGTGCTCTAATTCGTGTAAGAGCGTAGTAAATCGCATGTTGTTTAAAGCGACATGGCCCGATTTATGCTAATGCATGCTTTGGTGTGTGGCCCTATGTCTAATTCGATAAGATTAAGTGAAAGCACGCATTACGAGGAGTGACCCAAGGCCTTGAGTCATGTAAGCCGTGGGCCACCCCCCTTGTGCACGTTTCCCTAGGCCGAATTGGCCGTATAGTGTGTCGTGTATGGTTTTGCGTATAGCATTGTATTTAGATCGAGTTGTATCTTTAATTTCTCGTTGTGTCGGCATGAAATGCCTGGGTTGTAATAGGGTAGATCCCAACGGCTCCCCCATTCCCCCTAAGCCTTGTTTGCTTTGTTTTGTATGTTGTTAGATCAATCAACCCACATGCTAAATTACAAATTTGACAAAGTTAGTTTAGTTGCATCTAAATCAACATAGAAACTTCACATGTTAGGGTTTTAAAACGATGTTTGCATATCATATATCGTAGTAGCTATGACCTTGTTTGAAATCCGATACTTGACTTAGTAGAGGCCGTTATCGACGGGCGGGGTTAGGTGTCCTTATGGGCTTCCTAACACGTACCCTCACCCCTTACTCAAGATCTATGGTTTGTGGATCCGTCTAAATACCATTGGATTACGAGAGTCATTCTAATCGAGTGATATAGGGTACAAGTCTTTATCTTTAATCACTCGTAGTCGATTGGCTTTATGCTTTTCGATGAAAGGTGTAATGTTGACTTGAACGGTTCCAAGTTCCCATAAAACTTGGTGGCGACTCTAATTTGTCTTAATTCGATTCGAAGGAACCTCGAGTCGATTATTCCTAGTGTGGATCCCGCGGACGCAGTTCCCGAGGGCCTTGTCCACGATTTGGCGACTCACTGGGGAAAAGAGGACTAGTTACACTTTGTTTCTAGGGTCTTTTCCTCAGAGGTGAAACTTGAAAAGAAAGTATTGGAAAGTAAAACATTACTCATAGTGCTACGATTCATGCATAAACCCTTAAGGACTTTCCCGGGCCGTCCCAGCGTTTTTTTGTGATGCGTGGGGGGCGACGTCCCACTATGCCAGGAACTTGCACATTGCTTGCTTCCGCTCCTCCTCGTCGTGGTTCTTGATGGTGGGGATGCTCTTCTAGGTACTCTACCTAAAGGCCCTTGCTCTATAAGACCCAAAAAGGATGGAGGGCATAGACCTTCTTGTAGAAGACTTGCCGAGACTTAGAGATGTCTAGGAGCATACATCCTTATAACATGAGAATGACAAGGTGCGAAATGAATTTCCCGAGTCTTTTCAAATTTTCCATGTCCATTTCAAAACCGAACTTTTGAACAACTTACTTTCAAATTAGCATGGTTTTAAAAACGCGGAATGCTGACCAAATAGGACTAGAATTTTCAGCCAAAAATAAGCTTTTATAGCCGGCATGCTGCCCATTTCAAGTCTCATTTTCAAATCAATTATTCGTTTTTTTCAAATTCAATCCAAAATGTTTCTCGAACCTCAACCAAGCATGAAATGCGTCGAGTTGTGTCCGGGTCCTGGCCGTGTTAGGCCAGGCGTGTTTCGTTCCAAGTATCTAGAACACGACCATGTTGGGTCGCCCAAGCTCACCTCTTGGGATTCGAGTCATGTTGGTCCACCTTTTTGTCTAGGATAATCCACAGAAACGTCCAAGCTAGGCCATTGTGGACGTTTCATGCGAACCTATGGGCTATGTTAGTCCAATCACGGGTTTAGTCACACCGAGTCCGGGTTAGAACCGAATTATGATGGTTCGGATCGTGTCGTTTGTCGAGTCCAAAATGAATCAAGGTCTAAATCCAACCGTGAGTCGAACCTTTTGGTTAATCAGTCTCAAGTCGAGTTTTTGTTTGAGTCAAGTTGGTGTCGTGTCCTTAAGTGTGCAGGGGCTCTTACATTCGAATATTGACTCGGTTCGGGGTTTTCTTGTAGGAAGGCCGCCAAAAACCCGACTTCAAGCAATGCAAGATGCTGTTAACAAACTCACTGAGGCCGTGAACCTCATGATGACCCGAATGGATGCAATCGAATCTAAGCTGGGTGAAGATTCCTCTCCATCTACCACAACTCTGACTGATCTGGAGAAACGGTTCAAATTCATTGAAGACCGTCTGAAGCTCTCCCAGGGGAAGAACATCCACTACGAAAATGCTAGGGCCTATGCCCCAGTTCAGGATAAGTTTCCCACAAACATGGTACTCACTGATATCCCAAAGTTTAAGGGCACAGAAGATCCAGTCCACCATGTTAAAGCCTATAAGGGGTACTTAGCACTGAAGGGAGTACCTGCTGACATGCTCTCTGAAATTTTCGCTCAATCTCTGGATGAACACCCGAAGGCGTGGTTCTACAATCTTGACCTTAAGAACTTCCCCACTTTTGAAGATATTACGGTGGAGTTCTGCAAGCACTATGCTGATAATGTCGAGATTCAAACCAACATAAGAACATTGGAGGTGATGACACGAAAAGACAAAGAAGGCTTTACTTGAATTCCTTGCAAGATGGCGCTACTGAAGCGTGAAATTAGCCAAGAAGCCTGACGAAGTTGAAATGGTAGATAAGTTCGTAAAGAATCTACGACCTATTTACCGCAATGCTCTGAAATACCAGAATTTTGGCTCTTTCAAAGAATTGATAAGAATCGGGATAAAGGTAGAAGATGATGTCATAAGGGCAGAGGCTGAAAAGCCGAAAAGGTACCAAGGGGCCTCATCGTCTAAGGCCAAGGCCCCAGCAACGACCCATATTGATAAAGCCATCAATCTCTTAGAAGGGCAATCGAAGAAGCCGCAGCGCCAAGCTCCGAGGGCATTCACCGATATTGGATGCACTTATACATACGCTCTCCAAAGGCTCATAGCCCAAGGAAAGCTGAAGCCTATTGGTCCAACTCCGGATCCACCCACTGAACAACAAGGTAAATGGTATAAACCAAATGCCTATTATGCCTTTCATCAAGGGAAAGGCCATGATACTGAAAGGTGTTATCGACTGAAACATGAAATTCAAGACATGATTGAGAGTGGAACACTCCCGATCCCAACTGTTAAACCCAATAACATCACCAATCCATTTGGCGATCACGCTAACTTTGTTTCTGTCGAAGACAATGTCGATTATTCCCATCTTATCCGCCCATGTCACTTGAAAGGGGTGTTTATCGGGAAAATATTTGTGGATTGCTTTGAATTCTTGCCAAACCCGAAGAATGAAATTCAAGTCGGGAGTCTTGCTCTAGAATGTACTCATATCGTTAACGAAGTTAATAAAAGACAATTCGATTCACCGACCTTCATCATTGGCGTAGATCCTCAGAGGACTACCTCGGGATGGAGGCGGACCATCAAAGGGATCAAGGACAAGAGCCGAGCATCTAAGTTGACAGCTGAACAAGGGAAAGCTCATGACCAGATTTGAAAATTATGAGTCGGGATCTGTTTTCTTATCTTAGTCGAGTCGAGTCTAGGACTTTCTTTTCTTGAATTTGAGTCGTTTGTGCCGCGATGACCTAGGATGTGTCCTAGGAATCGTTTCTTCGAGTCTGTTAAGCATTTCTCATTCCAATAAAAGTCGCAGTTTCGTTTCCAAATATGTCTTGTTTCCAATCCTCAATCATTCCAAAACATGATAAAATCCACAACACACTCAAAGGCATCCCTGGGGTAGAAATATGTCCCATTTCAAAATGTAAGGTACATTAGGATCCCGTGTTTGATTCCTTTACCTATTCCATGTCTGGTGGTAGAAAACCTCCATCTGAACCAATGTTTGTGACAAGCTTTTAGATGATTCTATGACAAACCCGAACTAGCTCCTTGTTTCCCCTATTGATGATGGAAGGCAAGCCTTTTCCCCAACAAAATCATCCCATCTCGAAGAGAGAAGATATCAACCCGTTCTAACAAGGAATTGTTAGTTCCTACCCAAATTAGTTGGAGAAGCCCAGTTTTCAAGGTGTATCCATTTATGACTAAGAGAATGAATAGAAGATCATTTTCAAAGAGAGAGAAAAAATGAAAAAGAATGAAAAATGAGAAAAAGATAAAAATTGGAAAAATGAAAAAAAAATGAAAAAAAAATGAAAAAAAAAAAAGAAAAATGAAAAAAAGATGAAAGAAAAAGAAAAAGGGAAAAAAGATGTTGAAATTACGGAAGCCAGAATTCAAGTCAAGTACCCATAGTTGAGGTTCAATGGGCGAAGCCCAAAAGCGTAAGTAGTAACCTCTTTACCCTCTAAGTCCTTCTTGAGACAGTTACAAGGGATAGTCGGGAATTTTGAGAATCATTCCGCTTGTGCTGTTACACCCAGCCTTTAGGGTCCAGATATGGAGATTTGAACCCACATTGTTTTCCAACCCATTTGCACTCGGGTTTTCTCAAACCCGAGACACCTTTTCCAACCACGATGTAAGCCATAACCCATTGGCCTTAGCACCACAAAACGAACCTTCAGAATGATGGTTTACCTTGCGAACCTATTTTTACCAAGCTCCACATCCCAGAAGATCCAACCTTTTGTACCAACCCCAAACACGGGATTTAACAGTACCTTACAGGCTAGGATGGGATATAACATGATACCTTAGGTGAAACCTTCGAGTGTGTACACACAATCAAAATGCCAATTTAATGCACCTTGATCGAACTACGTTGGATTTGATTTCGCTCCACGCGAATACGTAGGCAGTCCTTCAGAATAAGGGATTCAATCCACCCATCGTCCAAGTTGTCATCTTGTCGGTTTCTTACGGGTCTTAACCAATTCCAAATGAAGCCACCTTTGTTTGAGTCGGTCTTAGCACTTGATGTAGGCTAGGATGAGGATATAGGTTCGGATGAATAGTATCGAGTCTCAGAATGAGCTTTATCTAATGGTTTAGGCAAAGATGCTGAGTCATATAGATGTGAGTTTGTGTTGGGAACAGAAAATATGAAAAACCCGCTGAAAGGAAAGAAGGCGTGGAAGAAAAATAGTAAAAGCCCGCTGAAAAGAAAGAAGGCGGTGGCAAGAAATGATGAAAACTCGCTGAAAAGAAAGGAGGCGAGGAGAAGAGTGACAGAATGTTCCCAAAAAGAGTGATGTGTGATATCTAAGTGTTCTCATAAAATCAGTCTGTGTTTAGTTTCTGGGCGAAGCCAACGTTGTTACTCTGTGAGTTTAATCCACCTTGTCAATGCCAAGTGATCTTGATTCCTATGTGCCCTCGGGAGCACGCCCATGCCATACGATATCTCCGTCCCAAGTTCGACGACCTTGTGATTCCCATTTGTCATCTTTTGGCGTCAGAATGGCCAATTTACATTTCTACCCCCCAACAAGTCAATAATTGAATTAAAACCCGTGCATACTTACGGTTTATTTTCCTTTTTTGTTTTACGGTAGCGGGCTACGCCCACGTTGTTTACGGGTCATACGGAGTGTCTGAGTCGTATTTCATGCTCACCCATCAAGGTTCGATTTCAAAAAATTTCAAAATTTCAAAATTCCAAAAACTTTTTGCGAATTGTGGATAGATGATCCAAGTAGTGGAATCCTTGTGGGTCGATGATCCAATCCTTCGAAATTCAAAAATTCAAAATTCAATTTTTGAAGGGCCGATGGCCCAATATTCTAAATGATGACAAATTCGAAATTCGGGTCGATGACCCAATCATTCAACATTTTCAAATTCAATTTTTGGGTCGATGACCTAATCATTCAAAATTTTCAAATTCAATTTTCGGGTCGATGACCCAGTATTTCAAATGATCCAATTTCAAGATCGATGATCCAAATGTGCTTATGTGATGATTATTGCTAGTACGTTTTTGTGTTTCAAATATAGCAGGATATGCTTCAACTGGGGGCTCTAAAGTCTTCGACTTTAGAGCAAAGACTTTAGAGCCATTGCAAACTGAGGGCTCTGAAGCCGTTGGCTTCAGAGACCATTATCAAGATGTAAAGGATGGCATCCGCCAAGAATTCAATTCAATACAAGAGTATGAAATGGAACAATTCCTTAGCTGAAAGCAAATGATGAAAGCGGCGGCAACCTCCTCGGAAAGTCCCGTCCCATTTGGGCACCTGCCAGTAGATGATAAGCTTTGGGCAAGTGTCAACAGATGATGAATTTCGGACAAATGCCAGTAGATGATAAACTTTGGGCAAGTGTCAGCAGTTGCCGAACTACGACGCGGGTTTGATTCCGTCAGAAACGGATACGTAGGCGCCTAAGGATAAGGCTCAATCCACCATATATGCAATTTATGGGTCGACGACCAATGATTATAATTTGACGCAACAGAAGCAAGAGTTAATCCCCGACGAAGTTTTAGGTATGATCTCTTCTTATGGCTGGCGAGCTTATATACGCAAGTCTAATGGACTATAAACGACCCGCAGAATCCTCAGGTCGAGAGGGACCTGGGGTATACTTTGACTTTCGCCTTGTCCAATCCTCAATCAAAGTGGGGGCTCTGTAGATACCCGTATCCGTCGATATTGGAATTTATAGAGAACCCGACAAACAGCCGATGATGATAGGACACATGTATTTATTAATTGTCATTGTCATTATTTGGGTTCGTTTTACGATGTAGAATGAGCGTTGTCGACGGAGTATTTTATTAATTTAAATGATATTTAAATTAAAGTTTTTAAGGTGAATTCATTTAACTTTATTTTGAATTTATTTTCTCAAGTTTATTTTATTGAAAATAAAATAAATAATTGATTTGAAAAATCATTTTATGAGTGTATTTGATTTGAAAAATCATTTATTTTAATGTGTTAATTGACTTGAAAAATCGAATTTGAAAATCGAAAACTCGTTTTAACCACACGTTTTGGAGCTCGATTATAGCTCGGTTTTTTAGCCCGTTTTCTTTACGAGTTGGCACGAATCTCGAGTACACTAACCAACCTAGGCCTCTACCCATCCAACCCCAGTTCGAACCCCCATATCCACACCCAAATCTCGTCCCAAACATCCCCCCCAAGATAGCCCAATTTCTTTCCTCTACCCGTGTTTGCGTAGCCCGTCGAAAGCCTTTCTAAACCGACTCAAACTTGGTCCAAACCCGCAACCCATCACCACCAATCCGTGCTCCACATTACCCACAATAACCCAGCACCTAGACCACCACAAAACCCATCCAAATCCCGTCCCAAATACTCCCCAAACAGCCCGCATAACAAGCAGTCCCCCCCCCCTCTGTTTTGCGTGCTAAATCCCGAGCCCAAAACCCGCTCCAAATACCACTTAAACCCGTGCCCATTAACCCTACACCATAACCTAGTATCCTACCCATATTACCTTAGCTTAACCACCAAGCAAACCCTTCAGACAAACCCTAAAAACCCCACGAATAGCTGATGGACATCAGCTATGCGAAACAGGCCCGACTGCTTGTTGCCCTACTTCTACCCTTCGAAACTCCTTATAAATACTTCCCCTCTGCCATACATTCATTTCTCTAAGTTCTCCATACATAATACCGTCACTTACAAGCTTTAAACTCCAGAAACAAACCCTAATTGCCTCTCAAAAACCCTCGACAAAACCGACATACAAAACTGAGAATCAGTTTGTGTGTCCTCTTTGGAACCCTTCGTTCAACCCTCAAACCTCCATTAAAATTCGAGTTTCTTGTTCCTAATTAACCACATAACATCCATCTACATCTTAGACAAAGATTCACGAGCCAAATCGACCTTGAGAGTACACGAATCCCCTCGAAAAACAGAGTGTCATACACTCTGTTTTCGCGGCTTTTCCTGTCTGTCCAGTTCTGTTTGTGCTCGTTTTTCGTGCCCAATAACTTAGAACGAGCGTGGTTTGTTTTAATATCTTTGTTCTACTCTCTTTATAGTTTTCAAAACATCTTTTAAATCTAATTTTCACCGTGAAACGAGTGAGAAATTGCAGTTTGAAAGTTGCTGTCCAGATTTGCAAAAAAACGTGTTATTGCTTTGTTCCTTCGTCGACGACGGCCTCTCGAGATAAAATCTACGATCGATTACGACCCAAGACGGTGTCAACGATACATGTAGGTTGAGGGTTCATCAAATCCTCTTCTTCTCCCTTTTTATTTCGTTCTTTTTTATGTTTGTTTTTTATTGTTTCGTTTTATTTTGTTTATCGTTTTTTATCGTTTGATATCGTTAACTATGAAACTAGTTTAGTCCGAGTATGAGTTAAAGTACCACCACGAACACCCGCGTTGACTTGAGATGGGAAAGAAATCCGCCACATCGGTCGGTCGTACACCCCGTCTCATTTACATATCCTCGTGTTCAAGGTAGGGCATTAATAAAACGAATTCTAACTTCGTTCCTCGCTTTTGATCCCTCGTTTGTTTCGACCAATTCGACCTACCCTAGGACCCTTCGCATGTTAGTTCGACCTCTGATTGTTAACATATGACTCATTTAGACGACATTAGATCAATTTAATAACCTAATTAGACATATTAGGTGGCATCGACATAGCTTTAAAAATCGACTAACAATTCTATAACTTAATTGAACGCATCTCTCTTTTCACTTGATTTCTCGCTAGCATAGGAGTGCGTGATTAGCACCTTCATATTAACACTCGATGAGTAGCGTTAATATCATAACTTCGTGACCTAATTCGACCCCTTTAGGCCGTGTAGAATACACATTCGCGTGACATCTTCTCAATCGATCAACGTCGTTTCTAACTTGTTTTCTAACCCGTTTTCGAAATCGTTTCGCAATTATTTGATCTAACTAATGAACTTGACCTAGGAACTAGGATGGCCGTGGTTTGGCCGTGAGGTTGGCCGATTTCTTTGTCCTTCTTGCTTCGTTTTTTGTGCCAATTGTTCTTTGTTGTTTCGTTGCTTGTAATTTATAATTTGTCCATCGAGTTGTAACTTTCAAGTTTGTTTTACTTTTATCGAGTCAAAAGCTTCTTCACAAACCTTAGTCTTATTTGGTTAGATGGTTGTGCTCTAATTCGTGTAAGAGCGTAGTAAATCGCATGTTGTTTAAAGCGACATGGCCCGATTTATGCTAATGCATGCTTTGGTGTGTGGCCCTATGTCTAATTCGATAAGATTAAGTGAAAGCACGCATTACGAGGAGTGACCCAAGGCCGTGAGTCATGTAAGCCGTGGGCCACCCCCCTTGTGCACGTTTCCCTAGGCCGAATTGGCCGTATAGTGTGTCGTGTATGGTTTTGCGTATAGCATTGTATTTAGATCGAGTTGTATCTTTAATTTCTCGTTGTGTCGGCATGAAATGCCTGGGTTGTAATAGGGTAGATCCCAACGGCTCCCCCATTCCCCCTAAGCCTTGTTTGCTTTGTTTTGTATGTTGTTAGATCAATCAACCCACATGCTAAATTACAACTTTGACAAAGTTAGTTTAGTTGCATCTAAATCAACATAGAAACTTCACATGTTAGGGTTTTAAAACGATGTTTGCATATCATATATCGTAGTAGCTATGACCTTGTTTGAAATCCGATACTTGACTTAGTAGAGGCCGTTATCGACGGGCGGGGTTAGGTGTCCTTATGGGCTTCCTAACACGTACCCTCACCCCTTACTCAAGATCTATGGTTTGTGGATCCGTCTAAATACCATTGGATTACGAGAGTCATTCTAATCGAGTGATATAGGGTACAAGTCTTTATCTTTAATCACTCGTAGTCGATTGGCTTTATGCTTTTCGATGAAAGGTGTAAAGTTGACTTGAACGGTTCCAAGTTCCCATAAAACTTGGTGGCGACTCTAATTTGTCTTAATTCGATTCGAAGGAACCTCGAGTCGATTATGCCTAGTGTGGATCCCGTGGACGCAGTTCCCGAGGGCCTTGTCCACACCCAGATACCTTTCAAAGGTGCATGATGGGGATATTTTCCGAGTATATAGAGTCTATTATGGAGGATTTTATGGACGATTTCAGTGTCTATGGGTCTGATTTCTCTTCTTGTTTGTCTAACCTTGATAAGATTTTGCAGAGATGTATTGAGGTTAATCTGGTGTTGAACTAGGAAAAGTGCCATATTATGGTCAACGAGGAAGTTGTCCTTGGTCACTTAGTTTCTGATAAGGGTATACAGGTTGACAGAGCAAAAGTGCAAGTGATTAAGGAATTACCACCTCCTGCTAATGTCAAAGGAGTTAGGAGTTTCCTTGGTCACGTTGGCTTTTATCGCCGGTTCATCAAGGACTTTTCTAAAAATTTTAAACCACTTACACGATTGCTAATTAAAGATGTTCCTTTTGAATTTTCTGATGAGTTTCTTTCTGCTTTTAACAGGTTAAAGCGGGCCTTGATCACAGCACCGATTATTCAAGCTCCAGATTGGGAGCTTCCATTCGAGATAATGTGTGATGCCAGCGATTATGCAGTTGGCGCGGTGTTAGGCCAAAGGAAAGACAGGGCTTTGAGTGTTATTTACTATGCTAGCCGAACATTAGATGAGACTCAAGTTAATTATGCTACTACTGAGAAGGAGATGCTGGCTGTAGTATATACACTAGAGAAGTTTAGGTCCTATCTGCTCGGGTCCAAGGTGATTGTTTTTACCGATCATACGGCTTTGAAGCAGCTTCTTGTTAGGCAGGACGCCAAGCCGCGATTATTGAGATGGATACTCCTAATTCAGGAGTTTGATTGGGAGATTCGAGACAAGAAAGGCTCTGAAAACCTTGTTGCTGACCATTTGTCTCGACTAGAGCTGCAAAATGAGGGAGATATTCTCCCTATTAATGACTCCTTTCCTGATGATAGTTTGATGGCTATTACTAATGCTGAAAATCCATGGTATGCTGATTATGCTAATTTTTTTGTAGGTGATATTTTACCTCCTGACTTGTCTTATCAGTAGAGGAAGAGATTCCTTCACGACGTGAAGCAGTACTTCTGGGATGATCCTTATCTGTTTAAGGAATGTGCTGATGGTCTTTATAGGCGGTGCATACCGCAGTGGGAAACCAAAGCTATCCTTGAAGCATGTCATTCTTCCTCCTATGGCGGTCACCACGGTCCATCTAGGACCATGGCTAAGGTAGTTCAGTCAGGTTTCTATTGGCCAACCATGTTTTATGATGCTAAGGTTTTTGTTTCAGCTTGTGATGCATTTCAGCGGACGGGAAACATTTCAAGGAGGCATGAGATGCCTCAAGTTGGCATTTTAGAGGTCGGGATTTTCGATGTCTGGGGCATTGATTATCAAGGTCCATTTCCGCCTAGCAAGGGTAACGGGTATATTCTAGTAGCTGTTGATTACGTGTCTAAGTGGGTAGAGGCCGTTGCTTCGGTCCATTGTGATGCAAAGACTGTCATCCAACTTTTCAAAAAGGTGATTTTCCCTCGTTTTGGTATCCCTCGGGTTATCATTAGTAAAGGAGGTATGCATTTTAAAGAGAAACAACTTACTACTTTACTGTCAAATATGGTGTTGAACATCGTAGGGGTTTGGGCTATCATCCTCAAACTAGTGGTCAAGTAGAGGTCTCTAATCGGGAACTAAAAGAAATTTTAGCAAAAGTTGTTTCTAAATCACGAAAATATTGGAGTATGAAATTAGATGACACTTTATGGGCATATAGGACTGCTTTTAAGACGCCAATTGGTACATCACCGTATCGATTAGTCTATGTTAAGTCTTGTCATTTCCCTGTAGAGTTAGAGCATAAGGCATGGTGGGCAATTTGTGAATTGAATTTTGATGTTAATTTGTGTGGTGAGAAACGCTTATGACAGCTAGATGAGCTAGAGGAGTTTAAGCTGAATGCCTATGACAGCGCCCGCATCTACAAGGAGAAAACCAAGAGATGGCACGATAAGAAGATCATACCGCGTGACTTTCAAGTTGGGGAGCAAGTGCTGCTATTCAATTCCCGACTTCGTCTATTTCCTGGTAAGCTGAAGTCCAGGTGGAGCGGCCTCTACACGGTAACAAATGTTTCCAAATTTAGGTTAGTTGAGCTAAAGAACTCCGCGGGAGAGAAATTTAAGGTAAATGGTCACCAAGTGAAGCATTATTACGGTGCTAACGACTTTGTTGGAGTGGTCGAATTGCTGTATTTCGACCCAATTTCCGAACCTGAAGACTGAGGTAACAAAGGTCGAGCGGGTTCTTAAAAACCAGCGCTGACCGGGAGACAACCCGGATTGTATACATTCCTGTAATTTTGTTTTCATACTCTTTAATTTCTTTTTTTGTGTGTGTGTGCCTTTATTGCTTTTTAGTTCAAGTTCCGTCAACAAGTGCTTTTGCAGTTTGTGCGTGCGACTTTGCCTATAGTGAACGGTCAAAAAGAGGAAAAAAACACGCTGCTGACCAAGCAAAAAAGTCGACCGACTGAGATCAGAAGCAGAATAAAGGCGAAAAAGTCCATCGACTGGAAAGTTAGTCGATCGACCAAAATTCAAGATGCCCAAACTCGAAAAAGTCGATCGACTGGGACAAGTTGTCGATCGACTAATTTGTTATTGCCAGCGTGTTTCTAACTTAAATAGGAGGAAGTTTGTTATATTTTTATCCAACTCAAATAACATAACAACAAAAAAGAAAAAAAGGAGGAAAGAGCAGACGAACGCAGCAGACTAACATCGTCACTTTCATTCCTCTCTTCTTCATTTTTCTTACTTGTTTTTGGTGTTAACCCCTTCTATTTTCCGTCTATTTTTCGCAAAAGTAAGTTCCCATCTCATGTATGTTTCATTTCCCCTTCTTTTTCGCTGTTTTATACTCAATTTCGAATGTTAATTTTCGAAATTAGGGTTCTATAACTTGGGGGTTTTTATTCTTTTGATCAATTCATGTGTTTCTTGCTTAATAACCCTATTTGCCATTGTTAATTTTCGAAATTAGGGTTTATAATTTGGATTTTTTTTTCTGATTTTCGCGTTCTAATCTTGCTTAATATGGTTCATATACCCTTTATATTGTTTTAATTTGAAAAAAATACGGTAAAGGGTGGGTCTTTAGAACGATTTCAGAATGAAATTTTGTGCGCAATTTTCGGTCGTGGCTTGTGCGGAATATGGCTGCGTTTTATGGGATATCAGACGGGACTTTCTGTGCAATTCTCCACTGTATTTATTGCGGTTTCAGGCTCACAGCGCAGATATGT
Organism: Silene latifolia; assembly: GCF_048544455.1. Taxonomy (NCBI): domain Eukaryota; kingdom Viridiplantae; phylum Streptophyta; class Magnoliopsida; order Caryophyllales; family Caryophyllaceae; genus Silene; species Silene latifolia. Next base: position 71,996,922 of record NC_133534.1, read on the forward strand.
AATGATCACTTTTTCTCTGCAGCCACGGTCCCTGACATGTGTGATTTATGTCACCATTCTGTGTTGTTTTTCGACTGTATTATTCATGGTTTTTATTTCCATAAATTTCAGAAATAATGGGAGGTAAAAGGAGACGTATAGCTGGGCATTCTTCGAGTCACGACACGGGCAGCAGCAGCAGCAGTCAAGGTTCCTAATTACCAATTACTGATTTGGTAATTCATGAGGCCATCGATAGTCTACCTGACTATCCTGAGGTACATTTCACGACAAAGGCTCAAAGAGACCGCTTTATTATGCTGACTTGTCTTAGTATTACCCCGACCCGCTTTCTAGACCGGGAGACTTTTCTTACCTTGGGTTTTAATCAACTTGTTTTTTACCTCCTAAATGGGACGGGTATGATGGGGCTGGCCAATATGCGTGAGTATACTTATCTCGTGCAAACACTTGAGTTTTTCAGCTCTTTTCGTTACTACGCAGGAGACTATGACAAGGAACCCACCGAAAATTGTATTTATTTCCGTCTTTTCAACCAGAAATTGGCTATGTCCTTAGCTGCTTTTGGTGGCTATCTTGGTTTATATAGTGATGGGGAGCACAACCCACCTAGAAAAGTGGACCGAATGTGGGGGCCATTTCGGACAACTTTGAGGGTCGTAAGAGGGGTCAATTTTTACACCACCCTCCTGTTCATTTATGGCTTCGGTTGGTCGGTAACACCATCTTTGGTCGAAAAGAGTCTAACAATGTTAATAAAGATGAGTTGAATATCTTGGGTGGGTACTTGAACATTGATAGTGGTTCTCCCTTTGTTCTCAACATTGCCTCTAGGACCGCCCATCACTTTCAAAACATAGGGGATGGGAATTTATCTATTGTTGTCTGTGGCAGGTTAGTCACTCACTTAGCCCGCCGACTTTTTCCCGACTTCCCCCGAGGCATGCTGCCTCTAGGTCATGAGGATCAAGCCACTCTAGACAGCCTTTGCTTAATGAACATTCCTTACATGATTGACGTGAAATGGCTCTCATCTGACCGTACGTGGAAGATCTCCACGTACCCTTCTGTGACTTTACCTTGCACCACCTTACATCCTTTGATACCTCTTCCGCCCATAGAGGGAAGAGGATGACGCCCACCTATGCCCTCCTACCTTATGGAGTATTCCATTCCCGCTCCTAGGCAGGAGCGGAATGCTCCCACTGCTAGGGAGCAGGGCCAGTCTTCTCGGGCCCCACATACATCTCCGCGCACTACACCCTCCACGACTGGTGAGACTCCTGGACCAGAGCCGGTTTATCCGGCCCACTTTATTTATCCACCTCCCTTTATCGCCCCACCGGTCATGTATCAGGCGGGGCAGGATCACCCTCTACTTGACATGTGCAGGCATACAGCTAGGATGGAGCTGAACCAGGCCCTAGCTAACTTTCTTGTCTACGACCGCTACGCCCGTGCCGAATGGTTTCCACCAGCTGGGTGGCCACATCCGTCTTACTACCGCTACCCTATGGACAGTTACCCTCGCCCTACTACGGAGGACACAGCTGAGGAGAAGGAGGAGGAGGACACCGACTACGAGGCGGGCGACGACTAGTAGCAGCTGGCTACGACCTCCCCTTGTTGTTGGCTAGTTTGGGGAGGTCTTTTACGTGCCCTATCTTGTGAGTCCTTTTTCCTTCTTTGCTTTATTTGTATTTCATCTCGTTTTACGTACCCCCTTCTCCCATATATTTTGATGCTGCTGGTGTTTGCTGATCACAATGGGGGCATTGTGTGATTTGGTTTGGGGAGGGTATGCATCTGTCTGTCTGCATCCATCTGCATTTTTGTTTACATGTTTATTGCATTTATGTTTGCATTGTTTTTCCTTTTCCATATAACAAAAAAAATTGAAAATTTTGAAAAAAATACAAAAACATGCTTTTCTTTTGCATATTAGGTCGAGTCGGAACAGTAGTATTTTAATGATGATTTTGCGCTACATTTTGTTTTGCCTAAGCCTTGCATAATTGACATGTTATTAGCGGAGTCTTATATGCATGGTCCACGAGTTTTTGTTAAAAATTTCTTGTTGAACATTAGACTTGACTTTGAATTTTGGCAAGCTGCCTATAATTTCCAAGGTTTAGAGCTTATAAACTGGTGACATTCATGACCAGTTCATGTAGGAATGTGAGTAGTTACTCCTTATAAGGCATGTTACATCAAATTGCATAAGCATGAATTCAGTCTACTTAGTACCTGTATGCATTCGGTCTGTGGTTGGTGACACATGTTAGGAGAGGCAATCCCCTTTATTTCTTTTTACCCATGAGCTCCACATAGCCAAATTGCCTGTTTTGTCCCATATAGCTACAATCTATAATTCTGCCTACCCTAGTCGAGCTAGTAATGATAGCCTTTTGGGAATGTTTCATTGCAGTGTGGTTATATCTGATTTGAGAAGTTGGTGGAAAAGTTGAAGGGAATGAAAAGAAAGAAAAGAAAAAAAATGGAAGAGAAAATTGAAAAAAAAAAAAAGAGGTTGAAAAAAGAAAGAAAAAAAAAGGAAGGATAGAAAAATCATATGTGGAAAAATGGAAGATATTGTGTTGATGATTTATACTCCCACATGTTATCTATATCTTATGGGGAGGAGTTAACAATTTTATGGTGGATTTGTGAGTTGTGTGCATCTAATTTGCACTGTTTAGTATTATTAAATTGAGTATGAAGTTGGAATGTTGATTAAATTTGGTATCCGGTTGTTACTAGCTTGCCTTTTGACTACTTTTTCCCAAATTCATTTTAGCCCCTTCTTACCCATTACCTCACTTACCCCAAATTTAAGTCCTCGGCATGTGTCTTGGTCATTTGAATGGTTGGAATGCATATGTACGATTGTAGAGATTTTATTTATGTTAGACTGCATACTGCATGCATGTTCTTATAGGTCGCAGTTAGGTGTGTTGGAATGTCCCCGACAATAATGTGATCACATTGTTGATCATGCTGAGATCGCATGTTTAAATCTCATTTTAAAGAATACATAGGGAAAGTAATACTTCATAGTCAACTGCTCCACACATATCGGTAATGATTGGCTGACTAGAGTTTGACGTTACTGCCGTACGACGGTGTTGACCAGTTGATCCCCTAAGGTCATACCTATAGGGTAATGCTCTTAATTAATTATTTAATTAATCGTATGCCGATACGGGTTAATTAAATTCCTTAAAATTGACAAGTGATTTTGTGAGTAAAATTACGCCTCTTATTGTAATATTGATTAAATAAGATTCGGTCTAAGTAATTGAATTGTTTATTACTTAGATTAATTTATTGTTTATGAAACAATTAAAAATAGAATAAAGAATTTATTGTAACCACATGTAGATGTGATTTATAATCATATGACCCATTTTGGTACAAGTAATTATGAATTACTAGTTATTTTTGTATGTGACATATTTTATTAATATGATGATTTTTTAATATGTTTAAAAAAAATGTATTATAATGTAACAGGTCATGTAACATGTCACATATGTCACAATTGACAAATGACAAAAATAAAATGGACCACCATTTTACATGGTAACCGAAATTAGGAGGGGCATTAAGGGTTTGTGTTGTTTAATTTATTTTATTCAACAAACACAATGATAACCCGAGGGCATAGCCTTACAAGGCTAAACATCTTGAGAAGATCAACCTAATAATAGGGTTGCATGTCTAGTCTCTTGTGAAGACCAAAAATGAAAAGCATTGGGCATGCTACCCAAGGCCAAAAATTCGGCCACCCATAAGAGAAAAGAAAGAGTTTTCTCTTCCTTGAATATTATTCATTCTAGTCTCAATTTTTATAAGATGAAAAATTATATATTCTCTATAGTTTTTATGAAAGCTTAAGAGCAAAAAACTCACACATTACTCCCTCTTGAACCGAAATTTCAAGAGATAAATAACAATTTATTTGTGTCATTTTAAGGTAGCTTTAGTTAATACTAGTCTAATATTAATTAAAACTATTAAGGGTGTTGCCTTGGTACAATCCTTGGGGAGAGATTCTACACTTGAATCTTGTTCATCCATAAGGAAAGCTCAAGAACTAAGTAAGGTAGGTGACCTTACTAGTTCCCAAATATCCGAAATATCAAATGTAAGAAACTGTTTTTCTCCTTACTCTTGTACTTGTTTTGCATGCATAAGATCCTTAAGTTTTATTACTAAAACTTTAAACTATCATATGAGATATGAAAATATGTTTTCTAACAAGTGGTATCAGAGCTTTATGGTTGTTGCATGCAAGATCGGGATCGTTTTTCCGAGATAAAACGAATAAAAATTGAAATTTGTGTTTTATGTTGATAAATCACGAAATAATTTTGCACGTTAAAAGTTTCTGGTCCTAAATGGATTTTAGGTCATATGGAATGATTTATGGATTTTATTGTTCATTATACATATTATTGGCATTAAAATGTGATTTTTTATGAGAAAAAATATCATTTTTGGACGAAAAATAGCTAAACTTTGAATTTTTCAGTGATTTTTGGATATGATTTCAGAAATATAATCTACTGGTTTCATGTTAAATTTCGTGAAAAACTAAGTTATTTTGCATAAAATATGGATTTTATAAATCAAAATCGAATTTAAAGGGTTTATTAGGTTAATATGAGTTATATTTCGAATATGGTCATGAAAATTTAATATGTTGTCACATGTATTTTTACTCAGTGTGTGTAAAATTGTTAGATGGATTGAACTCCTTTTGCATGATTTATGAATTTTTGAGTAAAAATTCAATAAATAGTGACTTAAATTAGCCTATAATGCTAAACATATTTCATGACTAAAGAAAAACGTCAAATATTGAATTTTATCCCACATTTTCAGATCTAAAAGTGAAAAGTTGATTAAAATTAATTTTCTCATATTTTAATGGTCATATTTGGTAAAACCGATAAACCGCAACGATGTTTTTCTCGAAAATTTTCGAAGTTTTTAACCAAAGTTTTGAACATTATGAGTGTCATGGTATTTTCCAGAATGTTCATGAGTTTGAATTTCAATTTTTGAAATTATTATAATTTAATTTGGAGTTTATAATATAAAATTGTATTTTTGGGTCCATTGTGAACAATATTAAGAAATTAAGTTGAAGTATTGTCAAACTATTAGTGAAGACTAAGTTTTGAGTCCTAAGAGGTTAGGGTAATTAACTTGAACATAAATATGAATTTATGTAACATATTGTGATTTTAATAAGTTAAATCACGCAAATCCATAAAAACCAATGTAATATACGATATTGGCTCTTTAATGGCGATTTAGCATAAAATTAAAGCATGTTCATACATATTTTAATGCTGCATTTTATTTATGATTGTCATATTTTTTATTTATATAATTTTTGAATTTTGTAATTTTACTTAGTATGGCCTTAGTTTTTAATTGGTATTACCCGGAATGTATGGGAATATCGATTCGGTTGTAATTTTTGTGATCTCGTATCACCGTTTTGTAATTTAATAGATTTAATTTTTATTACAAATGTATAATAGGAAATTATGTAATTTTTTAATTATTACTTGTAATTCCGGAGATCCTTGAAAACAGTGCCATTAGTAAAGGCGTTCCGACAAGACGGTGTTGCCTTGGAATGCGTACCAAATGAAGTTCAAGGGACCAATGGAGTTGGTTTCCGAATTTGTAATAGTTAATTAAATTTCCTTTAGGAAGGCCATACTAGGATTTTATAGTTATGCTTTGCATTTTATTTATATGTTTGCATGCATCGCTAAATCGCCATAACTAAACAAGCATTTTATTTAATCGAGTCCTCGACCGTGTCAATTATAATTATCGTAGTTCACCGCTTTAGTTCACTTAAAACGTGATAGATAATAAATTGACATGACCTCTCGCTAAATTAATAATTGAGAATTAGCCTTACCAAATAGTAGAAACCACGAAACCCAATTTCATAAGGGAGTTAATCCGGCTTTCGTAATACAAACCTTGTTACGTTGGGTAAGTGGGTAGTAAAATGTTATTACATCGAAATTTGGATTGAGCTCAACGGAAGTATTCGTGACCGTAGTCACATGTGTTCCGGGCTAAAGATAAATATTAGAGTAATTTTATCGACCGAGAGTTCTAGAAGTAGAATCGATTAAAGAGTTAATCCACCGAGTTATATTGATAAGGGATGAATCGGCTCACCGTGCCCGAGTTAATATAAATTTGGATCTTGAAATCATTTATCATAGTTGGGTAGAGGTCACTATGTAAATGCTTTACTTGTTAAATTATTTACAAGTATTATTATAACGATAAATGTTTGTTTTCATTATTCCGTTATCATATTGTTCTATTTATTTACCTCAAATTTATACGATATCATTTCGATTTTGGTTCAAAATCTCCATTAAAACATCGTAACTAAAGACAAAATTTTGAATTTTCTTTTAAAAACCTCATATTAAGCATTGAAAGGATCTCTTGTGAAGAGTATAGATAAAAGTTATTCATGATCAAAAGGGTTTTTGATTCTTGACTAACATATCTACTTACAATGGATTATTTTTCATGTGCTTAATCGAATTAAGTACTTTGAAACGTTAAATGATTTTGGTAATTAGATTTGTTAGAAATCGTAATTGACCAAAATAAAGCAACCACTTCAATGAAAGTTTTAAGACTAAACGATTGAATTGAAGAGTATGGTATTGATACAAGGAATGGTAAAAGTAAAGTTATTGAGAATAACAATACTAAACCTATCAATCCCGACCGATAAAGTTTCCATTTTTGGAAGTGTTGGACACTAGAAAGGAAATGATGCGTGTCTAATATATGATGTTTTGCACCTCATTTCACACGCATTTCAGAGCTCAATTGAGTAGTTTATGCTACTATTTCTCTTGTTTCGTGTATTTCTTCCTTTTCGTGTGATTTTGTAGGAATATGAAGAATATGGCGGAAAATGGACCAAATCTGTCCCGGAGTGCTTAGCATAGGATTGGACATAAGGAGAATGCTCGGGGAACAAACTTCACACGCATTTCGGAGCTTGAAAGACGAATTTGGAAGCGAACTATCAGCTACATCAGTCGACCGACCGTGCCCAGTGGTCAGTCGACCAACAGTGCTGTAGCAGAACTTTCAGAACGTGAACAGCAGCATGCGGGAGCCCGATAGTTGGTCGGTCGACCGCTTCTTATTCTGACGGAAATAAAAGATGTGGATTAAGCCCATTGTACTTAAGTTTAGGAAATTAGGTTACGTTACTTCTTCTATATAACGTAACATAACCCTCATGTATCAGGCATCTAGGTTTTCATATTACGTTACTTTAGTTTTCATTCACATTCAATTCATACTTTAGTTATCAAAAAAGTTCTTATTGCGGATCTATTCTTCACTTGTTCCAATTTCGGTAATCCTTGTTCTTATTCTTCAGTTTATTTAATGTTTTATTAGTTTAGAAATTGCTAGTTTAGATCCCTTGAACCCTAGATTATTTTATGCGTTATTATTGCCACAATTATTCGATCATGTCTTTCTTTATAGTTTTTACGAATTTCATTGTTGTTATTATCGTTATTATGTTTAGCTAAATTACCCCTTGCTAGGATGTAGGCGAACTTAGCGTAGATGGCATAGAATAGGTTACCCCCGGATTAGGGCTTGGTCGACCGACTGGCTTACCTGGTCGGTCGACTGAGTCGGGTGGTCGGTCGACTGGGGTAGCTGGTCGGTCGACCACCTTCATGTCTGATTTGCTTCGTTTAATTCGTTAAATGCAATATCTATCAATGAGACCTAGCGGAGACTTGTTAGATGCTTAGTTTTGATCAACCCGTAGATCGAAAGATAGGGAAGGACTTAAATTAACGAATTAAGACGGCTAAATTACTAGACTGAAAGGTAAGTGATTTAGGCATTAGGATTACTAACGAAAGTTAGTATTAGTGACACCTAAGGACTAATAGCATAGACCGAGAGGGGCTATTAGTTGACTTGGACCGAGAGGACTTGTCATACCCATCACCCACGACTGTATTTCGAGACCTACCTAGACTTATGTGTCATCGAAGCTGTAGTGACCCGATCATCCTAGCTCTTTTTTTTATTATTGGTTTACATCATTTTCTTTATCGCTTTTCATCTTTTATTTGCATTTAGTTTTAATCTATTTGCCTTAGAATTAGTTCCAAATCAAAATCCCCCTCATTGTAACCCTAAGACTGGAATTTTAAACAATAGAAACTCCCCCGCCTCTCTGTGGTTCGACCCTATTACCACTAGCTTCTGTTAGTTTTAATAGGTATTATAAATATTATTTTTGGTGCACACAACGACAGGCATCAAATTTTGGCGCCGTTCTTGGGAGGCAGCTAGTTTTTATTGTTTTATTATTTTAGTCTTTTTCTTAGTTTAAGGAGCTTTTGTTCCTTAAACTTTTCTCATCTTTTTGTTGTAGTTTATTCTTATGCGCAGGTCTCAACAAGGCGAATTATTTCCCCTTGATCTCGAGCTAGAGAGGACCCTGCGAGTTAAGAGAAGGCTATTTCAAGAAGCACAGTCCGAGGAAGAGCCTAGTTCTCGAACAAGTTTCTACGAGAACGAGTTGTTTGAAGAAAACCCACCATCATCTCCAGTTTCTTCAACCGATACCGTTACCTCACCAGATTTTCTAAAGATGGCTGAAGAAGCAAGTATAGCTAGTCACTCTGAGCCAACAGCTGCGAATCTCTATAAGGGATTCGCATTACCAGGGACGGAGAGAAAATTCGAGCCAAAACCGTCTTATATCAACTTGGTTAAGAGAAACCAATTCGGGGAGCCGCAAATGAAGATGCAAATAAGCATATGGAGATATCTATTGATTATTTTTGTTCCATACCCCCACCAAAGCAGTGTGACCCAGACCAGGTAAAGGAGACGATGTTTATATTCTCACTCCGTGATGCTTTGCTAGGGAGTAGTACCGAGACCGGATCGAGCCGCTAATGGGATCACCGACTGGAATTCTTTGGCCCTAGCATTCTACAAGAAATACTTCTCTGCCTCGAAGACTAATGCCATTAGAGCTCGGATCACGAGCTTTAAACAGGGTCCCGATGAGAATTTTCATGAGGCATGGGTCCGTTTCAAGAAGTCGTGCGAACTATTCTCGCACCATGGGTTCGAGAAATGGAGCCTATGCAATCGCTTTTATAATGGGCTTTATGACGATCGAGGGCTATCCTGGATGTGGCGGCTAATGGCGTAATCCAGGAGAAGGTTGGAGAAACTAAGGGGTGGAAAATCATTGATGATATGGCCACCCATAAAGTCCGAGTATGGAAATTCCGGGGAAATCAAAGGAGAGTCTTTGAATCCCCTTCTCGCACCGCATTAGAGGCTCTTACGGCGAGATTTGATAAGTACGAGTTGGGAGGAGCTTCAAAAGGAGGGATTTATCAAGTGAATGTTGTGTCGACTGGTCCTTTCGTCTGCAAGAGATATGGAGGAGATGGTCATGTAGCTGATTTTTGTACCACTCCTAATGAGACGTGTCTTTGCTTTCCAACACTATAGGCGGACGAACACGTTTTTGAGCCGAATGTTCATCCGAATCGAGGTGGTCTAGCCGAGAATGTCCAAAATCGACTCCACCTCCGCAGCAGCGAACTACGTGCCCCCGCATAAGCAAAGCAAAAGAATCGTACCAAAAGCCTCCGTATGTTCCGCAGCCAGTGCAGCAGATCCCCATGGCTCGATTTTGCCGAGTTGAAAAATCATTTCTTTCAAGGAGTCTCAAGCTAGAGAAGTGGGTATGAAAATGTTGGAGTCTCATATTGCTCAATTAGCTAGCAATAGTGCAACTCGAGCTCCGGGCAACTACCATCGCAATGGACCAAAAGAAGGAGAACCTTAATGCTATTACTACCAGGAGTGGGTCTACACTTGAGGGTCCTACGATTGAAAATGCTAAAGGAAAGAAAAAGGTCAGCTGAAAAGGGGAAGAAACAAGACGTATAGCAAGATCAAGTCGACCGACCGTCCCAAACGGTCGACCGACCACCCCACTGTTCCGGTAAGTGGTTTCGATGTTTCTGAAAATTCGGGTAAGATTGACCCTGATCGACCAACCGAGGAGGGTGGTCGACCGACCACCCACGCTGCTGATTCCGAGTTGTTTCGTCCCTCTATGCCCGATAACTTGAGGGATTTTCTATTCCGGAGTGAGAGTACTCCGAGATTCTTGAGGCAAGCTCCAAATGCGGATGGTTCCATTCCAGTCCCATATCCGGAGAGGCTGATTCCGACCAAAGAATAGGTATCCTTTGATAGATTTAAAGATGTGATTCGTAGTTTAAATGTTCAGGTACCTTTCCTTAAGTTGGTCAATCAAGTGCCCGCTTACATGAAATTCATGAAGCAGCTTTTAACTAAAAAAGCGGTCACTTGAGCCACCCATCAGTCAGCATTTCTTGAGGAGTCTAGCTCCTATCTTACCCAGACTGCCCCCCGGAAATTAGCTGATCCAGGTAGTTTCTCTGTCCCATGTTCTATTGGTACCTTTCCTATAGAGAAAGCCTTATGTGATTTGGGGGCTAGCATTAGTGTCATGCCCTTAAGTCTAGCGAAGAAATTAGGCCTAACCAAATTTTTCGTGACCAACATGATCGTTCGTATGGTGATCGCTCTGCATGTCCACCAATAGAGTCTTAGAGGACATTCCCCGTCCAAATAGGGAAATTCTTTTTCCCTGTTGACTTTATTGTCCTGGATATGCCCGAGGATGCCCATATCCCCATTATCTTAGGGAGACCATTTCTGCACACTGCTGGTGCAGTTATTGATGTTGGCTTAGGGACCTTGACCTTTAGAGTGGGCAAACAGTCCATTGTTTTTGCTTAAACCGCTAGGAAGAAGGATCCCATGTGGGCTGTTTCATGCAATGCTATTTCTGCTAAACCGTCTTATGTTGTCATTTCTGATGTTCCTACTTTATTGCCTGTACCCATTATTCCTGCTGTCGTGACACCTCCGCCCTAGATTGGGAGCAAATTGGAGGACGATTTGTCTGTTTTATCTATTGCAAGAGTTGGTTTGGGGAATGATGAGCTGCCCGTTACTCCAGTTGAGCCTATTGTGCAAAGAGGTGGCCTTGGATGCTTGAGTTATGGCACTGACGAGAAGCCTGAGGAGGATGAGCCGGCCAAAGTTACAGTTTCTGACTTGGAGCTTAAGTAGTCAGACGACAAGTGGGAACATGCGTCAGATGTGGATCCGTCGGACGATGTTGTGGATTGGGCTGCTGAGAAGATAACCACCGTGGAGGGTACTTCGTGTAGCCAGAAGCCATGGTCGGAGATTTTCCGCATTTTTCGCGGATAAACATTTTATTGCTAGAGTTTTTAAGACAATTTATCGCATTTAAGACTTTTTACTGTTTTGGTTTTGCGCGAGACTTCGCTTTGTTTGGTTTGTTTTAAGATTTTTAAGACTATAGACTGTTTTTATTGGGTTTGCGCGAATTTTGGGCGCATATATATTGTGCATTTGCAGGTTTGTAGACCATGATAACTCAATCTATATTGAGTTATTTCGAAGAAAACAAAGTCTGCGTCAGGTGAAGCAGTCGATCGACCAGTACCAGCGGTCGATCGACCGCTAATGCTGTTGTTACCTGTTTTGGCGATCATGCTTGGTCGTCTCGTGAAGCGTGAATGGGCATTCTAGGGAGTTTTTCTCTCTATTCTTTCCCTTTCACTTTTGTTCTCGTTTTCTTCTACTTTAAATTCCATGCACATTTTTCCCGCCCAAACTCTTTTACTTCCGAACAATGTTTGCTTTTCTGTCTTTGCAGGTATCTTATGGTAGCACTGCTGGCTACCGAAACCTCCTAGCTCGAGCTGGTTTGGGGAGGTTTCCGTTTGCGCTTAAATCTTGTGAGTTCCCGACATCTTTTTCTCTTATGTCTTATTTAGTTGTAGTTCTTTAAATGCAAATTACCATTTCCTTTTTCGCTTCTTATACATGATTTTGCACAATGGGGACATTGTGTGATTTGGTTTGGGGAAGTGTTTTGCATTGCATAGTATTCATTTGTTTTTGCATTCACGTTTAATTATTCTGTTTGCATTGTTTTTTTTTTTTAATTTCTCCATATATACAAAAAAAAAATTGAAAAATTTCAAAAAAACATTCAAAAAAATTGCACGTTTATTTTAGCATGTAGGTTGAGTCGGAACGGTAGTATTTCAATGATGATATTGCATTTGCAGCTGTTTATGCCTAAGTCTTGCTTAATTGACATGTTATTAGTAGAATCATATATGCATAGTCTACGAGTTTTCGTTAAATATCTTGCTGAACTTGAGACTTGACTTAGATTTTTGGCAAACTACATCATTTTCTGAGTTATTAGAGCCTATAACTGGTGACATTCATGACCAGTTTATATAGGAATGTGAGTAGTAACTCCTTATGAGGCATGTTACATTAATATGCATAAATATGAACTTAATCTGCTTAATACCCGTATGCATTCGGTTTGTGGTTTGTTGACACATGTGGTAGAGGTTCCCCTTTATTCATTTTACCCATGAGCCCCTCATAGCCAAAAATAGCCTTTTGTCCTTTTTACTACATCCTATATTCAGCCTGTCTTTGTCAAGCGAGTAGTATTAGTCTTTGGGAATGTTCTTTTTATTTTTGGTTGCATATGCTCTTATTGAGATGATGTTGGATGAAAGAATGAAGGAGGAAAAAGAATTGAAAAAAAAAAGTTGAAAAGAAAAAGAAAAAAAAACAGAATTCGAAAAAATTGTATCAGACCCGACACTCAGTCGGCCGACCGTCCCCTATGGTCGGTCGACCATGGTTACTGGAAATTCGAAAAATCACATGTTGCAATTGTTATGATTTGGTGATTTTCACTCCCATGTTATCATTTATATTCTTTGGGGAGTTGAATTTTATGGAGGTTGTGAGTTTTGTGCTTCAATTTGGCACCATATTGTATCATTTATATTGAGTTTGAAGTTGGGATTCGCTTATAGTTTGGATTGTAGTTACTAGCTTGGCTTTAACTCCTCATGTCCAAATTTATCTTAGCCCCTTCTTACCCATAGCCTCACGTATCCATATTTACCTCGGCATGTGTCATGGTCACTTATTTGGTTGGAATGCGTATGTACGGTTGTAGAGATTATTTTCATATTAGATTGCAGGCATGTTCTTATAGGTCGTAGTTAGGTGAGAGTCTTCACATTTACTTCTTTCTATCTTTACATATACTCACCCGTGCTTATTTGAGTGATTGAGCGGCCCGTGAGAGTCCGATTAGATAAGTCTCTATAGTTGACGGTTCAGAAGTTTTTAACGACTACATAACTCGTTTGCATGATTCACATTACTAATTGATTGTTGATTTGTAGCATTAAATTGGTTTAGGCTTTACTTGTTGCATTTCGCTCTGAGATTGAAATCGTTCCACTAGGTCCTAAAATCGAGTCTGGTTCTTGCTTGGGGACAAGCAAGGGTTTGGTTTGGGGAAGTTTGATGCATGTCTAATATATGATGTTTTGCACCTCATTTCACAAGCATTTCAGAGCTCAATTGAGTAGTTTATGCTACTATTTCCCTTGTTTCGTGTATTTCTTCCTTTTCGTGTGATTTTGTAGGAATATGAAGAATATGGCGGAAAATGGACCAAATCTGTCCCGGAGTGCTTAGCATAGGATTGGACATAAGGAGAAGAATGCTCGGGGAACAAACTTCACACGCATTTCGGAGCTTGAAAGACGAATTTGGAAGCGAACTATCAGCTACATCAGTCGACCGACCGTGCCCAGTGGTTGGTCGACCAACAGTGCTGTAGCAGAACTTTCAGAACGTGAACAGCAGCATGCGGGAGCCCGATAGTTGGTCGGTCGACTGCTACCTATGGTCGGTCGACCACTTCTTATTTTGACATAAATAAAAGATGTGGATTAAACCCATTGTACTTAAGTTTAGGAAATTAGGTTACGTTACTTCTTCTATATAACGTAACATAACCCTCCTGTATCAGGCATCTAGGTTTTCATATTACGTTACTTTAGTTTTCATTCACATTCAATTCATACTTAAGTTATCAAAAAAGTTCTTATTGCGGATCTATTCTTCACTTATTCCAATTTCGGTAATCCTTGTTCTTATTCTTCAGTTTATTTACTGTTTTATTAGTTTAGAAATTGCTAGTTTAGATCCCTTGAACCCTAGATTATTTTATGCGTTATTATTGCTACAATTATTCGATCATGTCTTTCTTTATAGTTTTTACGAATTTCATTGTTGTTATTATCGTTATTATGTCTAGCTAAATTACCCCTTGCTAGGATGTAGGCGAACTTAGCGTAGATGGCATACGAATAGGTTACCCCCGGATTAGGGCTTGGTCGACCGACTAGCTTACCTGGTCGGTCGACTGAGTCGGGTGGTCGGTCGACTGGGGTAGCTGGTCGGTCGACCACCTTCGTGTCTGATTTGCTTCGTTTAATTCGTTAAGTGCAATATCTATCAATGAGACCTAGCGGAGACTTGTTAGATGCTTAGTTTTGATCAACCCGTAGATCGAAAGATAGGGAAGGACTTAGATTAACGAATTAAGACGGCTAAATTGCTAGACTGAAAGGTAAGTGATTTAGGCATTAGGATTACTAACGAAAGTTAGTATTAGTGACACCTAGGGACTAATATCATAGACCGAGAGGGGCTATTAGTTGACTTGGACCGAGAGGACTTGTCATACCCATCACCCATGACTGTATTTCGAGACCTACCTAGACTTATGTGCCATCGAAGCTGTAGTGACCCGATCATCCTAGCTCTTTTTTTTATTATTGGTTTACATCATTTTCTTTACTGCTTTTCATCTTTTATTTGCATTTAGTTTTAATCTATTTGCCTTAGAATTAGTTCCAAATCAAAATCCCCCTCATTGTAACCCTAAGACTGGAATTTTAAACAATAGAAACTCCCCCACCTCTCTGTGGTTCGACCCTGTTACCACTAGCTTCTGTTAGTTTTAATAGGTATTATAAATATTATTTTTGGTGCACACAACGACAGGCATCAGGAAACTACCCCAAATTATTGAAGAACAAGCAATTTAGTTGTGGGACATCTAATGGGATTTTCTTCTCTAAATGTTTATTTGATTGATATAAATTTTGCTAGTACCACTTCGTCAATATTAGAAACCGGTGGGGTTTTCATCATTATATTCGATACATAGGATGATTAGAATATGACGACTAGCATCAAATAATGTCGAGAGATAGAGTTATTGTGTAGTCAATCTAGGTTTTGGGTTTAAAATTATATCTTAATTATGACTATTAAGTACATAATCTCTAAATAAGGATATAACTTTGTTAAGATACAAAAGAGGTTCCGCTTTTGTGACCCAATACACCACGTTTTGATGTATGGCTAGCCCATTATCAAGGTGATTATATTCTAAGCCAAGCTAGAATGATATATCATGTAGATGATGCAAGACTCAAATTGGTAACCTAGATATAATCTAAATTCTGGAATGATAAACGCAAAGAGTTACCGAGTACTCTTGGAACCATTAGATTGTTAATCTTATGGTATATGTGTATCTTGTATTCAAAGCAAGATGTCTCGTGCCTTTTGATTTAAAAGGAGATCGAGAATGTAAATCATTGATCCAGAAATCTATGAAAAAGTTCAAAGAGTTCAAAGAACCACGATTTAGTCGTGATGGGATTATCTAAGTGATGACTTTGATATAAGCCAAACGAAGTGTGATATAGCATCACAAGTTGATCTCTCCTAGCACACATTATGGGATAAGGTGTGGTTAGATGAAGAAATCAAACCTTATTCGATATGGTTTGAACATTAATCAAGTTACTTTGAGTTACTTGATCTTATTTTGGGGATTTTATCATTTTGTCAGTTATTTTTCCACTAAATCTAAACGATTCATATGAGATATGAAATGGTAGGGTACCATGCTTGTAAGTTTTCACAAGAAACAAATGCTCATTTTTCCTTACTATAATCACGAGTACAACGGGTTTGTTGCTCGTGGGGCTGTCTTTCAAGAATACAAGTTTATTTCTAGAAGACGGAGTGGGAGAAAATATTCAAGAGCCACAAAAGAATTGTGTCAAAAATTGTATGTCGCAAGAAACTGGTCTTTCTTGGCTACATGACGTTGTTTCTTAGAAACCTAGGAGGTTGAACTCATCACTTATTGAAGATGATGAATTCGTGTTACTTTTAGAAAGTAAAGAGCTTGCAACGTACAAAGAAATTGTTTGATTCAAGTTACTTCTGGAAAGTAATGAACATATGACTTACATGAGAATGTTTAAGTCACAACTCATTACAAGGCTTAGAGCCATGAAAATCCGAAATAAATTCCAAGTGGGATTGTTGGATATCAAAGAGAGATATCAAAGCTTGATTAGTTGCAAAGTGTTTTGCACTATTCGGATCTTCTTAGGGATTGTGTTTCATTATGATGAGATATATAGCGAGTGAATCTAACACCCACTTCTTCAAATAAGGAATCTAACATGAGAGTGTTTCATTATGATGTGATATATAGCGAGTGAATCTAACATGAGAGTGTTGGACACTAGTTTTGTAGATTCTTACAATCCCAAGACAATGTGCAACTTAAGAGATAGTCTTAAGTAGGACATCAATGAGTTGGAGTCAATGTTTTGATCATGTTATAAAAGTTTTCTCGATGGGTCGAGAAGTTGTGTTTATACATGAAGTTTAGTGGGAGTTACGGAAATTTTATTAGTCTCATATGTGGATGACATATTGATCATTGTGAATGATTTAAGCTTTGGAGAAATATAATACATCTTTAATATCTTGATTTATGGAGATAAATCCACATGATATTAGCGTTAAATAAGAAGTCTTATGTTGATAAGATTCATGACTAGTTCAATCGAGTTGAACATATTTGATTAATTCCATTTGATTCCACTGCCGAATCAATTAAATGAGTAATGATGTATAACACTTCATATACATTGAGTATGATGAATTGTTTCAAATCGAGTTTAAGTAATAGTTACCTAGTAGCCGTATAGATTATCCTTAAGTGCTTGAGGAAGCATTAAGGATGTAAAGTTAAGTGTTTTTGATGCAATTCACTAATTTGTGTAAGGGCTTACACTAATGATTGTTAAGATTGTATAAGGTTTTGGACAAAAACCGTATTCAAAACACCTAAAGATGGTTAAGGAACCATTGTGGCGATGATATATAAGAAATGGATTTGTTAGAATCGTTCTAGGCAATAAAGAACAATGAGAGATGCTTACAAGTTACAACGGAAATTGAGTATACTTGCAATCATGAGATGTGCGAGAGGGATGGGTCCCGCACACTGTGAAAACAGTGGGAGCTATTCTAAGACTAGAGAGCTTATGTCTAGATTGGATCTAGACACGTACTCAGAAAATTTTGTAATGCAAATGTATACATTACAAAGGAAAACGAGTATGTAGTATGGTTAAGTAAGGTACAAGAAGTTGATAAAACCTACTAACCAAAGCCTACTCATAGGC
The DNA here is from genome assembly GCF_048544455.1 of Silene latifolia. NCBI lineage: Eukaryota > Viridiplantae > Streptophyta > Magnoliopsida > Caryophyllales > Caryophyllaceae > Silene > Silene latifolia. Next base: position 72,014,525 of record NC_133534.1, read on the forward strand.
TTAACATCATGAGTCATGTCATTTCAACTGGATTGAGATGAACAACTACATACATGATCAAATTGGATTATAAGAATATGAAGTAGTAATCAGGTATTGACTATTCATATGTGATAAATCACATTTGTCGTTCGAGTTTTTACTTTACATCCAAATGGGTTGTAAAGACAATGATTGAACCCCATTAAAGTGAACGAGGATTAACATAGTATTCGCCGATAGTCACTTGTATGAGGTGACGTCTCGAAGTGACTAGAGTTTGATGCGATTAATTTCAAGTTCAAGTGCCATAGAGTCATAAGAGATGACTAGTCGATCACATAGGCAGACGGTTTGGAACACTCTGTCGGGCTAATGACCGCTTATAGAGTTCTGGCAAATTTATATAGCCTGGTCGTGGCGAGAGCTACTATAGTATTCTAATGAGTCGATTCTTTTGACTAAAGACTGTTCGCTCAAGGTGACACAGTTTCAGAGTAACTTTGATTTATGTTCCTACGACCTTCGTAAATGGGGTTAAAAGGGCTTATTTTGGGTTATGATGAGTTGTGGCTAGTCGAAGGGAATAGTGCGATAGGAATTTTCCACCCCCATGTCAGGGTTATAACAATATCTCAAGGCCACTCGAGGAGTAATGAACTGGAAATGTGTGGCCACGCTCGGAAGGTATTTAAGGTAGATAATTCCGGTCAATCAGTTGTTCTCCAGATCGAGGAAACCACTCTCGATATGATCACTTGCAAGTACGACCTGAAAACACCTTGTATTAAGTGGGAGATAGTAATAAGACAAGAGAATTGGTGACGCACACTTGTCGAGGACAAGTGGGAGATTGTTGGAATGTCCCCGACAATAATGCGATCACATTGTTGATCATATTGAGATCACATGTTTAAATCTCATTTTAAAGAATACATAGGGAAAGTAATACTTCATAGTCAACTGGTCGACACATATCGGTAATAATTAGCTGACTAGAGTTTGATGTTATTGTCGTACGACGGTGGTGACCAGTTGATCCCCTAAAGTCATACCTATAGGGTAATGCTCTTAATTGATTATTTAATTAATCGTATGCCGATACGGGTTAATTAAATTCCTTAAAATTGACATGTGATTTTGTGAGTAAAATTACGTCTCTTATTGTAATATTGATTAAATAAGATTCGGTCTAAGTAATTGAATTGTTTTATTACTTAGATTAATTTATTGTTTATGAAAGAATTAAAAATAGAATGAATAATTTATTGTAACCACATGTAAATGTGATTTATAATCATATGACCCATTTTGGTACAAGTAATTATGAATTACTAGTTATTTTTGTATGTGACATATTTTATTAATATGATGATTTTTTACTATGTTAAAAAAATGCATTATAATGTAACATGTCACATATATCACAATTGACAAATGACAAAAATAAAATGGACCACCATTTTACATGGTAACCGAAATTAGGAGGGGCATTAAGGGTTTGTGTTGTTTAATTTATTTTATTCAACAAACACAATGATAACCCTAGGGCATAGCCTTACAAGGCTAAACATCTTGAGAAGATCAACCTAATAATAGGTTTGCATGTCTAGTCTCTTGTGAAGAGCAAAAATGAAAAGCATTGGGCATGCTACCCAAGGCCAAAAATTGGGCCACCCATAAGAGAAAAGAAAGAGTTTTCTCTTCCTTGAATATTATTCATTCTAGTCTCAATTTTTATAAGATGAAAAATTATATATTCTCTCTAGTTTTGATGAAAGCTTAAGAGCAAAAAACTCACACATTACTCCCTCTTGAACCGAAATTTCAAGAGATAAATAACAATTTATTTGTGTCATTTTAAGGTAGCTTTAGTTAATACTAATCTAATATTAATTAAAACTATTAAGGGTGTTGCCTTGGTACAATCCTTGGGGAGAGATTCTACACTTGAATCTTGTTCATCCATAAGGAAAGCTCAAGAACTAAGTAAGGTAGGTGACCTTACTAGTGCCCAAATATCCGAAATATCAAATGTAAGGAACCGTTTTTATCCTTACTCTTGTACTTGTTTTGCATGCATAACATCCTTAAGTTTTATGACTAAAACTTTAAACTATCATATGGGATATGTAAAATATGTTTTCTAACAAGGTGAGTGTTCTTTATTCTTTCTATCTCACATTATATCTTACCACGTGTTTAAATGAGTGATTGAGCGACCCGTGAGATTCCATTATGATAAGCCTTGCAAGGTTGAAGGTTCAGCAGTTTTTAACATCTCCATAATTCGTTTGCATGACTCATCTTGCTAATTGATTGTTGGTTGTTGCATTAAATTGGTTTAGGCATTTCACTTTGTAGTTAGCTCTGAGATTGAACCCGTTCCATTAGTTAGTTTAGGTAGAGTCTAGAGCTTGCTTGGGGACAAGCAAGGGTTTGGTTTGGGAAGGTTTGATGCGTGCCTTTTTCATACGTTTATTCTACTCTTTTGCACGCATTTTTATGCTATTTTGGGTAGCGTAAGCTACTATTCTCCCTTGTTTCATTTTGCAGGTTGTTGGCCCAAGAGGAGTGAAATCAAGCCAAATTCTGCCCCCGGAGTTGAAGTTGAGACATTAGTGAAGCTAGAGCTCGGGAACGGTCGTCTTGGAATGCGTGTGGCTGCATGGAACTGCGTGAAGAGGAGGCTGAGTGATGTTGTCTACTGAAAAAAGTCAATCGACTGCTTTATATAGTTGATCGGCTAGTTTTGCTTAAGGATGTGGTCGATCGACTGATTTTTGGTTGATCGACTATTTTCACTTACCAGGCCGTTTTTGGTTAATAAGTTAATCGGCCCATTAGTTGTTTAGTAATAATTTTTTGCTATTGTTATATAAAGGATAGCTGAGAACAATTTTAGGTTATCTCTTTTACACTGCTAAGCACTTGATACGTTTCTTTTACTTAGAAATTCGGATCGAAAACTTGTAATCTTTCTTCCTTTATTTTCGGTAATTCAATTAACCTTCGTTCTTCAATTATTATTTCCCATTATTCGTTTGCCTTTCTTTGTGTGTGTTTGGCCTAACTTAAAAAAGTGTTTTTGGGCTCAAAAACACTTTTTGGCCAAACATACTATTTTCTAAAAGTTAAACAAAAAATTCTCAAAAGCTAAAAATTCATATTTTTGTCCATAGAAATAGAAGCAGGAATTTGTTGCTTCTGCTTTTAAAAAACACTTTTGAAAAATTAAACTTGAAAAGCATAAACTAATTTTTGGGAATCGAGGCCAAACATGCTCTTTGTTTGCTTTTATCGTATGCTTTATCATTGTTTTCATCTTATCACCATGTTTAATTTATTTATCATTGTTGTTGTTAATTTCATAAGTTTAATTATGCGTAGCTAATTTCCTTATGCTAGGATTTAGGGGAGCCACGATTTTATGAGAATAATATGTTAGGGTTTTTGATCTAGCCTTTTACTCCGTCTGTTTTGTTAATCGTAGCTCTTAATTGCGGTTTAACAGATTAAATGCATGTGATTAGTTGACCATATTGTTGACTCTTGACCTAGATCGAAAGATTGGAAAAGGTAGAGACTTGCTACGAACATTAGACTGATCTAATTAGAGTGAAAGCTATATTAGACTTCTAGGGCGAATAGTGAATCTAGAGGACCTATTCTTTACACATCAGGCCGTAATTGTGCTAGTTATTTGACCTTACCTGTGACTGTCATAGATCGTGGTGAACCATTTATCCTAGCTATTTCTCCATATATTTTTTTATATCATTTACTTTAATTATTTGTCTTCTCTTTGTTGCATTAGTTTTAGAAACCAACCAAAACAACCCCCATTTTGTTACCCGGACATATTTAGACTAGCAAATAGAACAATTTGTCTCCCTGTGGATACGATCCCGACTTCCTCTACTGCATTAGTTTAGGCCAGTTGATTTATCTTTGATAGGTGTGTGATTTAGCCTGTCAAAGAACATTCACAACAGTAGTTTTTTATAAATTAAATCAATTAGTAACGACGTTTGTGTTCACCAGATTGTGTAACAAGATTAAAATATAATGGACCAAAGCAAAATGACTCGTAAAAGTCAAATATAATAGGATCAATCATTACAACTCTTAACACAATTTCACAACAAAAGAGAGGCGATTCTAGGTTTTGGACGGAGGTGCGTGAAATTTTCTAACTATGAAAATATCGAGTTTTATGGAAAAAAAAAATTGTTTAGTTGGATAAAATTGTTCAATGCAAAGATTAAACCCATGACCTCTAACAAAGAAGCAGTCTTTAACAATCACTGGACCCACATAATTTATGTAATTTATGTGCTCCTTTACTTCACAAGCCTCAGTCCAAATGAACTTGGATTCCTTCTTCATTAACTGAGTCATCGGTCTTGCGATCTTAGAGAAGTCATGCACAAACCGACGGTAGTACCCAGCTAGACCAAGGAAACTCCGAACCTCGTTCACATTCTTTGGACTCTCCCACTCGACCACAGCTCGAATCTTCGACGGATCAACCATAACTCCATCGCCAGATATCACGTGACCCAAGAAGGTAACTTCCTTTAACCAAAACTCACACTTTGAGAACTTAGCATACAACTTCTGCTTACGCAGAGTCTCCAAGATAACACGAAGATGACTCTCGTGCTCAGCTTCATCTCTCGAGTAAATCAGTATGTCGTCAATGAACACCACGACACACTTATCCAAATACTCGCCGAAAGTGTGGTTCATCTGATCCATGAAAACGGCAGGTGCATTCGTCAAACCAAACGGCATCACTACGAACTCATAGTGGTCATACCTTGAACGAAAAGCAGTCTTAGGAATGTCCTCTTTCCTAACTGGAATCTGATGGTAACCTGGCCTCAGATCGATCTTAGAGAACACACTCGCACCATGGAGCTGATCAAACAAATCCTCGATCCTCGGCAAAGGATACTTATTCTTGATAGTAACCTTATTCAGCTCACGATAGTTAATGCACAACCGCATACTACCATCCTTCTTCTTGACGAACAAAACAAGAGCACCCCACGGCGAAGCACTCGGTCGGATAAAACCCTTATCGATCATCTCTTCAAGTTGCTTCTTGAGTTCCTGTAACTCAGCCGGTGTCATACGATAAGGAGCTTTCGAAACGGGACCAGTTCCAAGCAACAACTCAATCGAGAACTCTACATCTCGCTCAGGAGGAATACCAGGTAAATCCTCGGGAAAGACATCGGAAAACTCCTTAACCACAGGAATATCCTCTAACTTCGGCTCAGCTGAACATCCAGAACACTGCACGGATAGATCTGATGACCCTTTCTACCCATGTTAACCATCTTCATAGCAGAAACCCACTTGACGGTAGGTGTGACTCTAACACCCTGGTAAGAAACTCTCGAACCTGTAGGACTCTTAAGCACGATCTTCTGATCACGACACAGGAACCTAGCGTCATAGTGAGATAACCAGTCCATGCCCAATATCACATCAAACTCTCCTAGTTTGAATTGGACAACGTCTGCAGGAAGGATCGCCCCTGCAATACTGACAGGTACGTCCTTGAACAGAACGGAGAAAGAAACGATCTCGCCCGTAGGAAGGGATATAGAGCTATGAACGGATGATGAGGAAGTGAGCCCGGCTCGATTGGAAAAGTATTCGGATACGAAAGACATCGACGCACCCGTATCAAAAAGGACAAAAGCAGATAAAGAGTGAACGAGAAAGGTACCCGTAACCACATCTAGATTAGCATCAGCCTCAGCACGACTCATAACGAACACTCGACCAGTCTTCAGAGCATCAACCTTCGGCGCTTCCGTCTTTGGTTTCTGGGGGCAATCAATAGATTTGTGTCCCGGAGCCTTGCAAGTGAAGCAAGTGATCGGATCTCCAATAGTACAATACTTACCTGGGTGGTAAGCCTTCCCACACTTTAAGCAAACCATGTCCTTCTTAGCTTGAGCTTGATCACGCGGATCATACGGACGAGCCTCATACTTCTGCTTCTTATGGGGAACACTGGGAGCAACATAAGGCCTTTTCACGAACTTACTTTTTGCACTCTCTTCAGCCTTGGTAGCAAGAACCGAATCATAGATACTAAGAGCACGATCATAAGCCTGCTGGAAAGAAGTCGAAGGAATACCAGACATAGCAGTCCGGACCTTAGGAGCTAGATTCTTCTCATAACGACGAGTCCTCGAAACCTCGTCCATAGCAACAGAAGTACCGAATCGCGACATCTTCACGAACTTGTTGGTGTACTCCTCGACGGTCATGGAACCTTGCTGTAGACGAAGGAACTCCTGCTCCTTTTGCCAGCGCATCTCCTCAGGATAAAACCTCTTCTTCAGAGCCTCGGAGAAAAGAGCCCAACCATAACCTGGTTGAACTTCCAGACCAGCTCTAGCAAGAGCCCACCAGTTGTCGGCCTCGTCCTTCAGATAATAGCTGGCGATATCCACCTTCTGAGCCTCAGGACATCCGGTAGCGAGGAACAACTTCTCAATCTCTCGAATCCAAGCCTCCAAAGCAGTAGAATCATTCGCACCATCGTAGGTAGGAGGACGGTGACGAGCAAAGCGACCAAACACAGTCGGTTGCAGATGGTTGCTGTTGTTGTTGTTGTTGAGATGATTAGTGAAACCTTCGTCCATAGTTGCCAAAGCGGCCTCAAGTCTCCTGATGCGATCTGCATCAGACTCACCACTTCCGTTGCGCACCATCTGCAAGAACGAAATATCGTTATAAGTGGAAGAACCTAAGTACCACTCCAAACAACTACTCATACACTCTGCAAACATAACAAAACCAACAAATCCTATTAGTTTTTACCCCATTTACTCTCACTCATTAACTAGGTCATTTATTTTAGTCATCAACTAAGCGAGAGTTGGGAGCGTGTTCGCTCTGATACCAAATGTAGCAACCCGGATTATAAAACAAAGGAAAAACTTATATAAAGTAAATATCATAGTACGATACTGATAAAAAGGGTCAAGGTGGCGGAAACACCTGATCAAATCCGGTTCGCTACTAAATCCAAAAACAAACTAATACATTATTCATAGGTTCTCAAAATATAAAAGCAAACTCCTAATTTATTATTAAGCTCGCTTCGCATATTCCCCAAGCAAGCATCAACCGGTCAGCAACATCTGAACGACCTGAGAATGGGGGTCGACAATCAGTCGGGAGTAACTAGATGCTCTCCCAGTCATGTTTACAACAATTGAATATAACCAACAATCAATAACAATTGAAATGCATAAACAGTAAACATGTGAGATCATCTATACTCATGAAAATCAAACTCGGACTTACAACTCATGACATTCGTAACACTAGATGGATGAGACCATATGAACTTAGACCATATGCAACCACTAGACCATGGACAACTCCAAACCAAAGTATACACGATCCACAGCACATAAGGCACAAAGCTAGCAACAAGCATAGCGAATAGAGCGAACGCCGTTAGAACATTTAACTGATGAACTAGCAGATGGAACGTTTAACTGACGAACCATCGGTTGTGAAGTATTTAACTGATACTCCACGATACTATGTATAGCGTATCACCACTGCCTATATGCCTAAGACCTGGTCAGACCTCTCGATGCATTAACTGTACATCGAACGACACTCCGGACCCAGAACGTTTAACCGACGAATCTGGCCACCCCCGAACATAGACCAATAAACCTCTGAAGAGCAGCTCTTGATTCATTCCGGTAGTATTTACCTGATACTACCGTCATCTATTCGACCAGCCAACAAATAAATGTACAGTTTAACTGACTGCACACGACATGCGTGAACCACATCACGACTCAACTCAGAAGAACAGTTTAACTGAGTGTCCAACTCATGCAAATGCACAGTTTAACTAACTGTACAATTCATGCGTGAATAACATCACGACGCAACATAGTAGAACAGTTTAACTGATTGTCCCATCAACATATGAACAAGAGTAACTAACGACATATGCACACATTGTCATATAATAGCTGAACACAACACAACATGTGAAGCAAGTATAAACAACCAAGGTTATAGTAACCTTAGTCATAACATGAACTCTGGATGTGAGGTTATACTAAACTCGACTATAACTTCAATATATATAACTTGAAGTTATACTCACCTCAACCATAACCTTGACACGAAACTCAAAATTATACTAGTTCCAACCATAACCTTGAGCCATAAATCTCAGGGTACGTTAGTTTCAGCTATAACTTTAACTCGTATCCAATGTTATAGTAGATTCAGCTATAACCTTGAATTCATATTTCCAAGGTTATAACTCAAACAGCCATAACTAGAGCAACAACCCAAAGTTGTACTAACTTCAAGTAACACCCGCGAATTTCTCATTTTGGCAATTAAAATTTATTTAACCGTTTAATTAATTTATTTTATATTTTTAAATTATTTAATTTAATTAATTCATTTTTAAGCACGAATTTTATAAAAAAGAATATTCTAAAACTTAATTTATATAAAAATACGTATTTTAGTCATACAATTATAATAGTGACAGTAATAATATTAGTTTTTCGTCTCAAGTTAACATAGACTCGAGACATTATTCCGTCTAGCTAAAGACATTCACATTTTCACTTGTGAGACTAATCTTTTCTCGACCTATCCTATATCGACAACACCCTCACCTACCCTCTTACACTTTACACTTACATAACCCTATTATTATTATTATTATTATTATTATTATTATTACTATTATTACTATTATTATTATTATTATTATTATTATTATTATTATTATACTCCCGTCCCCATCCCCTGCAACCCCACCCTTCTTTTTCTAAATCAACCTGCAAACAACAAACCAACAAACAGTGAGCTGCATCGCCATTTTCGTCTACCTTAAAACTGAGATCCCTCCCTCATTTCTCGACCAAATTCGATAATTCTTGCACCATTCTCCTCCTTACTTCCTCCTTCATCTTTCGAGGTAAGAAAGTTTCATTTTTGTGATGGTTTCGATTTTCGCCGTCTTATAAAAGTTTCGATTTTTGCCTCAATCCTTTCGTTTTCTTGCCCCTTGATGAAGGTTTTGAAGACCCGGTGGAAGACCCAAGCTTTGGGGACCGTTTATTCGAAGAAAAGGGAACTTTTAAGGTAACGGTGATAGGTTACTCGACAAAAATGTCGAAATTCCGTCTTATGTGTCGTTTTCCATGCCCTTGTTTGATAAATTTTGAGTCTTTATGCTTTACTCGCTTGTATGCTCGAGTTTATCGTTTTAAATTCTGTCTTAAATCTTGTTTTAATGGGAGTCAAAATGAAACTCATTTTGGCTGCGTAAATCGTGAATGAAGGGGACTTCACCACACTATATTTCTACGGCTTTTCTCTACTTCTAGTTGGATAAACACCATTACCTATGTTTTCAATCCTAGTGTCCTGTATTGTCAATATGCTCTATGGGATGATTATCCACATAGTTTTTGGTTGTTTGTGGTAATAAGTTTGGCTTTGGGTGTGTGCCAAGGAAGAGGTAATTGTGTTCGTACTATAGGCTGTGAGACAGTTTTGGTGCTCGTTTTTGGTCTATGTCGGGTTGGTGATTCGAGCCAACTTTTTTATTTCCGTCTCAAGTACATATCCATGTATGAATTGGATCATTTGTGTGGGAAAGATTTCATCTTTTGTATGCTTAAAAACTCGTCTTAAGATGGGTTCAAACTGTGGTTTTGATCGAATAAGGGGTTGTGTCGAGTCATGTTTGGGGCTGTTTTTAGACGAGTTTCTAACTGGGGTTTGAGCCAATTTGATTACTTTCGTATCAAGTGTATATCCAAGTATGATATGGGTCATTCGCATGGTTAATTTCCGTCTTGTTTCATGCTTAAAAATCCGTCGTAGTACTCACCGCAAACTACCAAGTTTTGTACCTATGATCCTTGCGTTTGGCCTTTGGAACTAGAAGCTATAGACCTGACTGAATATTTATGTTTGTACGCTCAAGGAATGAAATGAATTTGTGGTTGTTAACATGCTGCGTGTTGCCACTAAGGGAACGGAAATTTTTATGATAGCAAATTGACTAAATTTGATAAAATAAATTATATGGCTCATGAAGGCTTTGTTTTCTTAGTACCGCCGAGTAACAACACTTTTCATTAATAATTGCGTTTGGTGCCAAGTGTGGTTTATATGAATTATTTAATTCCCGTCTCATGTTTTACATAACGTAATTCGTTAAATATCGCTCATTTGTATATTTTCCTCACATGATTTATAATTGTGGAATGCATTATTTAATTATCTCAGTTATATATGAAATGACGTGTTTTCAGTTTAATATGAGACTAATTTAATTATTCATGCCTTGTGAGTAGTAAATGTTTTATCTTACATTTGAGTCATTTATAATTGAATGCTTGTTTTGTTTATTATAAATGGTTCATTTCCGTTTGTTTACATTTTTATTCAAGTGACAAATATTGAAGAAACGGGTTATTTGTTCATGTTCATGAATATACGTTGGCATGAAATGTCTTACTTGGATTATCATTTTCTCATCATATGTATATATTAGTCTCATTCCAAGTTGATTCGTATCGCTTGCTTGAGTCGTACCCGTTTTATAATGCCTTTATGCCTACTTGTGCTGTTCTACCAAGTATGGGTTTAGCTCATTTATCACGCCTCTTTCGGACTGTTTTGCCGATTGTGGGTTTAGCTCATATCGTATTCTGGTGATAATGCATTTATGCCATACCGTATTGCTTGACTTATCTTTACACCTCTTTTGGACTGTCCTGCCGATTGTGGGTTTAGCTCATATCTTCCGCCTCTTTCGGACTGTCCTGCCGATTGTAGGTTCTCGATTTTCGATTTAGGGTTCGGGTCTTGGATGCGGACTGTCCTGCCGCATGTCGAATCGGGAACTGTGCCGTCCCGAGAGTCTGGCCAGATTTAGACTAGGATTGAGTCTTGGGAGTACCATTGTCGTCCTACCAGGGGAATTATATTTTGATATATGAGTAGTAAAGGCCTTGCTTTGTTATAGATATTGGTATTTATCTTTCAAAGCAAGTGTTGTGCCTTGTGTTGTTTGTCTTGGTCCTATCGGATACTAGGGGTGAGCTATAAGCCCTCTAGTTGCGATATGATCGTCGGGATTGATGTTCCCATCCGTTCTTATGGTGAGATGCAAGCCATAAGTATGAATGTGACATTAGTGGCCACGTCCCGTGAATTGTTTCCTAAGTGGTTTTCCAAGTAATGGCTACAGTTTCTATTTTGGTAATTTGCATTGATTGATCCCTACTTAACTGCTTCACATGATTCAGATTCTAGTCTCATATCTATGTTGTAATTCCTTGAAATGTGTGTTTTTGCATAAATGGCCGTATCCTTGTCTTTCATATTATTTAATTGTCTCACATTAATAGTTGAATCTTTATTATGCTAATGTTGGTCTATCTTGTTCCATCTCATTTAATTGCCATATTTAAATATAAACTTGATATTCATATATTTTGTAAGTATCTTGCATGACTTACCTGTTTTAGTTCTTTGTTATGTTCGTTTTGACATTTTGTGGCTGGGAGAACCTTGAGTTACTCCCCACTGACTGTGGCGTTCATGTTTACATGAATGGCAGGTGGTGAAGATCCTTACGTGGGGAAGACGTATGGGCTAGCGAGAACTAAACCCTTGGACCTTAGTTGCTAGTTTAGAAACCCCTTACTTGTTTATTCGTGGGATATCTTTTCCCCGCTTTCTTGTCATTCGAGGGATATATTTTCCCTCACCTTGACTATCATGTTTGTATAAATTTAATCTTTATTTCCACATTATTTATTTATGTTTTAGATTTTAATGAACCCGCACTTTAAATTTTAAAAGTTTCAAAAATATCCTAATTTCCACTTGAATTTATAAGTTATATTTTCCGCGTTATCGCGGGGTGTCACACTTCAGCTATAACACTCAAAACATCATCAAGGTTATATTAGCTTTAGCTAAACTTTGAAGAGCACTCTTAGCCGCCTATCATGCCGCCACTAGGGTTTATTCGTAAACCCTAATTGATGCGTGTCTAAAATATGATGTTTTACACCCTCTTTTACACGCATTTCAGAGCTCAAATGTGTAGTTTATTCTACTATATTCCCTTTTTTCTTCTACTTTCGTGTTTTTGTATAATATTGCAGAAATGTGAAGAATTCAGCGGAAATCGAGTCGAATCCGTCCTCGAGTGCTTGGCATAGGATTTGACATGATTTAGTGACTCGAGAGATGAACTTGGTGCGCGTAGCAAGGCCTGAAAGATAGATTTGCGAGAGTTTAAGAAGCAGATTACCAGCTGACTTGGTCTATAGACTGATCTACATGGTCTATAGACTGTCAGAATGCTGAACAGTTTACTACAGGCTGCTTAAAATGGCTATATCTCGAGTTCTAGATCTGATAATCGAGTGATTCCAATTGGAGGTGAAAGCTTATCCTCTTAGCTTTCCAACGCCGCGTAGAACACCTGATTTGACCAAGTAACGAAGAAATGGCAGCTGTTTTAAGATCGGTGCGTATTTGTAGAATTCGTCGAATGCATTCTTGTCAAAGACACCCTTGGTCGATTGACTGGTCTCAGTGGTCGATCGACCACCCCACGACTCTGACGCGCAAATTAAAATTAGAATTCCGAAGCCCACTTGTAATTAGGTTTTAGGAATAAGTTACAAGGCTTCTCTATAAAAACAAAACATCATTCATCAGTTTGAAAAAAAAAGTCTCTCTCGCATGAGAGAACAACGGTAGATTAGTTTACAATAATTCGATACTTTACATTCATAGTTTTAGCATTCTTAATAAAGTTCATTGCTTCCGGATCTTATTTATCCTTCCTTTATTTTCGGTAACTCTTGTTCTTTAATTTACAGTTTACCTTTATTTGCTTTATTTAGTTTCGAAATTGCTAGTTAGATCCCGAAACCTTAATTGCTTTATTGCGTAATTATTGCTTTTAATCATGTTTTCCTTTATAGTTTTCATCAAATTCGTTATTGTTATTATCATTCACATGAGTAGCTAAGTACCCTTTGCTAAGATGTAGGGGAGCTATAGCGTAGATGGCGCAGAATAGGTGACCCCGAATTAGGGCATGGTCGATCGACTGGCTTAACTGGTCGATCGACTATGTCGTGTGGTCAGTCGACTGAGGTAGTTGGTCGATCGACCAGACCCGTGTCTGATTAGCATCGTTTTATTCGTTAAGTGCAATATTTAACAATGAGACCGAGAGGAGACTTGTTAGATGCTTAATTTTGACCAACCCGTAGATCGAGAGATAGGGGAGGTCATTAATCAATGAATTAAGACGACCAAATTGCTAAGATCGAAAGATAAGTAATTTAGGCTTTAGGAATCACTTTTCAGGGCGAGAGCTAGTATTAGTGAGACCTAGGGACTAGTAGCATAGGCCGAAAGGAGCTACTAGTTAACTTGGACCGAGAGGACATGTTATACCCATCCTACACGACTGTATTTCGGACTTACCTAGGATTATGTGCCATCATAGCTATAGTAAACCGACCGTCTTATCTCCTTTTTATCATTTGTTTACACCCATTTTTTATTACTTGTTAATTTATTTTTGCATTTAGGTTTAGTTATAATTCAAACCCCCCCCCCCCCCCCTACCCTATAGACTAAATTAAACAGATGAATCTCATTTGCCTCCCTGTGGTTCGACCCTGCTTACCGTTAACTTCTGTTAGTAGTAATTAGGTTTATAAATTTAACTTTGATACTAAACGACGGTATCAAATTTTGGCGCCGTTCTTGGGAGGCAAAGCGTAGTTTTATCTGTTTTTATTTAGTTTATTTCTTGTCTCAAGGAGCTTCGGTTCCTTGAGACCGTTCTCATGTCGTTCCTTCTGAGATTTCCGCGGGGAGAAGACGAGATTTTTGGTGCTTATTTAGCCAGGTTTTTGGAGTGGCTCGAACCTAGACGGGGAATTCATACTGGACTCCAACTATGTTGGACTATCATCCATGGAGTGAATGACCCTATGCGAGCATACCTTGAATCTATTTGTAAGTGGGATTTCGAAGGAGTCCCCGTGAATGAGGTATTAGAATTTTTTGATTGGTTTGCTGCTGAAACTCGTAACCCTGACTTTTCTCTTCATGTTAACTTGAATGAGGGGGTGGATGAGACCTTAGAAACCAATCTAGTAAATGCTGACGGAGACATAGAGGAGATCACTAGCGTGGTTGACAATCCTTTTTATGAGGATAGTCAACAACCCCTTTATGATTCTTACACAGATAGTGAGGATGATTTGGAGGCTCTCTTTGAGAATCTCCATCTTGACGAGTCTAACGATGCGGAGAGTGAGGAGGTAGATTTAGACAGTCTTGAGGTTAAATGGGATACTTATGATGATATAGATGAATCTCATTTGCCTCCCTGTGGTTCGACCCTGCTTACCGCTAACTTTTGTTAGTAGTAATTAGGTTTATAAATTTAACTTTGATACTAAATGACGGTATCAAATTTTGGCGCCGTTGTCGGGGATCGAACCCGGGTCACTATAGATGATGAGCCTATTTTAGGAGACCCCATTGACCCATTTGACTTTACATCCCCATGCATTTGGAACGATTATCCACCTTCACCTTTAGCTGACCAGACTCCTTCACCTCACAATTCTTACCCGTCTGAGCATTTAAATTCTACTCACATTGTTTTTGGGTTGAATGCTGTTGAGCTCTCTTGTTCTTCACCTGGTGATAATTTGAGCATTTATATTCCGCCCTTAGCTGGAGGGCAGAATTATTTTGTGAATGATTTTGGGAACTGTCATAGGAAATTCGTTAGGTTTAAACGATTTTGCATTTCAATTTCCTATGCTATTACTATATTATGGTGCTACTTACAGTTTTGTGTAGCACATGCGCAGCTATTTGACAGGTTGTTGCGAGAAAGAAATGGAGAGGATCCATTTTGCACTAGAAATATCTCTCTTAAAAAATAAGGGTTTTTTTGTCAAAAACTACCTTATATTTAGGGGTATTTGTAAAAAAACTACCTTATATTATTTTTCTTGTTTTAAACTACCTTTGTCTTCTCTTTTCTTGGCCAAAAACTACCTAAGCTCACGATATGACGAGATTTGATCGATTTAGCGACATTAACCTATCTTACATGACTCTGTTAACATCAAACAACAATGATCAACCGCATAAAACCCACAATTTAACTTTAGCTGACCAAGATTTATGTATTTCACATTTCAATAATAGCTATGAGCATCTACTAAAATTAAGTGCAGGTACAACATGACTTCCCAAAATCTGATCTAGGCATGATTTAAACATTAAAGAGTCATATGAGATAGTTTAAAGCCGAAAAACTAATCAAATTTGTCTATACTATTAGCGTAGGTAGTTATTGACCAAAAATAAAGAAAACAAAGGTAGTTGAAAACAAAAAAAATAATATAAGTTAGTCTTTTTACAAATACCCTAAATATAAGGTAGCTTTTGACAAAAAACCCAAAAAATAAAAACTAAAATCAGAATGCACAATAAGGTGACATACTTAAAGCAGTTAGTCTTGCTGAAGACGGGTCGGAGCAAGTGACGGGTAATGCCACTCACAAAACGGATAGGGGGGACAAGGTGGGGGCACCCCATGTGCTTCCCTCTCTCCTCTATTTGGGTCATTTGTGAGAGGAAATGGTATATGTCACTCCAAAGTGACGGATACGTGCCGTCTTCAATGAGATTTTGTGTACTTAAAGATCATTCCAAATGTTAAAAGCAGTGCCAGAACTGTTATAGTTGGCAATACCATCTTGGCACCCCAAAAGAAAAGCTGTCCTTTACAGGATCAACATTCACCATAGCATGGGCTGTCCCACTTGGGCTACCAGCAACAGCAACCTCGTCTTCTGCGATTATCACTTCAGCATAACCCTGGCCAACTATTTCACTGTTCTCCAGCTGGGATGTACAGATGATTTAATGCAAATAAGTGTCGGAAGAGCAAGGTGAATCAGTTTGAAAATGTATTAGACAAAGAAAACATGTTTCAAAATGCCTGACAAGTTAACGCCATGCTCACAACCTCAAAAGCCACGAAACACGGATTTAAATATCCACAACCATACCGAAACTCAACTGAGTGATCAATGTTTTGAAGGTTACCGCCACTGCATTTTGAGGCGATATTGGATACATCTATTGCGAAACAACCGATGTCAAAGAAATTAAGTCTTAAACCAAGATTTAATACCATGCCAAGAAAGGATTCCAACAAATGGGCAGCAATTTGAAGGCCAGAAGAATGTCAGCCAGTGTTCAGTGTAAAGTCTACAGAAGTCGTACATGACGTCTCACGTAAACAATACTCAGTTAGACTTCAATTTACTGAGATAAACTTAGCTTCATATTCTTTTCAACAAGCCAATGTGAAATACTGCCATTCAAACCCATGTTACTCTGATATTTCACTTTGGCCACGTGTCATGTGTGACATTTGAAATATCCGACACGACACGACACGACATTTCATCTTAGACCAAAAAATTGGAAACTTTACGGAAGATAAGGCTACATGTCTGCTAAATGCATTTTCTCCATTATCTTCGCTCCCCTTTTATGCAATAAAGCTTCTAACGCTAAGATTTGTAGTTAGCGCTTTCACTCTCAAAAGCAACAAAACAAAAATCTTAGTACTAGGTGAGAAGCACAATGAAATTTACAGTACTACGTTAATAGTTTCGAAATGGAACCAAAGACTGCCTTTGTGATTCTTTGGCCTTAGGAAGTGGGGATATGATGTAGCAAAGAAAATGGGTCACAAAACTATCTACCCTTATTATATCATAAGGTATGAGTAAGCTAATAAAACCTAGACGTCATTTGTCATCTGGAAACAGTCTCGCGTAAGTAGAGCATTTGAAGCCGAGGGCATTGCTGTTGTGTTAGAACATAATGAAAAAGATCCATTTCCAATGCAGTCGTCTAGGTTTTTAAGTTCAAATATTATAGTAAAACAAAATGGTTTGTTCCTTTCACAATCCTTTAAAAAGGTAATACTAGTGTAAAGATGCATCATAATAGAGTAACAAGGCATCAAATCAGAAGAATCCCCATGGTCTTTGACGATACATCTAAGATCACACTCTACAACTTCACTTCATGACACTAACAAGATAATATAATCCAGACGTTGATTCAACATTACCCTGAATTTTAGACGCGCTCCCCAAAGGATGAATGTCTCATTGCAAGTGTAGTGCCTATGATTCCCCCTCATACCTCCTGACACGAACTGAAGCACAACTCATAGCCCCACCTAAGCAATCAAACAATAATCTTATTAGTTACGAGCCATAGCAATTGAATATATAGCAGATTGGCAGCAGTAAACCCATCATCAACGTACTCCTCTCTATTTTTAATCCATCTCTTCAGTTAGTTCCTTACAAATACCAAACCAACCCATGACAAATTACCAAAACTTAATTTATACCAAGGAATTCATCACTTCAAACAAATGACAAATTACTCTAGTGCCTCAATGGCTCCCGCAAATAATCATCCGCATTGCCGATATTCGACAATACCACCTCAGTAAAATAATTCACATTCTTCATTTATTTGATTATTTCTACCAACTCAAGTATTAGAATTTCTAGTGTGTTATCGGATTCAAGTCATAATATGATACTTAAATATCACAACTACATAGGCTATTAATTGTCACTATTCTAATTGTCAACTGATCAAGGCATCCACATTATCATCATAATTCATAAAACGAATGAAAATTTCAACTTTTCCTGTTAAAAATCAGCAAACTTTCCAAGAATACTAATGAAAAACAACCTCAGAAAAGAATACAGTAGAAAGAAGGGGGGGCGGGGGGGGGGGGGAGAGAGGAATACCGGAAAGACGAGCATCAAGGGCAGCAGAAATAGGGTTAAGAAGCCAACCCCTTTTGTCTTTAGACAAATATGATGATGAAAACCTAACCAAATTAGCCTTTAAATCAAGTTCTCTACTCTGAGGGATTGAAGAAGAAGAAGAAGAAGAAGAATGCTGAAATCTGAGAGAAACCCATGTAAGAAAAATGAAAATTGTAATCAAAAGAGGGAAAGCTTGAGGCTTTTTCAACAGATTTAGGATTGAGAGATTAGTGAAATTAATTGGTTTTCTGTGTTTTGGTGATTATTAATATTACTGCCATAAGAACTTCTTCTTGGATTCATCATTTTTGCATATAATCAACCATGTCTCATTTATCACTGGAATTGCTACGAGACGGAGATTCAGAGTTTGAGACCACAACTGTTGCTGTTAGATCTGCACATATTCGAGTTTCTATTAAAGCTGATGCTATTTTTTTTTTTTTTTTTTTTTTGTCACTTTGGTTATGAGTATGTTCCAATTTTATATAGTGACTGACTCCGATTGCCATTAAATAAAGTTGAGGTTTTAAGAGGGCTTTTTTCCATCACAAATTCTTGTTGTATCCGTCTTAGCCTTAGCCGTGCACTGATGTACCCATCTGATGAGTAGTGTGACCAAACTACACCGTCATCTTGTCCCAAGTAGCAGCTTTATCTCTCTCGGATTTTCCTTTACAAAGTTGTGCTATTTTTTATGTACAAAACAAAGCTGGTACTTCTACCCTCATCCCACGTAGGCATTAGCAATAGACAAACCCCAATTGAGGTTTGTTTAATGTCACATCACTCAATACACAAATTTCTCTAACAACAAACTTCAATACAACAATAGACAAACCTCATAAATATAGACAAACCTCATAGAAGTATACTACGTGGGGTTCACTATCACTCACAACTCAAAACACAAACTTGTATACAAAATTGTAACCATCATCATCTATGAACTTCAACCTCCATTTTCAACCCTCTAAAAAGTACACAAACCTTTGTTGACAAACCTCTATTGCTATATCTATATACACAAATTCTCATTGATGGCAGCCATATTTGGTCTTCAGCTGAAGACGGGCCAAATGTCGCCATTTTAACTACAAAATGTTACCATTTTAATGACAAACTATTATAGCTTTAAAAATTATTTACCTTAAAATGGTTACATTTTCATCAATGTTGGGTGACATTTTGCCCGTCTTCAGCTGAAGACCAAATATGGCTGCCATCAGCAAGACTTGCTGATCTATATATAGTTCGCAACAATGTACTCCGTACTTGTATAAGACATATCCATCCACAAGGGACATATATTACTATGTTAGTGAATAACATAGTATTTGGCAGCACTATATAATTGTATAAGACATCCACAACTAATGTAAATGTTATGCACAAGTGACTTTGTAATATGACCGTTTTGTTCTAAGAGACATTTTTTTATATACATACATTGGATACCAAATATCTCCAACAATAATACACAAACTGTTTGTAATATTAATCAATTGGGGAATCCAGTTTGAGCAGAAGTCCCTCCCAAGTCCTCATCTTTACCCATGACAAAAATCTGATATCACCCGTACAAGCTTTGTATTTGAAGAACTTGTCGTCTTACTTTCGGATACCATATACTGGATCAAGGAGAATGTGCCATTAATCCCTGCTGTAAAAAAAAGCCCAAATACCATTGACTAATAACTTGAACCAGTACTAGCCTTGGGCTTACCATAGTTACCAATGAAGAAGATCTTTTAATCTCGATTGGGTTCAGCAAGGAAAGGCTTGAATGTCATCAAGAACCCGATGAGTTCCACCACATTTAGTATGAAAAAAACCATGTGACTCCCTACAACAAATATTATATTGTTATGTACTAGTGCCTGAGCATCATCTCAATAAGACAATAAATAATAATGACATCCAAGCTTGAAGTTTTTCGCGCAAAATACCTGGAAGAAAACTAGCATTCTGGCGCGATTGACCCCAAGAAAGACTGCAAAAGGCAAAATTATGTAAAACTACAAATCAGAATTATTAGTAGTACCAACTTGCGAGAAGCAAAAGTATATAATATATTCGAATTTCGACATCTATTTGTGTAGCAAATGAGAAAAAAGATTGATCACCATTCAATATTTATTGGCAATCACTTACAGGGAACCGGCTGCAGCAGGGCCAACGGCTTTGCAGAGAGACATCATACACAGCGCGAGTCCATTCGCAGCTCCTCTTTGACGCTGTCTCTGATTTAAGAATTTAAAGCAGATTGTTTCAAGTAGCTCATTGATAAGAACAATTCTAAGTGAAGTAAGAATAATTACCACAGCTCTATTTTGTAGGAGAAAAAGTCCTGCCGTAACTGAGATCTTTTGCAAAAAAATAAAAAATAAGGCATATTATACACCTATTATTGAATTGAAATAAAATTTAAAAACAATGCCGGAAACATTTACGAAAATAGTGAATTTGTGTGTTCGGAAAGAACTGTACAAGTCCAGATCCGACAATTTGGTTTGGTAAATCAAGGAAATAGGCAACTGACAAGATTGACAAGTAAAAATACATACCGAAAAAGCATTTTTCAGTGCAGAAACAAGATCGATCACAAGTGAGAGACTTGTACCAGATAATTTGGCAATGAAAGGGTAACACGACAGCAAAGCGATGCTAAGAGCCTTCATATTAAAGAATCAGTAATCAGTACGACATTACAGATTGCAATCCTGTCTATAAGGATGCATCGATAATAAACTCAAGAGTGTTCACATACTGCTCCAGTGCGTGAAACAATGATTGGACCGAAAGCCCTCTCGAAGACTGGGTACAAAAGCAGTTGACAGAGTAACAAACCAACACCTACAATCATTGAGTAAAGAATGCATTAGAAGAAAGATTTTTCCAAAGCAGATTATTAGATGATTGATACGTGCATTCTATGTTACTCCGACACTTCACTTAACTGCCGTGTCGCGTAGCAGACACGTGTCGGTGTCCGACACGACACGACACTTCGACACTTCAATTAAGACCACAAAATTGGAAAATTCGCCCCAAATAGCTGTGTCCGACACGCCGACATGTGTCGGCGTGTCGGAGTAACACAGCATACATTACTCCGTATGTGAAATCTATTACACAGTTGTTGACTCCATCACAATCGTCTCAGCGATATAGAGCATGTTTAATAGAGATAAACACACTAAAAAACGAGTGTCTACTCTTGTGCCACAATTTTGATAAAATGATTTCAAGATATTCTTTTTGGGTGGTCTCTAGTTTTTTTTACTTTTTAGCAGTGAGTCTTGTATGACAAGAACTCTTCACAAATACTTGTGCATTCCTGTTTAATTAAATGATTAATGGATTGGCTCACATGTAAGGCCGTCAGGCCGACATTATCTGTTTATTCCGCATACATGCCTAGTAAATGAATAAGCTATCAAAACATTCGTAATTGGTAAACCATAAAAACGGGGCCTGTACCACACTCATAAGGAGGAGGCGGAGTTCACTTCATATTTACCAAGGTGGGAGACAGGACACTCATATGTTGGTAAACCGCAAATAGGGGCGGTTAACATAAATCATATTGAGTGTGGCCGTAGGTAAAAATATGAGCTTTATAGCAAAAGATGTTTTCATTAGAGACTGGAAGATTGACTCATGGCCGCATCTAAAAAAATGAGCTTTATTGCCTGGAAGATTGACTCATGTACGCAGCTAAAACTATGAGCTTTATAGCCAAAGTCGTTTTCATTAGAGACTGGAAGATTGACTCATGTCCGCAGCTAAAACTATGAGCTTTATTCTGCATATACTGAGTGTGACCTTAGGTAAATGAATCTCCTATATACCAAGAGAATAAAGGAATTTCCTTAAATAAGGAAAGAAGACCATATTTTAATAAATTATTATTTGTATATTAAGATATAATCTTTTAATCACTATATAATGTTTTCTCTAAACTCTAAATTACATTCGTCCAACTAAAATAAAACAAGATTGGTATAAATCTAAAAAAAGGGTGAATTATGGAATTAATAACGGGACAACTTACATTTTATAAATAATAAACTAAAATATAAAAGTTCTATATACCGCGCACGCATGCATGGGAATGGGATCTATACTAGTATGCTATCAAAAGATATAGAAAGCATATTGTGGTAGCTGGACTTCATTAGCGACTGGAAGATAGGCATAAAACAGATGATATTAATACCTGCTACTGCAAGAGCTTGACCAACATCTTCAGTTGCCAAACTCAATCCTCCAAATGCCTTGGGACTGACTGCCCACAATGAGAATATCTGATCGAAAGAAAATATGCATAATCCACATTCAATTTTCATTTTGAATCGTAGAAAACTTCCAATTAATATAAACATGGCTAGCAGGCGCGAGAATAGATTCACGAGTTGGATAGTCCTCGTGACAGCACCTCAATATATGCCATATCATGCAGCTGGAACACACAGTATATTATGATAACTGACATCAAAGGCCAGTTTCTCAAAAGGCTGAGCCAGGTATTTGACGTTCGTCCTTCGGCACTATGTGATTTTTCAAGATCGTCTGAATCAATCAAAGCAGCATCTTCTACATCATGCGAGTGCAGGGTTTCCTGCATCAACGCGTTATCAGTTACCATATCAACAACACAAGCAATAAACAGTGGTCAAGAGTAACACTGTAGATTCGAGCTCAATTTATGCACTCAAAAACCAAAAGGATTAGATACAGGTGTAGAACAGAAGTGGAGTTTTTATTATAACTTGACGGAATATGTACTTATATAGACTGAAGCTAACAGAATAATCGACAGATTTAAATTATGTAGCCTTAATGTGTATGAGGATGATGACTGAATATAGACAAATCAACAATGCATATCCGACAGAACTGTTTGATGAACACAACGGGGTGAAGAGAAGAGAGGAGGAAACACAAAGAACATACTGGGAGCCAAAAGCAGATAATGAGCACAATGAGTGCAAAGATTGATATCACCAAACATACTAAGAAGTAGGGAAACCTGCAATTTATCGTTCTAATGAGACATCAGTTAACAACTGATGGTAAATTGCACGCTTGCAGAAGGAAGCATAAAGAAATTACTACATGGAACAACAGAAAGAACTATAATTACCTCCCAAAAACTGATTCCTGCGAGAATATGTTTGGAAATTTGTCAGCAGGCTGTGGCAATGTCAATCAAAACGTCAAAATACTATTTCAAAAAATGGAAAATGTTAAGAATTTTACCCCATTGAATTTAATACGGAGTATATAGCTAGGATCTTATGATATCAAAATGAGTACATAGTAATATTCTATGCGAATATGGTCGCAGTTCCACTGGGCGGCACAAACTCATTTTCTTCAAGAAGATTATGATTATGCTAAGAAGTTTTATTTGTAAACAGAAGATGAAAGCACACCTGTGCAAGATAGCCACCAAGTGCGGGGCCTATGACCAAACCAATGCCCCAAGCTGAGCTCAACTGAAATGAATAACAAATTACATGTATTGGTTACTTCCCATTACAGGATAACTCTACTTAGATAAAAGTTATAACATACGGTTGCAATTCCCAAAGCTTGATGCTCTTGACGACTTACTTCAGTGGCATAAGCCTGGTCAATAGAAAATTGGAGATGAGATCGTCATATCATTACTACAAACATTAGAAAGGTTCACTAGGGAGCACTTCAAAAGCCCAGATTCAAACTCAAAAGCTAGAACAAGGGAAGACAGTAACAAAGAGTCATAATGTCACTTAAAGCTCACTCTCATTGGTCCTAGTACTCCACAAAAGGCTCCCAGAAGAAATCTCATAGTAAGTGCCATCCAGTAGCTTGTGCTCAAGCCAAAAAGCGTATTGAATATAACTCTACAATGAAGGACAATGTTACTGAAGAGGTTCAATATTGATTAAATATGAACAATTGAGAAAAGGAGAAGAACACATCCGAGATACTGACATTGCGATCATGCTTAATATCATGACAGTCTTTCGACCATAGCGATCAGCCACCATACCCCACAGAAGAGCAGTCAAAAATCTTCCAACCATAAATGCAGACCCTTAAACATAGACGAAACTATCACAAGTCAGAACAATGCAACTAATTAGATTATCGCGTTCAACAAGTTAAGAAACGACAGTTGTACTTACCCTCAAAGCCAGCATAGAAACTAATATCTTCTTCCCGTTTTGCTATATGGAAATCTCTGACCTAATTACAAAAATGCAATAATCAGATGCAAAATGTGGGTAAACTGTAAAAATATGGAATAAGAAGGCGAGTTGTAAATGATTTGGTTGTTAAAAAGTGTATGTACCATGTAATAAAGGAATGGAAAGATGGATGATATAGGCAAAGCTGTAACAAAAATCACAGGAAAGAGACTTAAGAATCGAAATAGCAAGTATTACATAACACAATTTCGACCAAAATGATTTGAGCAAACTAAGCTTATTACTTGATCAATTGTTTACATACGACGTATCTAATGAAATTTATATTTTTGTATAAAAGGTGAATTATTATTGTTTTATAAAAATAAATAAAGTCAAATACTATTGTTAGAAGATGTAATGATTGGGTTATTATTGATTTGATGAGTCGTTAGATTGATTCATTTCTTAGAGATTATACAAATTTGCCAGAAAAACAAAAAAAAAAAGGAAGAGAATGTGTATATATAAGAAAAACATACAAGAAGAAAGGGTAATAATCCAAATGAATGAAAAATGAAGCCATGGAATATTTGGATTTTGTGCTTTTCTTCTGTCAACTTTGCAACCTGGACAATTCTCATCGTACTCAACTTGACTACTCTTCAACAACAATGTCTCTTCATTTTCTGCCATTGAAGTTAAGGTGTTGAATGCAGCAACGTGCGTTAATGAAGTACGCTCACACTAGTTATTATATTACGGATACTCCTCCGTCCCGCTTATTTGTTTGCCCTATTTCATGTTAGGGTGTTTTAGTTATTTGTCTTCCTTTATATATATATATATATATATATATATATATATATATATATATATATCGTGATCCTGGTGAAACTACTAAGATAATGAAACTACGGTAACCTCTCGTAATAAGAAGAACCCTCATATCACACTTGATCGAAAGGCTAAAATCTATTCACTCATTTGATAAGGGCCCAAAATAATTTGGCTTATTATCTCCTCTTTCATTCTCCTATTTCTTATATTATTATATTTTTTTCCCCCAAATTCTATCTGATCTTCGAATAAGAACCATGCCACAAGAAGACAGCGAATTCGACAACAACAATGTTGTAGATCATACCTTCTCCTTTCAACGAGGTTTGTGTTCAATTCAATTCATATTTTCATTTGTGTTTTTTCGTCAAAATCTGAATAATTAATGTAGAAATTACCTGTTTATGTGCAAATTATTGAAAATAGGGTTTGAATAATGTTGACAATAATCGTTTTTCTTTATAACAATAATCAAGTTGAATTTAATTTTTATGTTGGATGTAATGTTAACTTCGATGCTCTTATTATTGAAGCTATACAATGAAATTGGAAGATTTGAATATCATAATTATGACTTCTATTCGATTATTGATGTATAAAGTGTTCAAGAGTAAACTTGCTCATATACCTTGGAGATATGTACACCGCATCGTAACATTGATAATGTTTCACAAAAGCACCAAATTATAGCCCAGATCGATACACTAGTTCCTTATAGTAACACCAAATTATAGCTCATATACAATATTTCATACGAGTACTTTTTTTGTGTATTTGTTAGGTGAACTGGCGTATTTGAGCTAAAATTTGGTGTATATTTTAGGTGATTTTGTGTTTCTAAGCTATGTTTCAGTGAATTTACGAAGTGAACTAGTGAAGAGATTAAGGTGAACTAGTGTATATGAACTATTTGGTGTATCTGCAAGGTGAACTAGTGAACAGAGTTGATGTACCTGATCTATATTTTTGTGTTCCAGTAAGGTGAAGTAGTGTATCTAAGCTATAATTTAGTGCATCTGGGAGGTGTAATAATGTATCTGAGTTATAATTTGGTGTATATTTAAGACGAACTCGTGTATATGACCTATGTTTTGGTGTATCTACGAGGTGAGTTAGTGAAGAGAACTGATGTACCTGAGCTATATTTTTGTGTTCCTATTAGGTGAAATAGTGTATATGAACTATAACTTAGAGAATTTGGGAGGTGTAATCATTTTTTTGAGCTATATTTTTGTCTTAATCAGTTCTTGCTTTAGCTCTTGCTTTCTATGTCCATGTGTGGTCATATATATTTTATCGCACGAGGCTTGAATTTACACAACTTATCTGTCTATTTACTTATTTTATAGATAAGTCGCTGAATCCAGTGTAATAGGTATAAAATATGAAGCTAGCTGACCATTAGTGAACAATATTAACTTCACAATGTATCTAAGATATTGCAGTGGCATAAGAGCCCAACCATATGAGACGGATGCGTACATCTGCTCCTCTCAATCCCAATGAGGAGATGACATCCACTACTTACGTAGAAGAGTGAAAATTCTTTGGTAACTTAAATATGCTATTATTTATAGCATTCGAATGATGTATAGTTGCTATTTTTTTAGTTACCCAACTTATTTGCTTCTTGCCTTCTCATTTGATTTGAGTGGCATGCACTTTCCCAAAATTATTTCCTGTTAGTTGACGCTTTCATTGTTAGTTTATCGTCGATGTTTATTAAGAATGGTTTTGATGGGATACTTGTTGTCTTAGCAAAGAGGAAGGTGGTTTAGGTCTGAAACATGCAAAGAATTGGAACATGGCTCTGTTGGGTAAATATACTTGGTGGCTTGCTAAAAAAAAGGATCATCTTTGGGTCAGGTGGGTTTCTCACGTTTATATGAAAGACTGTGAGTGGTCTAGTTACAGTCCCCCTGCTGATTGTAGCTGGACATGGAAGAAGATCACACATATAATGAAAAAATTTCAGCAAGCTTACACCAATAACCAGTGGCTTAACACTTCTACTGAGTATACTGTGAAAGCAGGATATTCATGGCTTTGTGGCAACCAGCCTAAGGTAAGATGGAGATTCATCTGTTGGAATACTTTAAATATTCCTAAATCCTCTTTTATCTGCTGGGGGATAATGCATCAACGGTTGCTTACTAAGGATCGTTTGTTGAGAATGGGTATCATTGTGGATGGTGGATGTGAAATTTGTGCAGCGGCTAATGAGGATCACAAGCACCTGTTCTATGAATGTCATTACACTCGACAGTGTCTGGGTATTTTTCAACAGAAAATGCAAGTCCATATGGACTTGAATGATATGATCACCTGGTTCTCCAAGTGTAGAGGCATTACTAAGTTTCAAAAGAGGTTTGTAGGGGCATGTTATGTGGCTCTTTTATACTCTATTTGGCTTGTCAGAAATGATGCAAGGATAAATGGGCTGGTAAAAAGACCAAGTTTTGTCATACAGAAGGTTATAGAGGATGTGCTTCACCGTTTTCAGAGATTGAATACTAGCAATCTGCAGTCACGGGAGAGGGCCTGGCTGCAACAAATTTCCTGAGAATAGTTTTTTTGGTTCGTTTTACTCAGTTTTGGTTTGATGTAATTAGCATATATGGTGAGTTGTACACACTTTGATTTTTTGATAGTAATATACTTAACTTTCCCCCAAAAAAAAAAAAAAAAAAAAAAAAAAAAAAAAAAAAAAAAAAAATTACTGAAATTAATTGATGAAACAAGAATTAAATTAACAAGCAAAAATAAGAAAAAGAAGAATTGCATAAAAGGCTTACTAATTGAATATCAAGAACAAAGCATTCGAATCAAAGGTTTCTGTCTCAAGCTAGATCTAAAAACTAAGTTTTTTCCAGAATGAAAAGCATAACCTAAAAGTTGCTGCGTTCTACTGATAAAAAGATACTGAAAGTTAATTACAAGTTGGGCTTTTAAAAGTCTAACACGGAAAATTAAACGTCACTTTCGAAATCGTCGATCGATCGTCAAGACGGCGATCGATCAACATGCGAACATGCGAGCGATAACCTGCGAGCTCCGGTGGTCGATCGATCGAAAGGCGTAGTCGATCGACCCAAATGCTTTGTCAAATGGCTCCTTGTTGCTTCCAAACAACTCTTCACTCCTTGCACGCATCTCAAGGTGAGTGAAATGAACTCTCCTTCCTCTTGGCTTCCTTGAACTTGCTTCCGGAGGACGAACTTGGCTTGATTTAGCCTACTTCCACGCATTCCTACAATAAATCATAGAAAATGCAAAGTAAACCGTTTCGGGAGAAATAGTAGCCTTAAGCTATCAATTATGCATGGAAATACGTGCCAAAACCGCAGATAAAGTGTGTAGAATATGCACGTATCATAGAGTACAACCCAGGTAACAACATTTTGGCATAATCTTTATCTATGTGGTAGTTGACTGAAGTTGCTAGATATAGTGCCAAAGTTACATTGTCTGAACATAGAAGTTATACAATTGTTCACTGAACTGCAGTTATCTGCTGTATAAATCTGACAACATTTTGAATAACTTAAGTTTTCTGAATGTATAACTCTTGTTATTATATGTATAACTCTACTTGCAGAATGTATAACTCTTGTTGCCATATGTATAACTCTACTTTCAGAATAACATTAGAAGTTATTCAATTTTTCACTGAACTGCAGTTATTTGTAGTATAACTCTGATTACATTTTGAATAACTTTAGCTTTTAGAATGTATAACTCTTGTTATTATATGTATATCTCTACTTGCAGAATGTATAACTCTTGTTGCCATATGTATAACTCTACTTTGATAATGTTTAACTCTTATTATTATATGTATAAGACTACTAACGGCATAATTTAATTTGATTACAGGGACACTGGCTACACGGTGCAGCTGTATGATGTTTGAAAGGATGGGATTTCTGTGCCGACATATAGTATGGATTTTGTCGGCTAACGGCAAGAAGACAATTCTCGATGATTATGTTTCTACAAGATGGAGAAAAGATGCATTTCAATTCAGATTATCAGAATGTGATGGTGAACAAACGGATTCAAATAGTAGCGCTGATGGAAAAGAAGTTGAGATGGTGAAGTTGTGGTCAGAAGTTCATGCAACCATTGGTTTACTTCGTGGCACGAGTGTGACTGAAGTTGTGAACTTAAGCTCCTTAATTAGAGAGTTCAAGGAGAAACTTTTACCGTACAAGAAAGATTTAACTAAGCAGCAGGAATTCGAGCAAATCCTTGGTTGCCCCGCCAGTGACGAGGTAACAATACTTCCACCAAAACAATCCAAAAACAAAGGCAGCGGTAAAAGAATGGTGTCAGCTAAGGCTAAAGCCATTGCCTTAGCTTGTAAGCCAAAGCGCATGTGTAATAACTGTAAACAAATGGCACACCACGATAAACGGAACTGCCCTAACTCATTTTCTGAGCATCCGCCGTCTTCACCAGCATCTGAAGGAGTAGAAGAAGAAGAAGAAGAAGAAGAAGAAGAAGAAGAAGAAGAAGAAGAAGAAGAAGAAGAAGAATAGAGAAACTTAACATGATGTAGTAGTAGGCAGTAGAAAAATACCTCCGTCTCAACAAATTATTTACAATCTTTTTTTCTTTAAAAGGTAAAAAATTAGGTGAGACGGAAGGGGTATTCAGTAGCTAGCTTTTGTCTATTTTGAATGGGGATTGCACCTTCCAGATTGTATAACTTCAGTAATATGAGTGTGAAATTTCAAGGTAATGTTGTATAACTCTAATTTGGATGACTTTTGTTCATGGCAAAAAATCCAATATTTAAAAGTTTGATAAAGAACGAATTATAACTTCAGTGGGTTTAAGTAAAACTCTTACCCATATATGGATAACTGTACTTCACAGAGTGTATAACTCTTGTACACAATTTGTATAACTCTTGTTATTTTTTGTAAAACTCATAACTGTCTAATAAATGTTTCCTTTTTCATAACTGCAGTCATGTGTTGTATAACTCTTGTACACGATTTGTATAACTCTTGTACACGATTTGTATAACTCTTGATATTTTTTGTATAACTAATAGCTGTCTAATAAATTTTGCCTTTTTTCATAACTGCAGTCATGTGTTGTATAACTCCTTTACAAAATTTGTATAACTTTACTTCACAGAGTGTATAACTCTAATTCTTATCTGTAAAACTTGGATTTTAATTATGACTGACCAAGATGATATAATAACAATCTATTCCAAAAAGTTGTCTAAGTTGTTAAGGAGTTTCTTGACAGCATACTAGAGTTGCAAAAACAGAGAATACAAAATCAAAGGAAATACATTCTATTTTTTCCCAGGTTTTTTATCTGCTTTCCGCGCTGCTTTTCGTCTGGCTTCTACTTGTTTCAGGATCTGGTCTTTCTCGCCAATGAAACCGTTGACCTTGGTCAGAACTCCTTGCCCGATGATGTTCATGTCAGCTAGACAAGCGTCGCGCCAAAGCAGGATTACCAAATATCGACGGTTCACCTTCCTCTCAAGATCAACGTGACCAAAACTATCACCCTCGTACATTAACATGTGCATCATGGTGAACAAGCCAGACTCGGTGTCGTTAATCGTTTGCTTATGCCAAGCAAACTGGATCTGACGAAACTGGAACTCCGGTAGGTATTTCCCTCTATCCTTGTCCTCGTCCCTAGACTCCAGATAGTCGCTCATGAGGCTTGCCTGGCACAAAGTCAGAAACGTCAAAAAGTGAAATTGTAAAGCGGTGACAACACTTTTAAGTTGAACGTAATTACAATTTAATTCCACTTACAATTACGTGACACGCTTTGCATATCTCCGACTGGCCCGGACTTGAGTAGTACTTATTGTCAAGAAGATCAATCGTCCGTGAATTAAAGTTGATACACGCACATGCATAATGGGCTTCAATCTTAATGGGTACGAAGATTAAATCAGCCTTCAAGCTGAAATCTTAGCAACTGTCGATTCTGAAGACGTCCCACACATTGTACAACCTTTCGGTGTTCTGTGTTTGTTGGACAGGGTTCCGTACAAGGTTCAAGATTATTTCCTGTTCAAGTAGAAGTATATGTGTGAGAATATCAGAGGAGTTATAGGGGTTGTGCATTGGAGTTGCACAGTAACTCTTATAGCATATTAAAGTATGCCTAAGTTCATACTGGCTGTTAATAACTTCTCAAAACAAAATGTGTAACTCCATAGAGGGTATGTATAACTTTAGTCTTATTTTCCACTATGAAAGTTTTAAATATCATACCCTCAAAGTATAACTCTAAAGAGGGTATGTGAAACTCTTATAGCATATTAAAGGATTGATTACAACCATACCATATGACGGATACCGAAGAAAGACGAACGAAAAATCGCGCACTCCTCTACCTCCAAACGATTAAGCAACAAGGACCAACACTCAATCACTGAATCATCCATTGACGTCTCAGGGAGCATGGACAACATTTGCAACCTATTAATTGTTACGTGTCGGGAATAGTTCACAAGTAGTTCACTGTGGTTCAGACAGCAGATGTTAGTCAGGCTATAACGTCTACTAAATGGGAAGATAACTGCTATTAAAATGACTGCATAACTTCAGTGATGAAACATATAACTGAAGCTTAGGAATGTGTAACTCCATTAACGATATGTATAACTTTAGTTGGTAAAGTTATACATTTCAATCTTGAAGTTATACAAAGCATAAAACAGTTCTCAAGTTGTTCTGTTGATTTTAGACAGCTTACCCATTTGGAAATTTGTAGTCATCAAGGAAAACATAATCAGCCACTTGTTTGCGATACACCGGGATATCCCTAATTAATTCCTTGTTCAACTTCAGCATCTTGGCGACCACTGTAAGGTCGGCGTCTGGTTCCCCGCAATATGTGGTGCAACCAAGGCCATCGCCCTTACCCCGGGAGCGGCTATTAACAGCTGAGAGGGCCCGACTAGACGGCATCCGGCCCAGGGCTAGTTTGGAAGGTGGAGTCTGATAGGTTGAACTGACTTTAGAGCAAGGGCGTTTAGCAGAACTTTTCTCTCCGGCGATTCCGACAGCTCTCTTCCTTCCACTTGTGTTGCCGGCTAACCTCTATGCCTCACGCAGCTTCTCCATTTCACGGTCTTTAACCTCCTTAAAAGCTGTTACCCTAGATAACACAGCTTCCCTATCCACGTTAATGTCACTGAGGACAAGGGTGGTAGCAACTTCCGCTCGCATGAGGTCATTGCTGTCCTTTGTCCCTATGGTACACTCGAATGGCTCTCCACGGTACAGCACCATATGAACCATGACATAAAGACCACAGTCATTGACATTATACCCTGATCCCTGCCAGTTGAATTTAATGTTTACAAAAGGAAACCCTTCAACTTTCTTCCCTTTGTCGAGCCCTTTGTAGGCCATATACTTTCCCATTGCATCAGCCTGGCAGAAGTTAGGCAAGGCGTTTAAAAGGGGAAGACCAATTAACAAAACAATGGAGCTGATAATTAATCTAGTCACCAGTTTTATAAGACTTACAGTAATACGCGCAATCCCTCCGTATGGTAATTTCAGAAGATCGTCCTCGCAAGAACGATTATCAAGGTACTCGATCTGCTCAGAGGAGAAATTTATGCAAATGCAAGAGTAGTGATCTTGATCGCCAGTGCTTACCGGGACGAAAATCTACAAACATGCACCAAAAGTCTAAGAGTTATAAAACACAATTAGAAGATTAGAGGCATACATATTGTGCATAATTGGAATTATACATTATATGGTTTTAGTTATACATTATATGTCTAGAGTTGTACATTATATGACTAGAGTTGTACATTCAATTTCTAGAGTTATACAGTATATGCTTACAGTTGTACATTATGTGCAGTAAGCAGATGCCTAGAGTTATACAGTATATGCTTACAGTTGTACATTATGTGCAGTGAGTTATACATTCTATGGTTAGAGTTATACATTCTATGCCTAGAGTTATGGAGTGAAGTTAGCCACTCATCAAAACTCTAAGCATATGCTGGATAACTCTAGGCAAAGAATGTATAACTTCAGCCATAGAATGTATAACTCTAGTCATTCTGAAAGCTAAAGTTATATAATGTATAACTCTAGACATAGAATATATAACTCTAGCCATAAAATGTATAACTGTAAGCATATACAGTATAGTGTATAACTCCAGGTATTACTCTAGGTTAACTCCAAGCATCTAATGTATAACTCCAAAGTATATATTGTACAACTCTAAGCATATACTGTAAAACTCTAGGGAAATAATGTATAATTCTAGTATGGAAATGTCTCTATATTGATATCTGAGCTCACCATATCAGAGTCTAGTTGGAATGGACTAGAACATGACTCTTGCCACATGTCCCACGAGGCACAAAAGCCTTCAGAATGATCAACAACCGAGTTTTTTTTTCCTGCCTTGCCAAATTGCAATTGCTAGGTCCTATAAAAATGATAGACGGGGGTTATCAGCTTATATCACAAGTTACGTACATTTTGTCACAAAATAAATTGCGGAGTTCGAGCACACTTACAGCGTGACCTAGGCCAAAGAAACAGCGCGAACTTGCAACAGCTGCGGTGTTCGCGTGCGTAAGCTGATTGAGTTGTACAGACCAGCAGTCGATGACATTGGCCATAATCTGAGACCCGGGCATCAACGTCTGGAGATCAATACGCGTTATGCAGTTTGGCAGGCATATGTGACCAATTGTTCCCTACAGAGGATTAGCAAAATAAGACACGCAGCAAGGGAAAAGATTCATGACCTGTTTCACTGTCGTATTGAAATATAGGTAAAACTTATATTTTACTTATTCTTTATTATGGACGTGGAATTGATCAAAGACATAATCCATTACATCCTTCCTCAACCTGAACACCGTCCTGAAACGTTCCTTGTTAAATCGCGAATCTGTGAGCATACGTGCTGGTCAGGTTCGGGTGCCCCGCAATCCTGAAAACAACCTAGGTTCTCAGGTACAATGTCCATACACGAAAGGGGGACAGTTGAATGCAGTAAGAAAGGATGGTGGATCATGTCACATCGCGGCACATAAATAGGGGGTGGGGGTGGTGCAACCAGCTCAACCCTAGCACCAGCGATTTCAACTACCACACCTTCTTTGGCCGTACTAATCGTTCGCTCATCAACCTCGGCAAATGCCTCATTCACATCTGCCGTGCTCATGAAAGTCAGAGGGATTTGATTTCCACTCCATTCCGTTGAAGGATCCCCCGGGGTGACCTCCGCATCCTCGACAACAACTACGTTTTCACCCCCGTTGTTAGAATGTTGTTCAACATTCTCAATTGCATCCTTTAGAACAGTGGCCTGAATGAAAAATAATAAAATTAAACACCATGCTTTTGTATCAAAAAAGTTACAGGTATAACTCTAAAAGTGATACAAAGAGGTCACACAGAGTTCTGACCCAATGAATTACGATTATACATAGAAGGGCAAGAGTTATACACATGTGTGAAGTATTAAAAATATGCTAGAAGAGTTATACATATTTGAGTTAGAGTTATACACATATGGTTAAGAGTTGTACCAAACGGCCGTTGCGGTTATGCAGTTGAAAGATAAAGTTATACAAAGAGGCACTACAGTTACAAGGCCTCATCATAAGTTTCAACAAAGTTATACTTTATCAACTTAGAGTTATACACGACCAATTAAAAAAATAAAACGAATGTATAACAAGTATTTAGCGCAAATTAACAAACTTACCTCGCCACCAGGACCACTCCCGTACGCTGGAAGTCCACATTAAGCTTCCTTGATTTCAAAGAGAGAAAACATACACTCCATCAATTCTTGTGTATCCATTGGCAATGATGGGACCGTAGATTTTTCCATCTCCTTATCTGACAGTTGATTGTCTGACAATCTTTCAACATTTTCTTTCAATCCCTCCCCATGAACTTGCTCATGCACCTCATCACCTACCCCGGGCCGAGTTTCAGCATCCTCTGACCGTCCGTAAGCTTGGTCTACAATGTCTGACAATCTTTCATGGTCAATGTCTGACAATCCTTCAACATTTTCTTTCAATACCTCCCCATGAACTTGCTCATGCACCTCATCACCTACCCCAGGCTGAGTTTCAGCATCCTCTGACCGTCCGTAAGCTTGGTCAATTTCCTCCTCGGTGTACTTCGCCTCCAACAACAGCTCTCTGACAGTTTGGACGGGGGTGCACACAACTTGATCCTCTAACCCTGGGCTAGCATCTGACTGTAACACCCCCATACTCCAAGTGCCTTACCAGGACCACTTAAGGCATGGAAATGCTACCATCTCGGTTACCCGAGGCAATGATTATCATAAGACAATAAAGAAACATATTTAAATAATAATTAACGTTTAAAGTGATTACATGCCAAAAACCAAAACCGATAAAGAGATACAAGTTCTCCAAAACTATCTACTATCAAAAGACTATAAAACTATCAAACACAGCGGAAGACTTCTAAACGCATCGTGGTGACTCCTCCCGATTATCCCATACGCATCACTCATACTCGCTCAATAACCGCTCACCACCCCCGAATGGACCACCACAGTTTTTAAAACATTTAAACGGGGTCAGTACTAATCACACAATTCATTATATCAACAATAAGATAAACAGACAGCTTAACCGTCACACACACACACACAACCACCAACTCCAATCATCTCAATCACTGACTGTCCACTGGACCAGCCCTTCCAGTGGGGGACCGCAGCCGTTCCCACCTAAGCCCCGCTCATCGTACGAGCGATAACCCTGTCCATTAATGTGCACATCCCCTTTCGTGGCGGGTTCCACGAAGGGCGAAACTAGGGCGTGAGATCACTCCCGCAAGTGACCCCACTCAGCCGAGAACGCATCTCGAGAGCCATAGAAACCAATCACAATCACAATCACAATCACAATCACAATCATCATATTAAACAACTAACTACAGCACATCACCAATATCCCATTATGGGACTAATACTGAGTAGGAAATCCTACCTGGAAAGCACAACACGCAGACGGTATCTACAGCTGTATCAAAACGGCTCCTCTACGAATTCTCCTCCTACCATACACACATAGATGCTACCATTCAAATACTACTCATAAAAACCCCCAATTCCTAAATTAGGGTTTCATCAATCTTAACAAAACATTATATAAATTATATTAAAAGCTTACCCTCGACGCAAGGAATCCAACGACGCGAACTACGATACGAACTGACCGTCTGAACTCCGGGAATTGTCAAGAACGCGATTAGGAAGAAGACTAGTTGCTTTCTCTCTTAAACAGGTTTTAGGTTTTGTAAAAAGTGATTTAAAACAATTACGAATATGTTTAAATACCTTAATCGCGTAATTAACAAAACCCGAGAAAACTCCCCCGTAAAACCGGACACTCGATCGAGTACCCAAGGTACTCGATCGAGTACCCCCTTACTCGATCGAGTGCCCCAGCTACTCGATCGAGTACCCAACAGGTCAGAAACTGTTTTATTCCGCAACTTGCCTTTACTCGACAGAGTAAGGGCTACTCGATAGAGTACCCCAAGACTCATAAATACGGAGTATTACAGTCTTCCCTCCTTAAAAAAGAACTTCGTCCCCGAAGTTCAACCCATACATAAAAACAACCATACTAGCTCGACCAAGACACAACAACATAACTAAGAACTCAAGAACTCGACCAAACATACAACATGAACTTTTAACACCCACTCCACCAACTATGTTTACTTCCCTAACATGACTCACGATATCGTATCCACCACATATATATCTCTCACGACACCCACTCCATACATAACCAACTACCATCCTCTAACGCTGCTAGCTCCTTAATATCATCCACTATCAAATCCAAAATCAAGACACTCGTAGACCTCAAACGGAATGTTACATTCTACCACCCTTAAAAGGAACTTCGTCCTCGAAGTTTACTCAGACTCATAAGTTCATCATCCAACTGTCAACACTATCGAAGTATTCTCGCATTCCTAACATCAAACTACTACAAGCACGTCCGTGACCTTTTAACACTATCAACCACAACATATAGAAATCCATATCTTATGCCACACCAACACTCTACTTCCAAATATACTACCATATGAACAATCATCAAAATCTCTTTTATCGCATCCTACTCCTCTTAAGATAAATGTTACGTCCTCGTAACCTACTAATACTATATCCTTAGTTATATCTTCTCATTATTCTCATCATCATCACATGTCATAGATAACCACCTATACTCTAAACACTCGTCATGCATATGTCCAAGGCTCTCTTACTTAAACAATTCTCGTACTTCAATTCACTCGTCACACCACCTAACCTATACCTCAAAATCTTTATCTTAACCCAAAATTTCAACTTTTCCACATTACCGCAACATGACATACCTCTCTTTATAAACTATATGAAACTCCCATCATCAAAAGCATAACTCACGATCCACACTTGTTACGTGCACTCATTCCAGATCCTCAAGTTCTTTCCTTCATTGCCGCAAAACTCATACATAACTTAATATGACACTAATTCCCTCAACACCCTACACTCACTGTCCCAACAAAAGATTATGAACTACCTGCCGCTTTCAGATCATTACTACACATGTTCTACGACTTACTTGCCATTACCATATCTACTGAAGCCTTATCTAGAACAAGATCAAAATTATTGTAACAACCTCTCACAACGTGTCCCATTAACAGAATATCACTATACCATGACAACAACGAAGACATATACAACTCTATTCCATATCATATTCTATCCTCATTCTCAAACTTAACCTGATAAAGAAAACACCAATGATCAAGACAACTGTCTATCTGTCCAAACTGAACTCACAGGAAACAACAACAAACGAAACAACAACCTATGTATAACTGGCATGCACTTTCGAAAACTCGTATCATAATCATCCCGCCTACTCCACCACAACCGGTGATTTCGGCATCACAAAGACCGCCACCAACAACCACACCGTAGTGCGAAAATACCCGCATCACAACACTAAATATCGTGCCCGGATCACCACCCGAGGCACCACAACCACATCGATAGACATCACAACTACATACAATTCCATAAATACGACTTTAAATAACCTTTCGGACAAGAAAACTTACTCAAATCCACTTTACTCAATCACAACGCAACATATTATATGAATAAACAGATAAGCATCTCATGAACATCATCTCTACCATTTCACGGAATACACATGTGTTATTAATACACATAAAATTATAACTAGCCATGTCAAATTAATCAAATTATTACCTTTTTGGATATCATTCAATTAAATTACCGTGTCCAACATATATATTACAGACATTCATAAAACAACTTTATAATTATCACACCATACCACTTCTTATGAGGTCAGAACCTCACACAAACATTTACACATATCATAGACCCGTAATCACAACCAACTAGTCAATCCTGACCACGTAAGTTACCACTCGATAAAGGTTACCTGTCGCCCGAGCTTAACTCTTATGCCCCTCATAATACATTTTCCCGTTCGCATAACCATCACCTCATGCCAAGTATAACCATACCATTAATACTCAACCACTAGCGCTCGCCTTCTATAATCACATCTTATACCTCCTTACAAACATTCATATCAATCCGGCCTTTACAAAATCAACCTCTCTAGGACTGCTGTCTTTCTTATCTATCATCACCCTTAACCACTAGTGACAACACCACAATACCATCACTGCTCGTATATCAAACCTCTTACACTCATATCAAAATAACACGGTTTTTCTCCTATCTTTGGTTAACATCCCAAATAACGAACATCAAACCCATCAACAAAATTACCTCAACGTTATTCCCGATACTATCTTATTTGTATTGTCATCCAACTCTCCACCAATTATCTCGTATCGTGCCAATACTCCACCAACTTCTTACTCCCTTAATTCCTCGAAACTCATTATCAATCATGTTGTCCTGAAACTCCTATATAACCTTTAGCTAACATCCTCGTGATACTATCACACATTTCGATGATTCCTTACCTTTATATCACATAACTCCGGTGAATATTTTCCTCAGCTTACTTTTATCCTTCTTTTCTCTTTACACTCAATAATACCAATTAATAGTTCAACTCCTTATTCCTTCTAGCTAACTCTTTAGAAATCCAGTTACCCCTTCGTTGCTCCAAAACTCAAATTCCATTATTTTCTACCGACATCATCTCACTCTTTCTTACCATGGATCTTCTCTTATTATGCTATCACTCACACTTGCCACTAATCTATCCATAAAATCCACGTTCACTGTTTAATCGATTGCATCTCCCTTTTTACATCTCTAGAAATCAAAATTCTCTTTTTATACCGTTAATTGCCCAAGGAAATCACACATTTGTTTCGTCTCTCGGTGACACAAATTTCCAAACTCAGTCACTATCTGCAAATCCACGTCGCGACATATCCCATTAAGTTCACTATATACCACTCGTCTCAATTCCTCTAAAACGACCTTTCATTACATATATTCTTACTCAACACTATTTCTAACCATCTCCCTCCATAATCCGTTATACATCTCAAGTTGCTACTACCCACATCCTTTCTTTCAATACTTTCATTCTCACGTTCCTTAAACTTGCATCATCCCTTGCCCACATTCACTTACATTTTCATTACTCAACATACAAACATGTCACTCATCTCGTCTAAAAAAAAAAAAAAAACGTGCGCTATGCCTCAATTAAGTCTTACCAATCCCAACACATATAAATCATGTCCTCCCCACCGAACTCATACTCATCATAGGTGCCACTCTTTACACCACAAAATTGGGTAACTTACGCGTCAAGACCAACATACATGTAAAACAATGCATAAAGAAGCAAAATAACGCCTTTGAATTAAACATAATATGCAACGAAGTCAAAAGATAAGCATATGACCCAAAATAGGGGTCACTAGATCGAGTACAGGCCACTCGATCGAGTAAGGGACTTACTCGATCGAGTAGGTGAAGATCAGAAGCACGTAAAACAAATTACCAGGGACACTCGATCGAGTACCTGACGTACTCGATCGAGTACCCCCCTACTCGATCGAGTACCAAGGCTACTCGATCGAGTACCCTATTTCTCAAGACCTTTGTCCGGTTTTTAAAAATGCCATAACTCACTCATTTCTTGGTCGCTTTGGGCGTGTGACCTATCGTTAGAATCGTAAAAGAACAAGCTATCACCTCCAATTGGAATCACATTAAAATCATTTACGCATCTCAAGTTATAACAGTTTAAAGACAACTTTGCTGTAATCAGACGACATAACTATTCGATTTTCTCTTTCAAACAACTTAAACATCAACAAAGCGAATAAAAGCGACTCAATACTTGTAAAACCACTATCCCTAACCACATGTTACGACCTACAAAAAGCCAAACAATAACATTTATCATGCACATAATTCATTTAACTTGCCAATCATGGCTTCCCACATGCTTTTATTCTATCACTTTTCGTAAACAAAATCACAAATACATGACATCAAGTCCCCTATTCACATGTTACTAGCATAATAACATTATAAAATAACTTTCATTATATAACATGCTTAATCATAAATCATATTATCATACCACGATGATTCATCTTTTTCCACTAATTCATCCATCATACCACATATTTATCCACCATATTCGTTCAACATATTCACCCGGCACATGTTCAATTCACACTCCCAACCTTCTGTACTTTTACTCAACACGACAATAATAACATGTATACTTACACATCGCTTTATATATATATAGACAAAACACTTTTCCTTACATAATTATAACATGCCAACTTACATGTATCAATAATTATACTTTCATGCTTTACAATCAACCAACATACAATTCACGTCATTATCATCTTTCATTCATCAATTCATACAACATACTACTACATAGATACACACAGCACACAATAAGCACATAACGATCCCGACACATATCCCATGGTGACCGGTTCAAAATTGTAGGGCGAGTTCGCGACTTTAGGACGTCTCCCAAGTCTTTGCATTAGCTCCTACAACTTTTACCCCGGGTTCATTTTAATTGACTCCCTATGTTCATTAGGTTCATTGGTTACAGGTTTCAGGATCGTCGCTCTGATACCATTTGTAACACCCCCATACTCCAAGTGCCTTACCAGGACCACTTAAGGCATGAAAATGCTACCATCTCGGTTACCCGAGGCAATGATTATCATAAGACAATAAAGAAACATATTTAAATAATAATTAACGTTTAAAGTGATTACATGCCAAAAACCAAAACCGATAAAGAGATACAAGTTCTCCAAAACTATCTACTATCAAAAGACTATAAAACTATCAAACACAAATGGAAGACTTCTAAATCGCATCGTGGTGACTCCTCCCGATTTATCCCATACGCATCACTCATACCGCTCAATAACCTCACCACCCCGAATGGACCACCACAGTTTTAAAACATTTAAACGGGTCAGTCGATTAAATCACACAATTCATTATATCAACAATAAGATAAACAGACGACTTAACCGTCACACACACACACACAACCACCAACTCCAATCATCTCAATCACGATCGTCCACTGGACCCGACCACCTGCCATGGGGACCGCACCGTTCCCACCTAAGCCCCGCTCATCGTACGAGCGATAACCCCGTCCATTAATGTGCACATCCCCTTTCGTGGCGGGTTCCACGAAGGGCGAAACTAGGGCGTGAGATCACTCCCGCAAGTGACCCCACTCAGCCGAGAACGCATCTCGAGAGCCATAGAAACCAATCACAATCACAATCACAATCATCATATTAAACAACTAACTACAGCACATCACCAATATCCCATTATGGGACTAATACTGAGTAGGAAATCCTACCTGGAAAGCACAACACGCAGACGGTATCTACAAATTTGTATCAAAACGGCTCCTCTACGAATTCTCCTCCTACCATACAACACATAGATGCTACCATTCAAATACTACTCATAAAAACCCCAATTCCTAAATTAGGGTTTCATCAATCTTAACAAAACATTATATAAATTATATTAAAAGCTTACCCTCGACGCAAGGAATCCAACGACGCGAACTACGATACTGAACCGACCGTCTCGAACTCCGGAATTGTCAAGAACGCGATTAGGAAGAAGACTAGTTGCTTTCTCTCTTAAACAGGTTTTAGGTTTTGTAAAAAGTGATTTAAAACAATTACGAATATGTTTAAATACCTTAATCGCGTAATTAACAAAACCCGAGAAAACTCCCCCGTAAAACCGGACACTCGATCGAGTACCCAAGGTACTCGATCGAGTACCCCCCTACTCGATCGAGTGCCCCAGCTACTCGATCGAGTACCCAACAGGTCAGAAACTGTTTTATTCCGCAACTTGCCTTTACTCGACAGAGTAAGGGCTACTCGATAGAGTACCCCAAGACTCATAAATACGGAGTATTACACTGACAACGGATTAGAAACTACTGTATCACCTCCCACTTCCTCCATAATCTTTGACCATGAAACTGCAACTGATTTCGTTGGCGCGTCAGCTTTGTCCGACTCTCCACGCGGCTCAACACATTCTTTACCACCCCTGCCACCCCCATCATTGGCGAGACTAGACAGAACTTCACTTATTTGACGCGTAGATGCATCGATTCCGTCATATTTTTTGGGGGACTCACTAACTACCTCTCCAAATGCAGGAGCGTTACCAACAGAAACCTTCAGCCTTTCTACAATCTGTTCTGCTTCAGCGACGTACTTTTGAATCTTTTCACCCTCAAAGAATTCTTGAGAAGCCTGACTAGGATTTAGGCCCGTCGGATCACTAGTTACAGCTTTGATCCTTGCGCTTGCATCTGCGTACCATGAATAGAACACAATAGCGTTCCTTTGTATCTGTAGATAAAGCTCGTGAGTATGCTGCATTGAAGAAGTACAGTAAGTTAGTTATATTATAATAGATGGGTACGTTCAGCTGAAACAGAATCAATCTGCAAAAATATATAATAGTTTGAACTTACATCGACAGCCCTAGCTATCAATTCCTGTTCATCCTCGACACCTACTGGTAGTTCGATCTGAATGAACTTCTTCTCAGAAGTTGAGCAGGAGAGAGGGGGTGGGGGGGCTGATAGCAACAGTAGTTTGGGTTCACGCGGGTCGCTGAGGCTGATACTGTCCAAACTCCTAATATAAGAGGGATCTTGAAGGCACCTCGGATACCTGGTCTTAGACAAAGTTAAAGTACCCAATCCCCCTTGAGCCACCTCAAATTTTACCCTATCTACAAGCGAAGTTTCATCCCAATGCTTAATCAAAGGTAGATCGTGGGGGCACGACCTACCCTTGTAATCATATCGCTGAAAGTAGCTTATCATGAGGAAGGGGATACAGCCACCCAACATCGTTACCCCCTTTTTACAGTCTGTCCCCGCTTTCACCATCATTTCCAAAATATAAGAGCACTAGTCAAAATGCGGAATGGCTTTAGGATCTTCTACAGCCCTTAACAGCTTCAAATCTATCCCGTTGTTTGGGGTGGGTGCGAGGAATAAAGAGATAGAGAACAAAACAAATAGCCGGAAAAACTGATCGTCCGCCTCCTCGTACTCCATAAGTTGCTTGTGAACTTTCCCTAAACTTATTGAACTATTTGCTTTGTCCACCCCGTAAGCTTGCCACCATTTGTCCTTCAGCTCCTTATTTTCGGGTTCGTTGGACCCTTCTCAAGACCGAATCGAGGTACCAACGGAGACGGTTGGGTCCAAAAGGTATCAAAAAACAGTCATGCACGTCATGCTTACTGATCATAAACTCCTTCTTCCGAGAATCTCTGAACACATATGACCCATCAGAGAAGGACTCCAAGAATAGGCGAACGTGTGCAAGTGGGAAGCTGCTAATCTTAAGCTCCAAAAGGCCACCAAACCCAATTTTCTTAACAGCGGACACCTGATCCTCATTAAGCTTTTCAATGAGAGAGACAAGCCTTTGAGGTCGACACGAAACCGTGATTTCATGCACCCTCTTTACCCTTGGCTTGGCCTCAACCATCTGGGGAAAAATAAGGAAAACACACAAAATCAGACATACTGTAGTTGCAATTAGAGATATTTGCAACAAAGAAATAGACATACTGTGAATTAAAGTTATACAATAGATAGTCAGAGTTATACAAAATATAAGTAAAGTTATACATTCTGATAGTAGAGTTAATCAGAAAATATCAAGAGTTATACATTCTGACAGCAGAAGTTATTCAAAATAGGGATTCAGATAATGTATAACCAAAATTCTGTTAAATCAAATTTCTGTAAAATCCAAAATTCTTTTCACCATTCAAAAGAAGAGATAATCAGGAGAGTTATACAGAATAACAGTAGAGTTATACATATAATAACAAAAGTTGGACAATCTGAAACTAAAGTTATATAATGTGTAACTCTAGCCATGAATGTATAACTCTATTAATAAAATGTATAACTTCAAGTATATACTGTATAACTCTAGGCATATACTGTATAACTCTAGGCATATATTGTATAACTCCAGGAATAAAATGTACAACTCTAGGCATATATTGTATAACTCCAGTTATACAAGATGACAAAGTTATTCAACATGTAATCGAGTTATACAACAAATGACTCAGATTATAACAAAAGTCAAACTTTTAACCTTGGAATCAGCTCCCTTGTCAGTACTTGGTACATCATCCATCTGTAGGTGACAAACAATAGGGATTCAGATTATGCATATATTTAGTTGAAGTTATACATAATTCAATAAGAGTTATATAAAAAAGAATTTTGGATGGT
Organism: Silene latifolia; assembly: GCF_048544455.1. Lineage (NCBI taxonomy): Eukaryota > Viridiplantae > Streptophyta > Magnoliopsida > Caryophyllales > Caryophyllaceae > Silene > Silene latifolia. Next base: position 72,059,395 of record NC_133534.1, read on the forward strand.
TTGTCATCTTTTCAACCAAAATTCTGTAAAATCCAAAATTCTTTTCACCATTCAAAAGAAGAGATAATCAGGAAAGTTAGCTATACAGAATAACAGTACAGTTATACATATAATAACAAAAGTTAGACATTCTGAAAACTAAAGTCATATAATGTATAACTCTTGCCATAGAATGTATAACTCTGGCCATAAAATGTATAACTGTAAGCATAATGTATAACTCCGGGAATAACTCCAGGTATAACTCTAGGTATAACTCCAGGCATCTAATGTATAACTCCAAAGTATATATTGTATAACTTTAGGCATATAATGTATAACTCTAGGCATATATTGTATAACCAGAGTTATACATCTACTAACCAGAGTTATACATATTGAGTACTAAAGTTATACATCTACTAACCAGAGTTATACATATTGAGTACTAAAGTTATACATCTAGTAACCAGAGTTATACATCTAGTAACTAGAGTTATACATATTGAGTACTAAAGTTATACATCTAGTAACCAGAGTTATACATCTAGTAACGTATAAATAAAAATCGAAACTTTTAACCTGGATATCAAGTCCCTTGTCAATACTTTCTACAACATCCATCTGTAGATGACAAACAATTGGGATTAAAATTATGCATATATTTAATTGAAGTTATACATCATTCTATAAGAGTTATACCAACAAGACGAGATTTTTTACCTTTGATTCAGATTTCTTGGAAGTTTTCTTGGCATTTTTCTTGACAAAAACCATTGTTAATTATCAAATGAACTCGTATTTGATCTGCACAACCATAATTAACAATTGAACAAATCAACATCAGCAAACCCATAATTGAAAATTGAAAAATCAAATGAACTCTTTTTATGATAGTTAAACAAAGGCAATAATTAACAAAAAACAAAGTACAAATCATTAAATAAGGACTGAAAAAAATACCTTATAAAAAAATTGAAACAGGCGAGTTTGCAGGCGATTTGGAATTAATTGGTAGTGATGAAAATGGCGTCTGTTGAGTTGGAATTAATTGGTAGTGATGAAAATGGAGTTATCTGCAATGTGAAGAAAGAAAAGAAAGACGAAATGACAGGAAATAGAGGAAAAAAAAAACCGCAAGTTGTTTTGAATTATGTGGAAATTGAGGAGGGAAATGATGATGGACTGATGGACATAACACTATAGCATGCATGGGTTAGTGGTAAGAGGAGAGAGGTAAATATAAAATATTAGTTGAGTGGGGTTTTACTGCACAATCTTGGCCATTGGTTTGCTTGATCCAACAGCCCACATTAGGGCTTATGAACTTAATATGATATAATGGCCTTAGTTGATCTCTTCTCTCTCTCTCTCTCTCTACATATATACATATATATATATATATATATTTTTTTTTTTTGGGTACTCATTGTCTGCCTTTAGACCATCCCCAAGTAGTGGTCGTGCTAACCAAGTCGCAACCCAATTTTACTCTTAATCTCGCCTTATTAACCTTGATCTATTTTCACCGTCCCAAGCAGAAAGTCGCGACCTAGGTCATCAACTCAATCATTATCCATTTTACAACATTTCCAATCATTTTCCACATTCTCTACCCTACTTTTCTCTCTCTTACTTTCACAATTATTTTTCCTAACATTTTTTAAATATAGTTATTTTTCTATTATTGTAAATATCTTAATAAAAAAAAAATACCCAAATATTTTACGACTATATTAATCTTATGTGTACTTTACGGGAAAAAAAATATTAGATAACGTTATATTTTTGAAAAGTGATTAGACGATTTCATTAACAATTAAAAAAAATTATTGAAAAACATGATTCGACATATAAAATACCGCATACATTTTTTAAAAAAACATTAAATTAAAAAACATTAATTACTACGAAATGATAAAATGCATTAAAAGCAAATTCTAGTTACGAAAGTTTTCCCAAATTCTAGTTACGAAAGTAGAGTAGAGTAGTTTTTTTATTGTTTTATAATTGTTCAACCAATAAGAAATTGACACATAGAAGGTCAATACGACCATCTCTTTTGACCAACCTTGGTCACAAATTGACCATTTCTTGTTTTTGATCACAAATTGACCATCTTTGGTCACATATTAACAAGCTAATTATGTGATTAACCATGACCAAGCAAGGTCTTGACCAAGCAATTGACCTTGCTTGGGGATGGTCTTATATTTTAGAAATTGGTTAGTTGATTCTCCACACTTAATTTAATCCATCATCCAATATCAAAATTACTGATCATCTAAATGTTTGTTAAGTGTTAATATCTGAATATATAAATGTCGCTTGAATTTTTCTTCATCATGGACCAGCATAACCCTATGCTGCCATCCTCCACAATTGAATTTTTCACCATACTAGTTTTATACCCGTACAAAATTGGGCGGATTTACTCATTAACTAGTTTTACGCCCGTGCATAAATTGCGCGATCTGCATTGATAAAATTTGTTAAACATATATTTTATTGTTCGAAAATCCACGATTTAGTTAATATATTATGACATATTTGAAAATTTTGACTCTGAGTCATATTTTTAATTTCAGAGAATGTAAACATTTGGCCAAATTTTTCGTTTTTTTTTTTCACGTTCACAATTATTTTTTAACATATGCTTTGTATATTGTAATGTATATTTATGTGTTAGATAATGGTTGTATCTTTGTATTGAGGGAGAAAAGAAATTAAATCACTTTAACACCCACTACTTACAATAGGGACCACTTTTTAAAAATTCTTTTTTTTTTCCTGAATTTAAGGGGCCAATAAGAGAGCTCTAAAGAACTCAATTTTTATACTATTTAGTAAAAATTTTAAACAATTTTTTATGTTGATTTTATTGGATAATTATTGTTTTTTTACAGTATTTAGGAAAAATTTAAAACGATACCCCATGTTGGTGTTAATTATTTACCGTGAAAGTGTTAATTAGCCCCTTTAAGTTTGCTCAATTGTGAAAGCAAATCCCTTAAATTTCAAATGGAGTAATTCGCCCGCTTAATTTTGACAAAAAAAACGAAATCGAATATTTTATGTATATTTTTTTAATCCAAATAGGCAAATACTAACATAAAATTTTTTATATTAAAATTTATATTACATAAATATTTATTTTAAGTTTTAAATATTTATAAAATTGATATTACAAATTTTATTTTGACAATTTTACCTAATTTGTCCTATCATATTTCTTAAATATTTCCAGAAAAAAGAATGTAGGACAATAAAAGTAGGATGGAGTAATATTTAAGAAATTACGTTGTATTGATTCATGTATATAACTTTTACATCATTTAATATTAACATATTTATTAAATAACTTATTTTATTATTTTTCGTTCGAAATAATTGATGTAAGCCATAAATTTAACACAATCTAGTCTTCCGTAATCTGTATGATCTACCGTCTAACAACCCATCTATTAAAAAATAAAGAAAAGAGCCCAATATTTTTAATATGAACAACTTGTTTTATAAGAAGAGCATGGTAAAAGTAAAACCTAGCCTAAATTGTACTCCTGTCTTCACCGCACAATCAATCACACATTCTCTTTGCTTAGTCGAGTCCCCTCCCTCTCTTTCCCTTTTATGTTTTATATGTTTATTTTTACATACTCAAATTCTTTGTATCTTTTACGGTTTAATAATTCATCATATTATACTGAAAATTATCAAAATATTTTCCTCAAAAATATGTTTTAAGCATATCACATGAAAATTCGATTTTTCAGTGATATTAGGTTATGTACTTTTAATACTTGATTAAATTCTTCTTACGGTATTTGTTTACATACTTGTGAGATGCATGTAATTGATGTGGATTAATAAGATTTTTTTTTAGATTTTTTAAGTTAATTATAATATTATTATATTTTGATTTCTTAGTTTAATAAAGGTTTTATCTATGGGGTTTTTTTAAACACATGCATCTTGATTTGAATGAAGATTGATCTAATTTTTATGATTTTTGGTTTAGATAAAATTCTTATGATTATAATATATCTATATTATTGCATGTTGATTTTAATAATTTAGAATTTGTTTTGAGTGGTGATTTAATAATAGTTAGCATGAACCTTAGAAATAGAGAAGTGGAGAGATTAGAAGGGGAGAAGGTAATTAATTCCCACAAAGAACATGGGGATAATAAGTGACCAATAAAATTGCACAAAATTCTTTGGCTTTTATAGTATAGGGATGTGCATTTTGGTGGTGTAAACACGAGTAAACCCCACGTTGAGGACCTAGAGTAAATTATAGGGGTTGTTTGGTTACCCACTAAATTTGTCAGGAACTTTAATTCAGGTGAATTGCAAAATTGGCAGGTTGTTTAATTACCCAAATTCACATGAATTGAAACTTCTCAAGAATTCCAATTCCTCCACAACGGAGGAAATTGCTTACCTAGGTCCCCTAGGTAACCAAACAACATTTTTTAATTCACGTGAATTCTAAAATCATGTGATATTATCCTTCTTAGGCATTATAAATTCCCGTATGTAGCCAAAAGACTCCATGATATAATATCTAAGGAATAAGAGGATTCAATGTATTTCCGTTCGAATACTTCGCGCTTTGTCAAGACACAAAGTAGTGACATGAAAACTAAGAAATTAGTTACCCTTAGCATTCTATGTCTAGAATGACTCTCGTGATGCCAATGAACACGGATGTTCACAGAGATCTTGAGTAAGGGGTGATGGTACGTATTAGGAAGCTCGTTTATTTGAACACCTAATCCCGCCCGCCTCGATAGCGGCCTCTACTAATGATCAGGGAAGTTATTTATACTCGATATGTTGTCAGTTGTATGCATGCAACGCAACAAACGGTAGGTTAATCCTAGCATGTGAGAATTAGACTAAGTCGGTTGGCACGTAATTTAACAATTAATTGGGTCGAAGTTGGAATTAGGTGGATTTCATGTGAATGCCAAATAAATAAATCATACAAGAGCAATATGAAATAAAGGAATAAATTACAATTGAAAATTTGAATTTACGTCATAAGTACGCTCGAAAACGGAAGGGTTTGAAAAGAAAATAATAGAAATGAATTTAAAAGATGAAACTACGTCGAATTAGTTCAGAGGCAAAGCTACGTCTGAACGAGATGAGTTCAGAGGCAGAAACCACCTCAGAACAGGCGCATCATCTGCTTTGTCCCTTAGAAGAGGCGCATCAGACCGTGGGTCTGTTCTTGAGTTGGGTTATGACTGTGAAAGTCAGACTCTTTAAATCGTTATTGTTCGTTGGTTAATTAATATCGACTATTGGTATATAGCTCGAGTAAAAGTGATTTAATCGTATTACATGCATACTGAACCATCATAAAGCGATAAAAGAGCGAATGAAAATGAAACATTACAAGTTATGGTTATTTTACGATGTCGGAATCGATTTATATACAAAACTTGAATTAGAGACGGTTGAAAGCAAAAGAAAACCAAATCTGAAAAATAAAGAGAAATATGTACAAAAGACGAATTCCGGGGACTTGAAATGGATGAATCGAGTCTCTAAAATCCGGGTTTGAATTTGTGACGAAAACCCGTAATATTAGTTACAAGGGATTTAAGTCGGAAATTATTGAAAAGGATTGATAAAAACAAATTTTGTAAACTGAAAATATGAGAATTGAAAGAATAAAGAAAGAAAACGAAAGACAAAAGGAAACAGATACTCGAGGAAGAAGAAGAGCAGTAGGAGAGAAGTAGCCTCTGGAAGAGGCGCAGCAAATGCTGCGACTATTCCAGAAGGCACACCTGCTAGTGCGTTTCTTCTTGATCGTCGTCTTTAGCTGCTATTTTGCAAAGATAGATTAAAAAGGTTGTTTTAAAATCGGTTTTAAGCATACTTGTGATATCAATCCGTACATTAGTTAATACAAAATAAAAAATACAATAAAGAAAATTGGGATTTACACCATCAGACTTATATGTTTGACGAAGCGAGATTAACTAAGTTGTCGTTTTAGTGATTGCTCGATTCGATGTAATATGAAAGTGCCCTCTTAAGAGGATTTAAAACAAATTGATTGAGTTGATTACAGTGTAGTGGTCATGTCGGTCGGTCTATGCAAACATGACTGGTACTCATAATGATCTGAGCTTATGTGGTCGCGTAGAGCAAGCACGTAGGCGTCGAAAATGGACACTCGCGTGAAAAATATGTAAGGCGGTGGCCTATATTTATACTAATTACGTGAAGGAATTTTAGGTAAAAGTGGGATTAGGAAAGAAATCCGGAAGAAATCTTAAAACTGGAGTAAAAGCAGCCCAGGAAGAGGCGTAGTAGGAACTGCGATCCTTCCAAGAGGCACAGTACCTGCTGCGTTCTCTCTTGGGCAGTTTTCTCCTGAGCAAGGAAGATTTCCGCGGTTGTATTTAGGAATTAGGGAAGATGTATGCTTCCTTATTCCGCAAGGTATATATTTTCGTGATAGAAGATAAAATTTAGGAATAATACTCCGGAAAATTCCAGAATATTCCGACTCGGTTTTAAGACGGTTTTAGAAAATGGAAACGATTTTTGATCCGAACTCCAAATGTACTCTAATTACTGTCAAAACGATCGTATCGGCGCGTAGATGACGACCATGAGGTTGACTCGACTGTTTGACCTATCATGTTTCAACGAACTTATGAAATGTCTACAGAGCCCCCACTTTGACTGAGGCTTAGACAAGTCAAAAGTCAAAGTATAGCCTCCAGGTCAATCGAAGATTACAACCTGAAGACTATGGGGATGCAAGGCGACTCAACGGGTCTGAGCCAAGGACCTGTCGTCGGGAACATTTTAGAGTCTGTCGACTATCGAGGAGGGTCGTTTAAAGTCCATTAGACTACGTAAGGAGGCTCGCCAGCCATAAGAAGAAACCATACCTGAGGTGTAGACGAATTGGAACTTCATGGGGAATCAGATGATGTTGATAGCAGAACATTTAGAAAAACTACTAGGACAGAGACGAGACTTTCTGAGAACCACTGAGTAAACTTGACGTTATAGAGGGGCGAGACGTTCCGAGAAACGCTTGAAGCAACGAAACGTTCTGAGAACCGCTAATAATAATTATTTTGGTTGAAGGCGTGACTTTTCGAGAAACGCTGAAGAATAATTGGCTTGATTTCGTAGAAGGCGAGACTTTACGTGAATCGCTGAATAATAATTGACTTGATAGAAGATGAGACTTTCCGACAAACGCTGAGAAAAGACATGACTTTCCGAAACTGCTAACAATAATTAACTTTGTAGAAGGTGGGTGTTTCTGAGAACTGCTAGATAATAATCGTCTTGAAAACGGGATTTTCTGAGAACCAACCATTTTTAGATTTAATTTACTTGATATAAGGCGAAACTTTCCGAGAATCGCCGATAATTAATTTGCATCGAATTTGTATTAAAGAAATACATGGGCTGTATAGCGGTAACAAACTCTCGCTGGGGAATAAAATATTGCAACCGCTGGGGAAATTATGTTAAGCGAGTCGTTGTTCACTCAATCAAACACATTTATATTCTCAAAAAACAACTAGTAAGTGGTTAAGTCGAGGTCGATCCACGGGACGGTGTGCTTTGGGTTCTTAGCCTATCTATCTCAATTTATGCAAGTGTCACGATTTGGTTTAAGTTGTAAACTACACTACTAAAATGGAAATGTAAACAAATGGATAAAAAGGCAAGTAAATAGAGATGTAAACAATCGATTAAAAGCACTAGGGTGTCATGGGTTCATAGGAAAATCATGGTAAAATCACATAAATGAGTCACATAGATGCAAGCAATTATTATTGTTGGAATCGAGTTAGTTTATGTCTTACAAGTCCTAGGGAGACTTAGGTCTCAGAGCCGAGTCGGTCACAACTTTACAACACCCACATCGACTTGATTCTCCCTATTCAACTATATGCATGGTCTAACAAGCCTTGAGTTAGTTTATGTCTTACAAGTCTTGTTGAAAAGATAAGAAAATCATGCTAGGTTGTCAATCAAGCATTTTATCAAACATAACATGTGCATAAGTTGAAAGTACAATAAGCAAGCATTCATATGAAATTATTAAGCATAAATCTACCCTATGATTAACTCCCCTAATCCCCCACTAATCCTAGTTAGGAAACTACTCACTCATTATCATGGAAAACATGTTAACAATGGTGTCAATCATCTTAACAAGTATAAACATGTTGTAAGAGTAAAGCAATAAACAATAATTAAGTAAAGAGTAAAGAAATTATACCAATCTTAAGATGAGCAAATGGAAAGGAAAGAATAATAGAAGTTGATGATGAAGAGTTGTCAATTCTCCAATACAAACCCAATAATTCTTCAAGTATAAGGCTAGATCTAAGATTGTTTGAGAAATAATTAAGGAAAGATTAAAGTGCAATTTGTGGAATGATTAAAGGCTAATCTATTCTAATCTACTCCTAAGAAGGCTTAATCTAAACTAAGGGAACTTAATCTCCACTAAGAGGGCTTAATCCTCAACTTATTACCAATAGGGTATATATAGAAGTACAAGGATTAGGTTAACTAAGGGCTTAAATGACGATTAGGCCCCTTAATTGAAGTCCAATGCCTTGCAAGTCCTGGAAAGGGGACGCACAAACTCCTTTCGAAGACAATCATCCTGTATTGAGGGACGCTCGTCCTGGCTTAAGGACGCCCATCCTGAGCTTAGGGACGCCCTTGTTTGGTTGCCCCCTAATCCGTGGGGGTCCTTCAGAGGTCGTGGGTGTTAGGCCTGGAAATCCGTAGAAGCCCCTGATCAATATCTCATCTCAACCTGACCATCAGGCTGTCAGGCTATCAGGGCACACGAAGATAGGCGCCAGGCCATGGAGACGACAACGGTCAAAATATCAGGACAATATCAGACCGGAAACGCATATTATGAAAGGATTATGTGCGCGGTATTGAATGAGAAGATTTCGCAGTAAATGCAGTAATTAAGGGAGGAATATTAGCAATTATTACAGGCAATAATGGAGAATAATCCGCATTCAATACGGTATCAGGCAGCCGTTCAATATTAGTGCTTATGTAAGGAACACTTTGAAGAAATTGGAATCATCTCATTCCGGCACAAGAAAAAGCATACGTCCACATATAGTTAGAAAGATATTAGACATTGTCATTATCATACACTCAATTCTCCCAATTACATACTGAAATCCTCTCCTGGCTTGGTGCCCGTGGTTTTTTCCTATTAAAGGGTTTTCCACGTACAAAATTCTTTGTCTCATTATTGTTATTGTTATTATATTTACAGCTTTATATTTGACCCTGACGACCTGACCAATAGACCACCAAGAGCTAGTTAACCTTACACAACTCTACGCTCATCTGATTTCGCCTTGCGCAAAATCCACACAAAACAATTGGCGCCCACCGTGGGGCATCTAGCTCTTTAAATCCTTTTTTCTTATCTTACAAAAATTCAAAAATCCTACAAAAATGGCCCAACCTACCGTTGAAGAACAATTGAATGCAGCTCTCCAAAGAAATCGGCCGAGTTGGAGAGCCTGAAAGAAAAAGTAGCCCAAACTGAAGCAGAAATCCTGCAATTAAGAGAATCCGAGTCAGCCCTGAAACAGAAATTAGAAAACACTCAAGGAGTAGGCTCTAGATTCCAACCAGGAACCCCATTTGCATCAATCATCAAAAATATCGATTTTTCCAGTTTTTGGAGCCCAAGTGTTTCTAAATCTATTGATGTTGATGGTGACGGTGAACCAAAGAATGACAAGGAGAAACCTGATGAATCTGCAGTAGCCATCATGATGGCAGTGGTTCAGGAGATCAAGAAACTCAATGAAAAATTCGATAAGATACCCTGAGTACCCGCCAAAGATGGAAGAAGTCGCCCCGACAATATCTTTGATTCGCCTTTCATAGACGAAATAACAAAAGTAGACCTACCAAAGAAGTTCGTAGTTCCATCCATGAGGGTCTATGATGGAACCACGGATCCACAAAATCACGTGGCTCTTTATAAACAAAAATGCTTTGGTGCATCTATCCCCGTAATTTAGACAAGTCTCGCATGTGTAAGGGATTTGGAACGACCCTGACCGCCCCGCTCTGCAATGGTACATCAACTCGCCAACCGGGAGAATCCATTCCTTCGCCAATCTGATCAACAGTTTCAATCAGCAGTTCGCAAGTAGCACGGAGTTGGAGAAACGATCCAGTGACCTTTACCGAGTTACACAGAAGCCTGATGAAACTCTCAGGACATTCCTTGTAAGATTCAACAAGGAAAAAGTATCCATACCCAGGTGTGACGTTGGAACAGCAGTGGAGGCATTCATATAGGGGTTACTACCATATAGTAACTTATACATCGAGCTCACTAAGTATCCCTGCCACACCTTCGAGGACGTTCAGGCCAAGACCCTTTCCTTCATCAGGCTAGAGGAAGATAAAATCTATAAACTTGGATCACCCAGTAGACCAAAGGATCATGAAAGGAGCAGTAGGAAGAGCAACAAAGGAAACAACTATAGGCCTACTCCATATTCCAGGCCAGATCAGTCAGAAGTTAACCTGGCTCATGAGTATCAAGGTAAGGTTAAAGTTTATCCACCTATTTCCGAACATAACTTCAGTGTTGATATTGCAGGATTAATCTAGAGACTTGACAACATGGGATCAGCTGTCAGATGGCCCAGGAAGTCAGAAAATCCCAACCCCAGGAGAGACAATTCTAAATGGTGCGAATTTCACATGGATATTGAACACACCACGGATGATTGTTTCACCCTGAGGAAGGAAGTGGCCTACCTGCTAAAATCTGGATACTTGAAAGACCTGATCAAGACAAAAAGCAGGAACGTAAACCAGGGTAAAGAGAATCAGGAGTATAAGCAAGATCGTAGTCTCCCTCCACCACCACCAATTTATGAAGTAAAATTCATATCTGGCGGTTCAGAGATTTGCGGCCTGACAAGTTCAGCGGCAAATAATATAGCCAGGACACCAAGGACCGTATCACCCTGCAAGCCGGATCATATCCCAACAATAACTTTCAATGATTGTGACCTAGTGGGCATCCCTGATGTTCATCATGATGGCCTGGTAATTCTATGCAGATTGGAACCGCCACAGTAAGAAGGATCCTGGTAGACGGAGGCAGCTCAGTGAACTTGATCATGCTTGACGTACTGAAAGCCATGAAGATCAACGAGGACCAAATCATCAAGAAATCCAGCGTCCTAGTGGGATTCAGTGGCGAAACCAGGAGTACCCTAGGAGAAATCCACCTCCCAACCTACGTGGAAGAAGTCTCATCTTATGAGAAATTTGGAGTCCTTGACTGCCTGTCATCCTACAACGCGATCTTGGGTAGGCCTTGGATTCATAATGTCACGGCCGTACCGTCAACCTATCACCAATGGGTATCAAGATACCAACAGACTGGGGCATAGCCACAATCAAAGGGGATCACAAGACAGCCCAGGAATGCTACACAACAGCCTTAAAGCCTTCTAAGGCAGGTAAGTCCCTTGCATAGCAATTACAGTACCCTGTCAGGAGCACTTATGTGGCACCTCCCAGAATGGAAATAGATCAGGTAATCCTAGACCCTGAGTACCCTGACAGCAGAAAAGGCGGAAATTTGCAGCTGAAAGAAATACCATTATTAACGAGGAAGTAGAAAAACTCTTGGATATGGGAATGATCAGGGAAGTAATGTACCCTGAGTGGTCAAGCTAACGTAGTTGTTGTGCGAAAAAAGAATGGAAAGTGGAGAGTCCGTGTAGACTACACGACCAACAAAGGCATCCTAAAGATCCATTCCCCCGCCCCATATTGATGCCAAGGTAGACGCCACGCAAAGAGGCCACGAGATGCCGACATTCATGGATGCTTCCAAAGTGGATTCAATCAAATAAAGATGCACCTGCGACCGGAGAGTACTACATTCATTACGGCATCGAGGCATAAATCGTTATTACCGCCATGCCTTTCGGCCTGAAGAATGCAGGGGCAACGTACCAGTGCCTGGTCAACATGATGTTTAAAGACCAAATAGGTGACATCATGGAAGTATACATAGACGACATGGTGGTGAAATCCAAAAATGCAGAAGATCATGTGAAACATCTAGAAATAGCATTCGAGATATTGGAAAAATACAACATGAAGCTAAACCCTGCAAAATGCCACTTTGGAGTCTCTGCAGGCAAATTCCTTGGATATATGGTCACAAAAATGGGCATAGAAGCCAGCCTTGAACAGATAAAGGCTATCCTGGAGCTACAGGCACCCAAGTCTGCCAAGGATATCCAGAAATTGACAGGCTGGGTAGCTGCCCTGAATCATTTCATATCAAGATCCTCTGAGAGTGCAAAACATTCTATAACCTCCTCAAGAAGAATAAACAGTTCCAATGGACGGATGAACATGAAACAGCTTTTCAGGATCTGAAATCCTACTTATCATCTCCACCCTTACTGGCTAAGCCAGAGAAGGGAGAGCCTTTGTCAGTATACCTATCTGTCACTGACACAGCAGTCATCGCAGTCCTAGTAAAAGAACAGGATGGTCAGCAACTTCCAGTCTACTATGTAAGTAAAAGCCTGCTAGATGTTGAGTTGAGGTATGGATTGCTTGAAAAATATGTCTTAGCTTTTATTATGTCATGTACTAAACTACGACCTTATTTTGAAAGTCACCCCATTATAGTCAGGACCAATTTACCCATAAAGTCTGTCCTACGTAAGCCTAAACTATTAGGCAGGATAGCCAAATGGTCAGTACAGATTAGCACATACGACATCTCCTTTGAACCCAGAGCAGCGATTAAATCGCAGGCCCTAGCAGACTTTGTGGCTGACTTTAGCCCTAACCTGGAACCAGACTTGATAAAAGAGGTCAACCAACTAGAAAATAAAACCCCAGACCAATAATGGACCCTATTCATAGATGGGACATCCAACGCCAGGGGGACAGGGTTAGGACCAGTACTCATATCACCACAGGGAGATATGATAGCACAGGCTGTAAGCTGTGAGTTCAAAGCTACGAACAACGAAGCAGAATATGAAGCCCTGATAGCAGGCTTAAAGGTATGTCTAGACCTCGGTGTTCAAAACCTAAAGGAAAAACTGATTCACTCCTAATTGCTAATCAAATAAAGGGAATTTATACGGCTAAGGATGAAAAAATGATTTCGTATTTAGAATATGCAAAAAACCTTACCGCTAAATTTTCTTTATTTGACATAGATCAAATATCAAGAGACCTGAATACCCAGGCTGATGCTCTGGCCAGCCTAGGTTCGAACTTTACCCCCACTGTTTTCGACAAAATCCCAATTGTGCATTTACTAGAGCCAGCCATCAGCAGACCTGAACACGTCAATCCTGTCAATCACGACAATAACTCTTGGACTAAACCCTATTATGATTGGTTTCTCCGAGGAATACTGCCTCAGGGCAGACATGAGGCAAGGGCCTTTAAAATTAGAGCTTCAACTTATGCTATCATCAATAACACTTTGTTCAAGAGATCGCAGGCTGGACCCTACCTGAGATGCTTGGAGCCTGACGAAGCCAAACTAGTACTTCAAGAAATACACGATGGACACTGTGGCAACCACAAAGGCGGGAAGAGCCTGACAAGTAAAATTCTCGGAGACAAAGCTACTCGGCCTACACTAAGGGCCGATCGCCTGAATACTCTTCAAAATGCAAAGCCTGTCAAATTCATGCACCAATCATACATCAGCCATCTGAACTCCTCCATTCAATTTCCGCACCCTGGCCGTTCATAAAATGAGGCATGGATATTGTGGGAAAACTGCCCGTAGCTCCAGGACAAAAAGTATTCATGTTGGCTATGACTGATTACTTCTCCAAATGGATTGAGGCTGACTCTTTCAGGCAAGTAACTGAAAAAGAAGTACTATCCTTCATCAGGACAAACATCATTTGCAGATATGGAGTCCCATCAGAAATAGTATGTGATAATGGAACTTAATTTGTGGGGAAAAGGACCCAAGTATTTTGCCAAGAATGGAATATCAACCTGGTAACATCAACCCCTGGATATCCAAAAGCCAATGGCCAGGCCGAATCAAGCAATAAGGTAGTCATAAGCTGCCTAAAAAAGAAGCTAAAAAGAAGACGAGGCAAATGGGCTGAAGAACTTCCATTAGTACTATGGGCAGACAGAACAACTCCAAAAACTCGCAATGTGCCAAACACCTTACTCTACGGTGTACGGTGTGAAGTCGTTATTCTGCGAAGTACGAGTACCAACATCCAGATACAGCCTGAACAATGTTGAGGCAAATAGAGACCTAATGCAAGATAACTTAGTTCTAACAAAAGAGCTAAGAGACGCTGCCAAAATCAGGATGGCATCATATCAACAAGCAGTCGCCAGGACTTATAACAAAAACGTCAGGATCTGAGTCTTTAAAGAAGGAGACCTTATCCTATGCAAGGTATTTCCAAATAAGAAAGAAAAATCAGCAGGCAAACTGGCTCCCACATGGGAAGGCCCTTACTTAATTGATTCAATTGTTGGACAAGGAGCATACAGGCTCCAAACGCTAGAAGGGGAAATGATCCCGAGATCCTGGAATGTCACTCATTTAAAATTATTCCATATGTAAAGATCAGATCAGGCTACAATTAGGTATAAATTCAATCACTACTCAACCTGACGTGCTACCTGATGAACTACATGTTTTACATGCCTTGTCTGCAATATATATCTGTTCAACTAACCTACTTATTTACTTCTTGAATCCTAAACAATTATACATGATAAATAGTTATATGCATAAATATTCAGGATTGAGGGCTACTCTACCATATATTTCTGAAACAAAATTTTGCACTTGATTTGTTAGGTTCATATACCTATTATTAGACTCCTCTAATAGTGAACTAATTAACTTGTTAATTATTTGTTCTTTAGATCTAGTGCATGCATAACAAAATAAGAGATTTATGAGAAAACAATGTCCCTTACATTGTCAATTTCGGTTTTATGGGCACAAGTAAGGTCTCCTACCTTCACTTGTTCTTGAGCTATGATGAGTAATAGGATGATCCTCCAAAGACTTCAAGTATAGAAGCCACTACTCTTGATTACACCCAAGATTATCCCTTATCCCCACTAAATAATATTTGCTAGATATTTGTTTAGTAGTTTACCTTAAAATTGATTACTAATACTCATATATTATACTAATAATATTAGTAATCTCATTGAACAATTTGAATCAAGATTTCTCAAATTTATGAGAAAGATGAGAGAGTAGAAGAGAGAGGTATGCATGTTATTAACATAAACATCTTTTTAGAGAATAAGAGAGAAAATAAGAACAACAAAAGTGTTGTATATGCCTTGTGTGGTCCGGCCACATGCTCTTAATAAGAGCAATTTTATCTTCTCAAAACTCTCTTACAAATGCTTTATTGATAGTCTCATATATGGTAGAGTGAGCATGACAAGTGTTGTTGTTGTCATAAGCTTTTTAGACAAAATAGAAGACTTAGGACAAGTGTCCTATATCCTCTAAAAAAAACGGTCCAATGCTCTTATTATGGTCCATTTTTTGTCTTATAATATTTGTCCCACAAATGCTTATAAGTCTTATATTTAATTATCTTACATAATTAAATATTAATTTGATCATACAACAATTATGAGACAAATTAATAAACATATATTCACTCAACTTATTGAGTAATATTTTATCATTATATCAACATATAATGGGTCCCATAATAGCTAGTTAGTTAAATTTACAACCTCTTGTAAATGTAAATAACCAATTACCTCTACCTCGAAACTTTTATAAAACCTCAACATAATTTAGTGAATTAACATATTAATCCACTAAATATGATCTTATTTAATCACATTATAATAAGATACATATTTCGTCTCATTAAAATTAAATTGTTCATTTTTAAGGAATTAATCAACTTGTATCGACATACAATTAATTAACTTTATAGATAAGGGCATCATCCTTTAGCTGTGACCTTAAGGGATCAACTGACCACCACCGTCCCACGACAGTAACGTCAAACTCTAGCAAGCCAATCGTTACCGATTAATGTTGATCAGTTGACTATATAATTGAATCATCCCTTACGTATTCTTTATATGAGATTTAATAATGATATTTAAATCATGTGATCGCACTATTGTTGAGGACACATTTCCCAACAATCTCCCACTTGTCCTCGACAAGTGTGCGTCACCAATTCTCTTGTCCTATTACAATCTCCCACTCAATGTAAGGTGTCTTGCAGGTCGTACTTACATTTGATCATATCTTGAGTGGTTTTCTCGATCTGGAGATTAACTGTCTTACCGGAATTATCTATCATAGATACCTTCCGAGCGTGGACACATATTTCCAGTTAACTACTCTTCGAGTGGTCTTGAGATTTCAAACAACCCTGACAAGGGGTGGACAATTCCTATCGCCCTATTCCCTTCGTTTAGCCACAGTCCATCATAACCCAAAATATACCCAGTTTGACCTCATTTACGAAATCGTAGAGTATAAATCAAAGCTAATCAGAAGTTGGGCCAACTTGGGCGAATAGTCTCTAGTCAAAAGAATTGACTCATAAGAATACTATAGTAGCTCTTGCCACGACCAGGCTTTATGAATTACCAGAACTCTATAAGCGGTCATCGCTCCCGATTGATTGTCCCATACAGTCTGCCTATGTGATCAACTAGTCATCCCATATGACTCTATGGCACTTGAACTTGCCATCAATCGCATCACACTCTAGTCACTTGGAGACGTCACCTCATATAAGTAACTAGGGGCGAATACCATGTCAATCCAGTTCACTTTAATGGGGTTCAATTTGTTCTCAACAACCCATTCGGATAAGACAAAGTAATGGGTGAGTTTAATAAAACTCAAACGATAAATGTGATTATCACATATGAACAGTCAATACACTATTACTACTTCATATTTTATAATCTTTAGTGTATAATTAACACTAGTTTAGATGCAATAAAAGCTTGGAAAGTAGATATTCCTGATACCCATATATTCCAACTTTATTAATTGCTACTTCCTTCCATTCAATGTCATCTCTAATGACATGAATTTATCCAGGTATTTGTCTAGACTACTAACTAGACTTGGGCTCTTTAACTTGAAAGATGCTCCCACTGTTATCACATAACTTGTGATAAAGTCATTTGTAGAGGGATTTACCCTTAATCCCTACGTTGACCATTTAATCACAATTTACTTAGATTCCTTTTGTAGATATTGCAATGCACGAAACTAAAACACTTTTCTTAGTCTCTTACTCCTTAGTCAACAAGACACCCTAGGATTTCAACAAATCCCTTATAGTTTGGAAACTAAAGTTTGTGCAACCCTTCAACACTTAATTTAGTTTATCATCCAAACATATGAATGAATCCTTAACTCTTCACAAGAATTTCAAGGATGTTTTTTAAGTCTCTTACAAGCCATATGATGGGAATTATCATGTTATTGACTTATAATGCCCTAGACATATGTTTCATCACACTCGTATGCGTCTGTTGGCATACATAATCATTCTAATGGCGGAAACATTAGCAATCGATTTCATGTAATCAACAACTTAATGGGTTCAGTGAACGACTATGATTCCATCATAGTAATTCCACTTTCATCATCATGAATAAGCCATTCAACCTTGTTGATGTTACAACAGATAAGAAAGATCTTATCCTCATAAGACTCTCAACTCTATACCAATATTATCTCACACAGATTCAGAAATCTTAGAATATATCGCACACTTTCTTTGTCTCCCAAACACTCTTGCCAGAAGAGAGAATTG
Source organism: Silene latifolia (assembly GCF_048544455.1). Lineage (NCBI taxonomy): Eukaryota > Viridiplantae > Streptophyta > Magnoliopsida > Caryophyllales > Caryophyllaceae > Silene > Silene latifolia. The sequence goes on from NC_133534.1 coordinate 72,077,258, forward strand.
GTACAATATTCTCAATAAGTAATATTTCTTCAAAATATAAGACATGGAAAAATGATTCTGGCTCCCACTTAACTTCATGTATAATCTTGATTCTTCAATAATGTGAATGAAACAATTCACTATTACCACATGAACGAAAAGTATAATCCTTTAATGCTTGCTTAAGATCATTTTAATATCACTTAAGAAAGCTACGCATAATATGCTAGGATTCTTAGATCTTCATCTAATATTTTGTGTTTCAAACACTTCCTTCTCTAAATTCCCATTTTAGAAAAGCGAATTTTTATTTGCCATTTATCATTAAAATGAAATGCGGCAATTCCTAACACAATTTATCTTGATCAACATCTTCATGTAAATCTTATGCATTTGTGTACTGTTAAGCTCTATTTACCTTTGAGGAGACCCTCGCCTTAAAGTAAATCTACTCTTGAGTAACAATTTTTGGATTGTAATGCTTCGGCTCGTATGTAAGAAGGTCATAATACTATTACTTTCACAAAGTAATATTTTTTAAAAATAAGAAATGTGCGATAAACTCCCACTGAGCTATACTCCCACTCTATCTTTATAGATTATAGTTCTATTACTTTCACAAAGTAACATTATAAGACATGTTTGTAACGATCTACTCCCACTCTATCTCTTAGAAATACCTCTATCTTCTTAAGAGATAGCTTTGTGAGTTACAAACATATATATGGTGGAGTATTAGGAGTTTATCTAGACTGTGGATTAGCTTTCAAAAGGCCATCCTAACATGGCAGCTTGATAATATACGAGTCTTATCCATGTCATCAGTTTAATAGACTCTCTATTCTAGGTATCTTATGGTTGACCATTCGTTTAGAATTACTTGTCCGTTTTGGATTGCAAATTCCCAAAATTGAGTTCAACAACTCAAACCTACTCATATTAGTTCAATGTTATGGGCAGTGACGCTAGGTCATAATCCATCTTTAATAAATCAAATTTTTTACTTAGATCTTTGCCACTACGATTGGGTCGTAATGCTTAGAACTTAATTCAATTGGTTCTCTACGTCATTTAGAAATTTCTAAAATATCTTAAATGCTTCACCTTTTATTTGATTAAGTAAATATACCCTTATTTACTTAAATCATTGGTAAAAGTGACGAAGTAGTCATAACCTCTCCTTGCGGTGATGCTCGTATGACCACATACATCGGCATGTATTAGTCCTAACAAATCACTTGATCGTGTTCCTTTACCACTAAAGGAAGTATGAATTATATTGCAAAAGAGACAAGATTCGCATATTCCATATGATTGAAAATCAAATGGTCCAATAATTCTAGTCGACACTAGCGTTTAATGCGTTTCTCATTTACGTAACCTAATTGAAAAATCAAATGTACAAATCATTTGGATTACTAGTTATGAGTCTTTTGGAACGTATTATGTAGATATCTTTACATGAGTTGGAACTGTCTAAAACTTGTGTATCATAAAGATAAGTGACATGGCTCACATCCATGTCTATTTTCAACAAAATACAACAATTGTCTTTGATGGCAAAATATAAATCCTTTCATGTCGCACATAGAAATGGAAATAATGATTTAGACAAAGTGGATACATAATAATAATTATGTAAATTATAACTCAAAGCTATTAGCAAAAACAAGTACATAAATTTCTCTTGAAGTGGCGGCTACCCGAGCTCCATTTCATTGTCGGCGATCCACATCACCCTTGTTTAGCTTTTAAACATTTCCAAGTCCCAATTGGTGTAATAAGTCCAACTTTAATATCTTCCAAATACTTGGGGCAATTTCGCTTCCAATGGCCCATGACATTACAATAATGACAAGGGGTGGACAATTCCTATCGCCCTATTCCCTTCGTTCAGCCACAGTCCATCATAACCCAAAATATACCCAGTTTGACCTCATTTACGAAATCGTAGAGTATAAATCAAAGCTAATCAGAAGTTGTGCCAACTTGGGCGAATAGTCTCTAGTCAAAAGAATTGACTCATAAGAATACTATAGTAGCTCTTGCCACGACCAGGCTTTATGAATTACCAGAACTCTATAAGCGGTCACTGTCCGACAGATTGTCCCATACAGTCTGCCTATGTGATCAACTAGTCATCCCATATGACTCTATGGCACTTGAACTTGCCATCAATCGCATCACACTCTAGTCACTTGGAGACGTCACCTCATATAAGTAACTAGGGGCGAATACCATGTCAATCTAGTTCACTTTAATGGGGTTCAATTTGTTCTCAACAACCCATTCGGATAAGACAAAGTAATGGGTGAGTTTAATAAAACTCAAACGATAAATGTGATTATCACATATGAACAGTCAATACACTATTACTACTTCATATTTTATAATCTTTAGTGTATAATTAACACTAGTTTAGATGCAATAAAAGCTTAGAAAGTAGATATTCCTGATACCCATATATTCCAACTTTATTAATTGCTACTTCCTTCCATTCAATGTCATCTCTAATGACATGAATTTATCCAGGTATTTGTCTAGACTACTAACTAGACTTGGGCTCTTTAACTTGAAAGATGCTCCCACTGTTATCACATAACTTGTGATAAAGTCATTTGTAGAGGGATTTACCCTTAATCCCTACGTTGACCATTTAATCACAATTTACTTAGATTCCTTTTGTAGATATTGCAATGCACGAAACTAAAACACTTTTCTTAGTTTCTTACTCCTTAGTCAACAAGACACCCTAGGATTTCAACAAATCCCTTATAGTTTGGAAACTAAAGTTTGTGCAACCCTTCAACACTTAATTTAGTTTATCATCCAAACATATGAATGAATCCTTAACTCTTCACAAGAATTTCAAGGATGTTTTTTAAGTCTCTTACAAGCCATATGATGGGAACTATCATGTTATTGACTTATAATGCCCTAGGCATATGTTTCATCACAGCTCGTGCGTCTGTTGGCATACATAATCATTCTAATGGCGGAAACATTAGCAATCGATTTCATGTAATCAACAACTTAATGGGTTCAGTGAACGACTATGATTCCATCATAGTAATTCCACTTTCATCATCATGAATAAGCCATTCAACCTTGTTGATGTTACAACAGATACGAAAGATCTTATCCTCATAAGACTCTCAACTCTATACCAATATTATCTCACACAGATTCAGAAATCTTAGAATATATCGCACACTTTCTTAGTCTCCCAAACACTCTTGCCAGAAGAGAGAATTGGTACAATATTCTCAATAAGTAATATTTCTTCAAAATATAAGACATGGAAAAATGATTCTGGCTCCCACTTAACTTCATGTATAATCTTGATTCTTCAATCATGTGAATGAAACAATTCACTATTACCACATGAACGAAAAGTATAATCCTTTAATGCTTGCTTAAGATCATTTTAATATCACTTAAGAAAGCTACGCATAATATGCTAGGATTATTAGATCTTCATCTAATATTTTGTGTTTCAAACACTTCCTTCTCTAAATTCCCATTTTAGAAAAGCGAATTTTTATTTGCCATTTATCATTAAAATGAAATGCGGCAATTCCTAACACAATTTATCTTGATCAACATCTTCATGTAAATCTTATGCATTTGTATACTGTTAAGCTCTATTTACCTTTGAGGAGACCCTCGCCTTAAAGTAAATCTACTCTTGAGTAACAATTTTTGGATTGTAATGCTTCGGCTCGTATGTAAGAAGGTCATAATACTATTACTTTCACAAAGTAATATTTTTTAAAAATAAGAAATGTGCGATAAACTCCCACTGAGCTATACTCCCACTCTATCTTTATAGATTATAGTTCTATTACTTTCACAAAGTAACATTATAAGACATGTTTGTAATGATCTACTCCCACTCTATCTCTTAGAAATACCTCTATCTTCTTAAGAGATAGCTTTGTGAGTTACAAACATATATATGGTGGAGTATTAGGAGTTTATCTAGACTGTGGATTAGCTTTCAAAAGGCCATCCTAACATGGCAGCTTGATAATATACGAGTCTTATCCATGTCATCTGTTTAATAGACTCTCTATTCTAGGTATCTTATGGTTGACCATTCGTTTAGAATTACTTGTCCGTTTTGGATTGCAAATTCCCAAAATTGAGTTCAACAACTCAAACCTACTCATATTAGTTCAATCTTATGGGCAGTGACGCTAGGTCATAATCCATCTTTAATAAATCAAATTTATTACTTAGATCTTTGCCACTACGATTGGGTCGTAATGCTTAGAACTTAATTCAATTGGTTCTCTACGTCATTTAGAAATTTCTAAAATATCTTAAATGCTTCACCTTTTATTTGATTAAGTAAATATACCCTTATTTACTTAAATCATTGGTAAAAGTGACGAAGTAGTCATAACCTCTCCTTGCGGTGATGCTCGTATGACCACATACATCGGCATGTATTAGTCCTAACAAATCACTTGATCGTGTTCCTTTACCACTAAAGGAAGTATGAATTATATTGCAAAGGAGACAAGATTCACATATTCCATATGATTGAAAATCAAATGGTCAAGACTAAACCAACGACTGTTTTGCCATAAGACTACTGATGCTGCTGGGATTCTACGCAAGATCAAGAATTTAGTCTTGGCCAGATTATCTATCAAGTTTTCTCAATCCTTACTTAGTCCTGTACTCACTCACCTAGTTCTTTAGTTGTTTTCTTCTAGTAAGTTTTGTCTTTTTAGTTGATTAAGCAGTATAGTGGATAGTTTTTTGCAATTGTAGTTTCATTCCTTTTTGAAATGAAAAAAAAAAAATCAAATGGTCCAATAATTCTAGTCGACACTAGCGTTTAAAGCGTTTCTCATTTACGTAACCTAATTGAAAAATCAAATGTACAAATCATTTGGATTACTAGTTATGAGTCTTTTGGAACGTATTATGTAGATATCTTTACATGAGTTGGAACTGTCTAAAACTTGTGTATCATAAAGATAAGTGACATGGCTCACATCCATGTCTATTTTCAACAAAATACAACAATTGTCTTTGATGGCAAAATATAAATCCTTTCATGTCGCACATAGAAATGGAAATAATGATTTAGACAAAGTGGATACATAATAATAATTATGTAAATTATAACTCAAAGCTATTAGCAAAAACAAGTACATAAATTTCTCTTGAAGTGGCGGCTACCCGAGCTCCATTTCATTGTCGGCGATCCACATCACCCTTGTTTAGCTTTTCCACATTTCCAAGTCCCACTTGGTGTAATAAGTCCAACTTTAATATCTTCCAAATACTTGGGGCAATTTCGCTTCCAATGGCCCATGACATTACAATAATGACAAGGTGTGGACAATTCCTATCGCCCTATTCCCTTCGTTCAGCCACAATCCATCATAACCCAAAATATACCCAGTTTGACCTCATTTACGAAATCGTAGAGTATAAATCAAAGCTAATCAGAAGTTGTGCCAACTTGGGCGAATAGTCTCTAGTCTAAAGAATTGACTCATAAGATTACTATAGTAGCTTTTGCCACGACCAGGCTTTATGAATTACCAGAACTCTATAAGCGGTCACTGCCCGACAGATTGTCCCATACAGTCTGCCTATGTGATCAACTAGTCATCCCATATGACTCTATGGCACTTGAACTTGCCATCAATCGCATCACACTCTAGTCACTTGGAGACGTCACCTCATATAAGTAACTAGGGGCGAATACCATCTCAATCCAGTTCACTTTAATGGGGTTCAATTTGTTCTCAACAACCCATTCGGATAAGACAAAGTAATGGGTGAGTTTAATAAAACTCAAACGATAAATGTGATTATCACATATGAACAGTCAATACACTATTACTACTTCATATTTTATAATCTTTAGTGTATAATTAACACTAGTTTAGATGCAATAAAAGCTTGGAAAGTAGATATTCCTGATACCCATATATTCCAACTTTATTAATTGCTACTTCCTTCCATTCAATGTCATCTCTTATGACATGAATTTATCCAGGTATTTGTCTAGACTACTAACTAGACTTGGGCTCTTTAACTTGAAAGATGCTCCCACTGTTATCACATAACTTGTGATAACGTCATTTGTAGAGGGATTTACCCTTAATCCCTACGTTGACCATTTAATCACAATTTACTTAGATTCCTTTTGTAGATATTGCAATGCACGAAACTAAAACACTTTTCTTAGTCTCTTACTCCTTAGTCAACAAGACACCCTAGGATTTCAACAAATCCCTTATATTTTGGAAACTAAAGTTTGTGCAACCCTTCAACACTTAATTTAGTTTATCATCCAAACATATGAATGAATCCTTAACTCTTCACAAGAATTTCAAGGATGTTTTTTTAAGTCTCTTACAAGCCATATGATGGGAATTATCATGTTATTGACTTATAATGCCCTAGGCATATGTTTCATCACAGCTCGTGTGTCTGTTGGCATACATAATCATTCTAATGGCGGAAACATTAGCAATCGATTTTATGTCATCAACAACTTAATGGGTTCAGTGAACGACTATGATTCCATCATATTAATTCCACTTTCATCATCATGAATAAGCCATTCAACCTTGTTGATGTTACAACAGATACGAAAGATCTTATCCTCATAAGACTCTCAACTCTATACCAATATTATCTCACACAGATTCAGAAATCTTAGAATATATCGCACACTTTCTTAGTCTCCCAAACACTCTTGCCAGAAGAGAGAATTGGTACAATATTCTCAATAAGTAATATTTCTTCAAAATATAAGACATGGAAAAATGATTCTGGCTCCCACTTAACTTCATGTATAATCTTGATTCTTCAATCATGTGAATTAAACAAGTCATTATTACCACATGAACGAAAAGTATAATCCTTTAATGCTTGCTTAAGATCATTTTAATATCACTTAAGAAAGCTACGCATAATATGCTAGGATTCTTAGATCTTCATCTAATATTTTGTGTTTCAAACACTTCCTTCTCTAAATTCCCATTTTAGAAAAGCGAATTTTTATTTGCCATTTATCATTAAACTGAAATGCGGCAATTCCTAACACAATTTATCTTGATCAACATCTTCATGTAAATCTTATGCATTTGTGTACTGTTAAGCTCTATTTACCTTTGAGGAGACCCTCGCCTTAAAGTAAATCTACTCTTGAGTAACAATTTTTGGATTGTAATGCTTCGGCTCGTATGTAAGAAGGTCATAATACTATTACTTTCACAAAGTAATATTTTAAAAATAAGAAATGTGCGATAAACTCCCACTGAGCTATACTCCCACTCTATCTTTATAGATTATAGTTCTATTACTTTTACAAAGTAACATTATAAGACATGTTTGTAACGATCTACTCCCACTCTATCTCTTAGAAATACCTCTATATTCTTAAGAGATAGCTTTGTGAGTTACAAATATATATATGGTAGAGTATTAGGAGTTTATCTAGACTGTGGATTAGCTTTCAAAAGGCCATCCTAACATGGCAGCTTGATAATATACGAGTCTTATCCATGTCATCTGTTTAATAGACTCTCTATTCTAGGTATCTTATGGTTGACCATTCGTTTAGAATTACTTGTCCGTTTTGGATTGCAAATTCCCAAAATTGAGTTCAACAACTCAAACCTACTCATATTAGTTCAATCTTATGGGTAGTGACTCTAGGTCATAATCCATCTTTAATAAATCAAATTTATTACTTAGATCTTTGCCACTACGATTGGGTCGTAATGCTTAGAACTTAATTCAATTGGTTCTCTACGTCATTTAGAAATTTCTCAAATATCTTAAATGCTTCACCTTTTATTTGATTAAGTAAATATACCCTTATTTACTTAAATCATTGGTAAAAGTGACGAAGTAGTCATAACCTCTCCTTGCGGTGATGCTCGTATGACCACATACATCGGCATGTATTAGTCCTAACAAATCACTTGATCGTGTTCCTTTACCACTAAAAGGAAGTATGAATTATATTGCAAAGGAGACAAGATTCGCATATTCCATATGATTGAAAATCAAATGGTCCAATAATTCTAGTCGACACTAGCGTTTAATGCGTTTCTCATTTATGTAACCTAATTGAAAAATCAAATGTACAAATCATTTGGATTACTAGTTATGAGTCTTTTGGAACGTATTATGTAGATATCTTTACATGAGTTGGAACTGTCTAAAACTTGTGTATCATAAACATAAGTGACATGGCTCACATCCATGTCTATTTTCAACAAAATACAACAATTGTCTTTGATGGCAAATTATAAATCCTTTCATGTCGCACATAGAAATGGAAATAATGATTTAGACAAAGTGGATACATAATAATAATTATGTAAATTATAACTCAAAGCTATTAGCAAAAACAAGTACATAAATTTCTCTTGAAGTGGCGGCTACCTGAGCTCCATTTCATTGTCGGCGATCCACATCACCCTTGTTTACCTTTTCGACATTTCCAAGTCCCACTTGGTGTAATAAGTCCAACTTTAATATCTTCCAAATACTTGGGGCAATTTCGCTTCCAATGGCCCATGACATTACAATAATGACATTCCTCATAGGATTTGGCACCCTTCTTGGTCTTGGTCTTAGTAGTCCCACTATCCATTTCCAATTTATAATCAGGTTTGGGTTTCTCGCCCATTATTGCCTTCCCTTTATAAATACCAACACTCCTTTCATTTGCAAGGACACTCTTGCTAGAACTCCCACTCAATTTGATATTTCTCATTGTTTCTTCAAACAAGGTTGCCTTAGGTTTTGTAAGATTTTCTTCACAAGACTTTCTTTCCAAGGTGGTGGGCAATAATATTGGAGTGGGTGGAGTGGAGGTGGTAAAGAAGCAAAAATTGTTGGAAATCTATATCTCATATTTAACATATTCTTATATGTTTCAAATTTATTTAGTCATAAAATAAATTGCAAATCTTATGCATGCAAACAATAATTAATTAAGGAAGAAATCATCATCTTACATTGTGATTTTCGGATATATGGGCACAAGTGAGTTCTCCTACTCACTTGTTCTTGAGCTCTCCAAATGGAAGAACAAAAGATACAAGTATAGTATAGTATCTCTCCCAAAAAGCATATACCCAAGGAAAAACTCATAATAACTAATATTATTTAAATCTAGTAATAATATTAATCATACTTAAAATATGACACAAAATTAATTAAAGTAAAATAAATCTATTAAATTACAAAACGGTGATACGAGGTCACAATAAATTACAACCGAATCGATATTCCCATACATTTCGGGTAATATCAATTAAAATCTAAGGCCATACTAAGTAAAATTACATAATTCAAAAATTACATAAAATAAAATTATGACAATCATAAAGAAAATGCAGCATTATAATATGTATGAACATGCCCAATTTTATGCTAAATCGCCTTTAAATAGCCAATATCGTATATTACTCGGTTTTTACGGATTTGCGTGATTTCAACATTTTACAATCACAAAAATTACATAAATTCATATTTATGCATAAGTTAATTACCCTAACCTATTAGGACTTAAAATTTAGTCTTCACTAATTATTTGACCATAATTAACTCATATTTCTAAAATTGTTCATTAATGGACCCAAAAATAACAACAATAAGCTATAAACTTCAAATAAATCACAAAATTTCAAATAAATTCAAAATTTGAAATTTAAACTCATGAACATTATGGAAAAATACCATGACACTCATAATGTTCTAAAACTTAGGTTAAAAATTTCGAAATTTATCCGGAAAAACAATGTTGCCGTTTATCGGTTTTAACAAATATAATCATAAAAACATGAGAAAAATTATATTTATCAACTTTTCAATTTTAGATCTGAAATGGATAATAAAATGCAACATATGACGTTTTTCTTTAGTCATGTAGTATGTTTTAGGAATTATTCACTAATTAAGTCACTATTTATGCTATTTTTCATCAAAAATCCATAAATCATGCATAAAGACTTCAATATATCCCATTATTTTACACACATCTTGTAAAATTGCATATGACAACATACTAAATTTCTATGACCAGATTCGAAATATTTCTCATATTAACCTATTTTTCATTTAAATTCGATTTTTATCATGAAAAATCCATTTTTCGAGCATAAGAACTCCAAAAATTATGAAACTTTCCAGATCAACTAAAAATAATGTATGTGAAAACATATACAAAAACCACAGGAAAATTCGAAGTTTAGCTAATTTTCGTCCAAAAATGACATTTTTATCATAAAAATCACATTTTAATGTCATTATTGTATAAAATGAACAATTAAAATCCATAAATTAACCAAAATATCCTAAATAAATTTTAGGATCAGAAACTTTAACATGCATTAATTATTTTCGTGATATATCATAATAACACAAATTTACAAGTTTTATATGTTAATCGTATAACTCGGAAAAACTATAACCGATTTGCATGCAAACAACCTTGTGCTCATGATACCGCTTGTTGGAAATCTATATCCCATATTTAACATATTCTTATATGTTTCAAATTTATTTAGTCATAAAATAAATTGCAAATCTTATGCATGCAAACAATAATTAATTAAGGAAGAAATCATCATCTTACATTGTGATTTTCGGATATATGGGCACAAGTGAGTTCTCCTACTCACTTGTTCTTGAGCTCTCCAAATGGAAGAACAAAAGATACAAGTATAGTATAGTATCTCTCCCAAAAAGCATATACCCAAGGAAAAACTCATAATAACTAATATTATTTAAATCTAGTAATAATATTAATCATACTTAAAATATGACACAAAATTAATTTATCCTCTTAAAAATCGGTTTCAAGAGGGAGGAGATTTTTTGAGTTTTTATTTCTCTATAAATGTCATAAGATGTAGAGAGAATAGTAAAATTTCTTACACTAGAAATTTTTCATAAGAGTGAATGAATAATAATGTAGAGGAAAAACACTCTACATTTCTCATAGTGAAACCGGTTGGAGGGAGTATATGTGCCCAATGCATGGGCTAGTTTTTCTACCCAAGAATTGTAGGCTTGCATGGCTACATATAGGTAGGTCATCATTGTGTTTTCTCTTATTAAAATAATCAACACAATTTTTCCACTAAAACCCTCTAATATTTCGTTACATACAATATAAAATGGAAGGTCCATTTTATTTTGTCATTTGTCAATTTTGTCACATGTAACATGTTACATGACATGTTACAATGTAATGTATTTTTAACATATTAAAAATCAACATACTCACAAAATATGTCATTTACAAAATTGACTAGTAATTCGTAATTACTTGTACCAAAAGTGTTTCCGAATTATAAACTACAACATTCTGTATTTATAATAATTTATTCATTTCGTTTCAATTGTTTCCGTAAACAATAATTTCATCTAAGTAATAAAACAATTCGATTACTTAGACCGTGTCTCATTTAATCATATTACAATAAGATACGTTAATTATACTCACAAAATCATCCGTCAATTTTAAGCAATTTAATTAACTCGTATCGGTATACGATTAATTAAATAATCAATTAAGAGTATTTTCCCTATAGGTATGACCTAAGGGGATCAACTGATCACCACCGTCGCACGACAATATTGTCAAACTCTAGTCAGCCAATCATTACCGATATGTGTGGACCAGTTGACTGTAAATATTATTACATCCCACATGTATTCTTAAAACGAGATTTAAACATGTGATCATCATGATCAACAGTTGTGATCGCATTATTGTCGGAGGACACATATTCCATCAATCTCCCACTTGTCCTCGACAAGTGTGCGTCACCAATTCTCTTGTCCTAGTACTATCTCAATGCAAGGTGTCTTTCAGGTCGTACTTGTAAGTGATCATATCGAGAGTGGTTTCCTCGATCTGGAGAATAACTGATTGACCGGATTTATCCACCATGGATTCATTCCGAGCGTGGCCACGCATTTCCAGTTCATTACTCCTCGAGTGGCCCTGAGATATTGTTATAACACTGACTAGGGGTGGACAATTCCTATCGCACTCATTCCCTTCGACTAGCCACAGCCATCATAACCCAAAATATGCCCATTTGACCCCATTTACGAAGGTCGTAGTAACACAAATCAAAGTTAATCTGAAACTGTGCCATCTTAGGCGAATAGTCTTTAGCCAAAAGAATCGACTCATTTGAATACTATAGTAGCTCTCGCCACGACCAGGCTATATAAATTTGCCAGAACTCTATAAGCGGTCATTAGGCCCGACAAAATGTTCCTAACAATCTGCCTATGTGATTGATTAGTCATCTCACATGACTCTATGGCACTTGAACTTGCCATCAATCGCATCACACTCTAGTCACTTCGAGACGTCACCTCATATAAGTGACTATGGGCGAATACCATGTTAATCCAGGTTCACTTTAACGGGGTTCAATATTGTCTCCACAACCCGATTGGATGTAACAAAGTATAAAGGAGTTTTTAAAGTAAAAACTCGAACGACAAATGCGATTATCACATATGAATAGTCAATGCCTGATTACTATTTCATGTTCTATAATCTAATTTGATCTTGTATGTAGTTATTCATTTCAATTTAATTGAAATGACATGACTCATCATGTTTAGCCTATGAGAAGGCTTTGGTTAGTAGGTTTTATCAACTTCTTGTACCTTACTCAACCTTATTACATATTCGTTTTCCTTTGTAATGTATACATTTGCATCACAAAACTTTCTGAGTACGTGTCGAGATCCGGTCAAGACATAGGCCCTCTAGCCTAAGAATAGCTCCCACTGTTTTCACAGTGTGCGAGACTCATCCTCTTGCACATATCATGATTGCAAGTGTACTCAATTTCCGTTATAAATATCTCTCATTGTTCTTTATTGCCTAGAACGATTCTAGAAAATCTACTTCTTAATTAACATAGCCACAATGGTATCTTAACCATCCTAATGTGTTTTGATTATGGTTTTGTCAGAAACCATGTGCAATCTCAATTGTCAATTGTCACTTGTGTAACACCCTTACACAAAATTGCATCATAAACACTTTGCTTTATTTCCTTAATGATTCTGCAAGCACTTAAGGGTAATCTTTATGGCTTACTTGGTAAAGATTACTTAAATTCGATTTTAAAACAATTCATCATACTCGAAGCATATGAAGTGTTATACATCATTACTTATTTAATTGATCCGGCAGAGGAAGCAAATGGAATCAATTAAATATGTTCAATTTAATTGAACTAGTCATGAATCTTATCAACATAAGACTTCTTATTGACGCTAATATCATGTGGATTTATCTTCATAAATTCGGATATTCAAGATGTATTATATTACTCCAAAAGTCTTACATCATTCGCAATGATCAATATGTCATCCACATATAAGACTAATTAAAATTACCGTAACTCCCACTAAACTCCATGTATAAACACAACTTCTCGACTTATCGAGAAAAGTTTTATAACATGATCAAAACATTGATTCCAACTCATTGATGTCCTACTTAAGATTCTCTCTTAAGTTTCACATTATCTTAGGATTGCAAGAATCTACTAAACTCAAGACATGTATTGAATTCATTTCTTCTTTTGAAGAAGTGGGTTTTAGATTCATATGCTGTATGCGTATCCTCATAATGAAACACAATCCCTAAGAAGATCCAAATAGACTTAAGCATTTCAATTAGTGCAAAACCCTTTGCAACCAATATTGCTTTGAAATCTCTCTTTATTAGTGCAAAACCCTTTGTCACTAATCAAGCCCTTTTGTTTCGGATTTTCATGGCTCTAAGCCTTGTATTGAGTTGTGACTTAAACACTCTTATGTAAGTCATATGTTCATTACTTTCTAGAAGTAATCAACTTGAATCAAACAATTTCTTTTGTAAGTTATAAGCTCTTTACTTTCTTAAAAGTAGCATGAATTCATCATTTTTAACAAGTGACGAATTTAACCTCCTAGGTTTTGAAGAAACAATGTCTTGCACAAAACGTCTCATGTAGCCAAGAAAGACCAGTTTCTTGCGACATAACATTCTCTGTGGCATTCTTTGTGGCTCTTGAATAATTTCTCATGTAGCCAAGAAAGACCAGTTTCTTGCGACATAACATTCTCTGTGGCATTCTTTGTGGCTCTTGAATAATTTCTCCCACTCTGTCTTCTAGAAATAAACTTGTATTTTAGAAAGACAACTTCACGAGCCGCAAACCCGTCGTACTCGTGATAATTAAAAAGGGAAAATGAGCATTTGTTTCTTGTGAAAACTTACAAACATGGTACCCTTACCATTTCATATCTCATATGATTCGATTTAGTGAAAAAATAATTTAGACAAAAATGATAAAATCCCCAAAAGGATCAAGTAACTCAAAGTAACTTGATTGAAGTCCAAACCATATCGAATAGCGTTTGATTTCTTATCCAACCACACATTATTTCATAATGCGTGCTAAGAGAGATTAACTTGTGATACTATATCACATTTCCTTTGGCTTATATCAAAGCTTCACTTTGATAATCCCATCACGACTAAATCGTGATTCCTTGAACTCTTTAAACTTCTTCAAAGATTTTTCTATTTACCTTATTAAGTGAACACATTAGCGTCAACTTAAATCGTTGGTAAAAGAAAATGATCAACCTATTTTGGATCGATGATTTACAACCTCGATTTCCTTTTCAACCAAAAGGCACGAGGCATCTTGCTTTGAATACAAGATACGCATATACCATTAACAATCTAATGGTTTCAAGAGTACTCGATAACTCTTTGCGTTCATCATTCCGGAATTTAAGGTTTAATCTTGGGTTACCAATTTGAGCCTTACATCATCTACATGATATATCATTTTAGTTTGGTTTAGAATATAATCACCTTGATAATGGGCTAGCCATACATCAAATCGTGGTGTATAGGGTCATAAAAGTGAAAACCTCTTTTGTATTTTAACAAGTTTATATTCTTATTTAGAGTTTATGCACTTAATAGTCACAATTAAGTACAACTTTAAATCCAAAAACTAGATTGAGTACACAATTACTCTATCTCTCGACATTATTGTTTCTAGTCGTCATATTCTAATCATCTTATGTGTCGAATACAATGATGAAAACCTCCACTGGTTTCTAATATTGACGAAGTGGTACTAGCAAAATTTATGTTTAATCAAATAAACATTTAAAGAAGAAGGTCCCATTAGATGTCCCACAACTAACTTGTTGATTCTTCAATAATTTGGGGTAGTTTCCTTTCTTGTGTCCAACATTTAAGACAATGGAAACTTTATCGGTCGGGATTGATAGGTTTAGTATTGCTATTCTCAACAACTTTACTTTCAACATTACCTTGTATCAATTCCATTATAATCTTTACTTCTTGAACCTCATTCTCATCTTAACGGTTTAAGAGAATGCTCCCACTCATTTCAATGAGTCTTTGCTTTGAGAAGCAAAATTGAATTCATGAAGATTACTCTTTATTTGTTCGTTTTAGTCTTAAAACTTTCATTGAAGTGGTTGCGATATTTTGGTCAATTACGAATTCCAACAAATCTAATTACCAAAACAATTTATTATTTCAAGGTACTTAATTCAATTAAGTATATGAAAAACAATCCATTGTAAGTAGATGTGTTAGTCAAGAATCAAAAACCAGTTTGATAATGAATAACTTTAATCTATACTCTTTACAAGAGATCCTTCCAATGGATAAATCGAGGTTTTTAGAAGAAAAATTCAAATTTTGTCTTTAGTTACGATGTTTTAATGGAGATTTGAATCAAAAATCGAAATGATATCGTATATGAATTGTGGTAAAGAAATAGAACAATATGATAACAGAATAGTGGAAAACTTAACATTTATCGTTTTAATAATACTTGTAAATAACAAGTAAAGCATTTACATAGTGACCTCTACCCAACTATGATAAATGATTCCAAGATCCAAATTCATATTAACTTGGGCACGGTGTGGCCGATACATCCCTTATCAATATAACTCGGTGGATTAACTTTTTAATCGATTCTACTTTTAGAACTCTTGGTCGATAAAATTACATTTACATTTATCTTTAGCCCAAAACACATCCGACAAGGGCACGGTGTGGCCGATACATCCCTTATCAAAAACTTTTGTTGAGTTCAACCCAAATTTCGAATAAATGTGTCCATGATCCAAATCCACATCAACTTGGGCACGGTGTGACCGATACATCCCTTATCAACATGAATTCGGTGGATAGACATTTATCACCCATTTCCCCTACGTAACAAGGTTTGTACCCCGGTGTGGCCGAGTGCACTCCCTCACGAAATAGGTTTTCATGGTTTCTACTCTTTGGTAAGGCTAAGTCTCAATTGTTTATTTTTGCGAGAGGTCATGTCAATTTATTATCTATCACGTTTTAAGTGAACTAAAGCGGTGAACTACGATAATTGTAATTGACACGATCGATAAACTCGATAAAATGGTAATGCATGTTTTAGTTATGGCGATTTAGCGATGCATGCGACATATAAATAAAATGCAAAGCATAAATTAAATCCTAGTATGGCCTTCCTAAAATAGAAAATCTAATTAACTATTACATATTCGGAAACCAACTCCATTGGTCCCTTGAACTTCGGCTGAGGCACGCATCTCGAGGTAACACCGTCTTTATGTATCGCCTTCTTGAGTGACACCGTCTTCAAGGAACTCCGGAATAAATAAATTACATAACAAATTACATAATTTCCTATTATACATTTGTAATTAAAGTAAAATAAATCTATTAAATTACAAAACGGTGATACGAGGTCACAATAAATTACAACCGAATCGATATTCCCATACATTTCGGGTAATATCAATTAAAATCTAAGGCCATACTAAGTAAAATTACATAATTCAAAAATTACATAAAATAAAATTATGACAATCATAAAGAAAATGCAGCATTATAATATGTATGAACATGCCCAATTTTATGCTAAATCGCCTTTAAATAGCCAATATCGTATATTACTCGGTTTTTACGGATTTGCGTGATTTCAACATTTTACAATCACAAAAATTACATAAATTCATATTTATGCATAAGTTAATTACCCTAACCTATTAGGACTTAAAATTTAGTCTTCACTAATTATTTGACCATAATTAACTCATATTTCTAAAATTGTTCATTAATGGACCCAAAAATAACAACAATAAGCTATAAACTTCAAATAAATCACAAAATTTCAAATAAATTCAAAATTTGAAATTTAAACTCATGAACATTATGGAAAAATACCATGACACTCATAATGTTCTAAAACTTAGGTTAAAAATTTCGAAATTTATCCGGAAAAACAATGTTGCCGTTTATCGGTTTTAACAAACATAATCATAAAAACATGAGAAAAATTATATTTATCAACTTTTCAATTTTAGATCTGAAATGGATAATAAAATGCAACATATGACGTTTTTCTTTAGTCATGTAGTATGTTTTAGGAATTATTCACTAATTAAGTCACTATTTATGCTATTTTTCATCAAAAATCCATAAATCATGCATAAAGACTTCAATATATCCCATTATTTTACACACATCTTGTAAAATTGCATATGACAACATACTAAATTTCTATGACCAGATTCGAAATATTTCTCATATTAACCTATTTTTCATTTAAATTCGATTTTTATCATGAAAAATCCATTTTTCGAGCATAAGAACTCCAAAAATTATGAAACTTTCCAGATCAACTAAAAATAATGTATGTGAAAACATATACAAAAACCACAGGAAAATTCGAAGTTTAGCTAATTTTCGTCCAAAAATGACATTTTTATCATAAAAATCACATTTTAATGTCATTATTGTATAAAATGAACAATAAAAATCCATAAATTAACCAAAATATCCTAAATAAATTTTAGGATCAGAAACTTTAACATGCATTAATTATTTTCGTGATATATCATAATAACACAAATTTACAAGTTTTATATGTTAATCGTATAACTCGGAAAAACTATAACCGATTTGCATGCAAACAACCTTGTGCTCATGATACCGCTTGTTGGAAATATATATCCCATATTTAACATATTCTTATATGTTTCAAATTTATTTAGTCATAAAATAAATTGCAAATCTTATGCATGCAAACAATAATTAATTAAGGAAGAAATCATCATCTTACATTGTGATTTTCGGATATATGGGCACAAGTGAGTTCTCCTACTCACTTGTTCTTGAGCTCTCCAAATGGAAGAACAAAAGATACAAGTATAGTATCTCTCCCAAAAAGCATATACCCAAGGAAAAACTCATAATAACTAATATTATTTAGATCTAGTAATAATATTAATCATACTTAAAATATGACACAAAATTAATTTATCCTCTTAAGAATCGGTTTCAAGAGGGAGGAGATTTTTTGAGTTTTTATTTCTCTATAAATGTCATAAGATGTAGAGAGAATAGTAAAATTTCTTACACTAGAAATTTTTCATAAGAGTGAATGAATAATAATGTAGAGGAAAAACACTCTACATTTCTCATAGTGAAACCGGTTGGAGGGAGTATATGTGCCTAATGCATGGGCTAGTTTTTCTACCCAAGAATTGTAGGCTTGCATGACTACATATAGGTAGGTCATCATTGTGTTTTCTCTTATTAAAATAATCAACACAATTTTTCCACTAAAACCCTCTAATATTTCGTTACATACAATATAAAATGGAAGGTCCATTTTATTTTGTCATTTGTCAATTTTGTCACATGTAACATGTTACATGACATGTTACAATGTAATGTATTTTTAACATATTAAAAATCAACATACTCACAAAATATGTCATTTACAAAATTTACTAGTAATTCGTAATTACTTGTACCAAAAGTGTTTCCGAATTATAAACTACAACATTCTGAATTTATAATAATTTATTCATTTCATTTCAATTGTTTCCGTAAACAATAATTTCATCTAAGTAATAAAACAATTCGATTACTTAGACCGTGTCTCATTTAATCATATTACAATAAGATACGTTAATTATACTCACAAAATCATCCGTCAATTTTAAGCAATTTAATTAACTCGTATCGGTATACGATTAATTAAATAATCAATTAAGAGTATTTTCCCTATAGGTATGACCTAAGGGGATCAACTGATCACCACCGTCGCACGACAGTAATGTCAAACTCTAGTCAGCCAATCATTACCGATATGTGTGGACCAGTTGACTGTAAATATTATTACATCCCACATGTATTCTTAAAACGAGATTTAAACATGTGATCATCATGATCAACAGTTGTGATCGCATTATTGTCGGAGGACACATATTCCAACAAAAATTTCCATCCTGACCAATGCAATGTGTAATTCTCTAATCGTTTCATTGTCATAATCGGAGCATTTTTCATCAAATGATTGGAGCCATGTATCAACGGTGATTGGTGTAGGAGTATTAGATGAATTCATTGCGTATAATTAACTACAAAAACGGAAAATGAAGGAAATAATTAACATCTATCATTTTAGTAACACTCGTAAATTTAACTACAAGTATTGCATTTATATAGTGACCTCCACCCAACTATATAAATGATTCCGAGATCCAAATTCATACCAACTCGGGCACGGTGAGCCGATTCATCCCTTATTAATATAACTCGGTGGATTAACTTTTTAATCGATTCTACTTTTAGAACTCTCGGTCGATAAAAATTACTCTAATTCTCATCTTTAGCCCGGAACACATGCGACTACGGTCAACAATACTTCCGTTGAGCTCAATCCAAATTTCGATGTAATAACATTTTACTACCCCACTTCGCCAACGTAACAAGGTTTGTATTACGGTGAAGCCGGATTAACTCCCTTATGAAATTGGTACTTCATGGGTTTCTACTATTTGGTAAGGCTTTATCTCAATTATTATATGTGAGAGGTCTTGTCAATTTATTATCTATCACGTTTTAAGTGAACTAAAGCGGTGAACTACGATAATTATAATTGACACGGTCGATGACTCGATATGATATGCATGTGTTGTTATGGCGATTTGGCAATGCATGTAACATATTAAAAGAAATGCAAAGCAATAAATAAAATTCCTAGTATGGCCTTCCTAAAATAGAAAATCAAATAATCTATTACATATTCGGAAACCAACTCCTTTGGTCCCTTGAATCTTCAAGTGGCACGCCTCTCAAGACACCGTCTTCTTCGGATCACCTTTCCAAATGGCACCGTCTTTGAAGATGCTCCATAATTACAAATAATAATAAAAATACAAAGCTATTCCTATTATACATTTGTAAAAAATGGAAAAACTAATAAAATAAAAATAAAAGTGATACGAGATCACATTAAATTACAACCGAATCAATATTCCCTTTCATTACGGGTAATATCGATTAAAACTAAGGCCATACTAAGAAAAAATTACATAATTCAAAATTACATAAATAAAAGACATTCAACAATTGAAATATTCAGAATTATAATATGTACCTATCATGCCAAATGATGTGCCAAATCGCCCTATTTAATTTATGTCGTACATATAACCCGGTTTTATGGAAATGCGTGATAATAACCTTTTAAAATCAATAATTAACACTTAAATCACACTAAGATCAAGTTAATTATCCTAACACTTTTTAGGACTCAAAAATTAGTCATCACTCAATTTTTGACAATAATTCAACTTGATTTAATTTTATGCTCATTTTTGACCTTAAAATCATTATTTATATGAAATAAATCCAAATTAAATTATAAAAATTTCAAAATTTGAATTTTAAATTTTTGAACATTCTGAAATAATTCCATGACACTCATAATGTCAAAAATCATGGTTAAAATTTTCAAATTAATTTTGAGAAAATATAGTTGTATTTTATCGATTTTATCTCATAAAATACTTAAAGTATCCGAAATTAATCCAATAATTTTTACAACCTTAGATCTGATTAGTGGAATATTAATGAAACTTAAAATAATTTTCTCAAGCTGTGTAACACGTTTTAGCTAATTTTGCTAAAATAGTCACTATTTATGCCATTTTTTACTCTAAAAATCCATAAATCATGCTAAAGTGGATTTTTTTAATCTAGAAATTTCATACACTTTGTAAATATTGCATGTGACATCATATTAAAAGATCATGGCTTAATTCGAGTTTTAACTAGTTTTAACCATTTTACCTCTTTTAATCCATTTTTATCTCATAAAAATCTTAAATCATGCAATATTAATCAAATTAACTCGACTTTTTACACAAAACTTTTAAAATATGCATGTGAGGTCATATAAAATTTTCAAGGTCAGAAACTTAGTTTAACTATTTTTGGCATTTTAATTCCCATTTTAGTCATAAAAATGTAATAAAATGACCAAAAATCCTTAAAATGAGCAATAAATTTCCATAAATCATAAAAATGACCTAAAAACATTTTAGGACCAGAATATATAACATGCATGGTGATTTTGTGGCTTATACTTATAAATCACAAATTTTTAGTTTTATATGTTAACCTTTTAACTCGGAAAAACAATAACCGATTATGAATGCAACATCCTTATGCTCTGATACCACTTGTTAGGTTCATATACCTATTATTAGACTCCTCTAATAGTGAACTAATTAACTTGTTAATTATTTGTTCTTTAGATCTAGTGCATGCATAACAAAATAAGAGATTTATGAGAAAACAATGTCCCTTACATTGTCAATTTCGGTTTTATGGGCACAAGTAAGGTCTCCTACCTTCACTTTTTCTTGAGCTATGATGAGTAATAGGATGATCCTCCAAAGACTTCAAGTATAGAAGCCACTCCTCTTGATTGCACCCAAGATTATCTCTTATCTCCACTAAATAATATTTGCTAGATATTTGTTTAGTAGTTTACCTTAAAATTGATTACTAATACTCATATATTACACTAATAATATTAGTAATATCATTGAACAATTTGAATCAAGATTTCTCAAATTTATGATAAAGATGAGAGAGTAGAAGAGAGAGGTATGCATGTTATTAACATAAGCATCTTTTTAGAGAATAAGAGAGAAAATAAGAACAACAAAAGTGTTGTATATGCCTTGTGTGGTCCGGCCACATGCTCTTAATAAGAGCAATTTTATCTTCTCAAAACTCTCTTATAAATGCTTTATTGATAGTCTCATATATGGTAGAGTGAGCATGACAAGTGTTGTTGTTGTCATAAGCTTTTTAGACAAAATAGAAGACTTAGGACAAGTGTCCTATATCCTCTAAAAAAAAACGGTCCAAGGCTCTTATTATGGTCCATTTTTTGTCTTATAATATTTGTCCCACAAATGCTTATAAGTCTTATATTTAATTATCTTACATAATTAAAAATTAATTTGATCATACAACAATTATGAGACAAATTAATAAACATATATTCACTCAACTTATTGAGTAATATTTTATCATTATATCAACATATAATGGGTCCCATAATAGCTAGTTAGTTAAATTTACAACCTCTTGTAAATGTAAATAACCAATTACCTCTACCTCGAAACTTTTATAAAACCTCAACATAATTTAGTGAATTAACATATTAATCCACTAAATATGGTCTTATTTAATCACATTATAATAATATACATATTTCCTCTCATTAAAATTAAATTGTTCATTTTTAAGGAATTAATCAACTTGTATCGACATACAATTAATTAACTTTATAGATAAGGGCATCATCCTTTAGGTGTGACCTTAAGGGATCAACTGACCACCACCGTCCCACGACAGTAATGTCAAACTCTAGCAAGCCAATCGTTACCGATTAATGTTGATCAGTTGACTATATAATTGAATCATCCCTTACGTATTCTTTATATGAGATTTAATAATGATATTTAAATCATGTGATCGCACTGTTGTTGAGGACACATTTTCCAACATGATTGTGCCTAACGAGTTGGTAACCACCACCAGATACAGTAAATGTCAGGACCAATCAGGCATGAAATAATTGCCTGACCTAACTAGGTTTACTGCCACGGATTACAACCGGCTGGACGCAGCAAGACAGGTGCAAGGGTGGTCTCTCCCAAACACTTAGTCTTAATGCCCTCCTGACAGGCCGAATACTAAGCCCTCCAGGTAGGCAGGGGACATAAGCCCTCATGACTGGCCGGTTTTCCCACCCCTTCAACCATTATAGCAAAAAACTATACTTGGTTGATGATGTGACCATAATTAGCGCATATTTAGCACCCGAATTAGCCTTGTTCCCATGCTTTTTAGTGCATATTTGGGTCATTTATTGTCTTTAGTTCTTTGTTTTGCATATTCTTTGAGATTTTTATCCCTTGGTAGGAAAGGAGTGCAAATCTTGCATTTTCATGGCAAAACGAGACTAAATTGATTGAATTCAATGACCAAGCATCAAAGAGAGACAAGATTAGAAGGCCTTTGTACATATGATAGTACATGAGCAATGTTGAGAAAGGATCCTTGCATCCCCGAGGAAATCCCCAAAGATTTTATGAAGAAAAGGGAAGAAAAGAAGAAGAAATAATGCTGAGCTACAATCCGAGCGGCTTCTCCACAATCTGCCCGTCCTCCACAAGCACAATCCGTGCGTCTTCCTTCAAAGACGCCCGGACAGCAGCCACAGAATCCGCCCGGATTCCCCTGAAGACGCCCGTCTTCCCCTGCCTGAATCCGCCCGTCCCGACTCCAATACGCACGGATTCCAGTACAGCGAAATTTCGTCTTCTCGAAGCTACAAAGAAAGAAGCCCTTCCTTCGAAAAATACCGGCTTCTCCCTGCTCAATCTAAAAAGTGTAATTACTAGTTTAGCCCTTAGTTAACCCTAATGCATCCACCTAATTTCCACTATAAATACCCCATTAGTCTAATTAGAAGAGGGGGGTTCTTCTTATCAATTATTAGAGTAGTTAATATCTATCAAATCTCTCTTTAGTATTGTAATCAACAATTAATCAAGTTCTAATACAAGTTTTATTTCCTTAATCTCTATTTTGTTCATCCTTTATTTTGGGTAATTGAAGATTATTTGGGTTATTATTGGGAGATTGACAACCTCTCAATCAAGCATCAAGTACTTCTTTTATTCTTTGCTTTATTATTGGAATCATTAGTAGGTATAATTCTCTTCATCCATTTTTAATTATTGTTAATTACTTTCATTTATTCATCATGTTTCCTTTTGTTGGTATGATTGAGAACCTTGCTAGCATGATCACCATGATAATGAGTGAGTAGTGACCTAGCTAGGGTTAATGGGTAATTAGGGGAAACCAACATGGGGAATGATTCATGCTTAAATTAATATGCTTTCATGATTTATTTGCTTGCTTGTTTTGATCTCAACTCATGCACATGTTATGTTTGATGAAATGTGAGCCTATGAATCCTTGCATTTTTACCCATCACCTATCTTTTCAATGAGACTTGTAAGACATAAACCAACTCGAGTCTCATTAGACCATGCATGTTGTTGAGTAGGGAAGACTAAGTCGACTTGTAGGTGTTGTACAATCTAATCGATTCGGCTCCGGGACTCAAACTTTCCTTGGATTGTAAGATATAACCCAACTCAATCCATCACAACAATAATTGCTTGCTTATAATTTGAGAACATGTTTGTATGATCAATTCCCATGATTCCCCTATGACCCCATGACACCCTAGTGCTTTTTATCAATTGTTTACAACCCTTTTAATTCATCTTGCTTATTTACTTTCATTACTATTTAGTTAGTGATCTTCTACATCAACCCAAATTGTGACACCCCTAAGACACCACTAGTTTCAATAGAAATCTCATCTCAATTCCCGTCCCTTGGGATCCGACCTTTACTTGCCTCTTTACTAATTGTAGAGTTGTTTGTGAAGCTATAAATTGTGTTTTGATTCGGACGTGACCCAACGACAACATCTATTAAATTGTGAACACGAAACGGACCGATCAAAAATGGCGCCGTTGCCGGGGACGGTGTTAACTTGATTTAGATTTTCTTATATTGTTATTAGTTGTGTCTTTCTTTACCTTGGGGAAGTAAAACTCCTCAAGGTTTGTTCTAATTGTTTTCGAGTTGTTTGATATTTTGCATGTCTAGAAGGTCACAAGGTGATTTGTTACCTTTTGATCGTGAAATTGAAAGAACCTTGACAAACAATAGGAGATTTGCTAGGAGGAATTTGAGAGGTATTAGTGACGTTGTAGATATTCAACCAACTATTGAGTTCATCAACCCTTTTGCAAGAGAAGGTGAAGAGAACCCAACACAAGATACCCCACAAAATCAACCTACAATGCCTAAATTTTCATCACATTCCGTACCCACCGAGGAGAACCTACCCAATGGTACTCCCACACCACAACATTTGACCGGAAATTTTATTGCCAAATCCGCCTTTATCCAACTAGTCGAAAGGAGCCAATTTGGGGGGATGCCTAGTGAAGACCCTCATTCTCATATGGAAACCTTTTGTGACTATTGTGATGCGATTTCTCAAACCGGTGTGACTTAAGACCAAATTCGATGGGTCTTATTTCCTTTTTCTCTAATTGTCACCGCGAAACAATGGTTGAAGGGCCTTGATAAGGCCACTCTCGGAATTGATTCTTGGAAGAAGTTGGCTCTAGCTTTCTACAAAAAGTTCTACCCACCGGAAAAGACTAACATGCTAAGAGCTAAAATTACGGGTTTTAAGCAAAGGGATGAAGAATCTTTGTATGAAGCTTGGGAGCGGTTCAAGGGAATTTGTCGCTCATGTCCCCACCATGGACTTAGCGAGTGGTTCTTGGTACAACAATTTTGGAACGGTCTATATGAAGATTCAAGGAACATTCTCAACATGGGATCAAATGGAATGTTCACCGAAGTTGATGACAATCAAACATGGAACAAGATTGAGGAAATGGCGGTCCATAACTCACAATATAGTAGACCTCGCAAGGCTACTAGAGGAGGAAGGCATGAAGTGGACTCCGTTACTCAATTGGGTGCTCAACTTAGTGCTCACATTGACACAATCAATTTAAAGTTTGAACAAGCTATGGCTAGACTTGAAGAAGCCTCAAAATCACCAAAGCATTATGTTAATGCCATGATGGCATCCTCATCAATCCCAAGTGGGATATGTGAGAATTGTGGAACTTTGGGACATGACCAAAGTGAATGTAGGGGAACAAATGAACAAGTGAATGCTTTCCAAGCATACAAGAGTGGTACCCCTTATTCCACCTATTACAATTAAAACACCAAGTTTCATCCAAATCTCTCATACAAAAGCCAAAATGTTCAAAACCCTCAAACAACACACACCCCACCTCCCATGAGAAACCAAAGTCAAAGACCCTTTTTCAACCAAAACCAAGGTTACCAAAACCAAAATCCATACAATCACCAAAATGACCAAGGTTTTGATGTTCAAAAAGCGGTCCTCCAAATGCAAAAGAATCAATAAGAGTTTTTCACTCAAATGCAAAAAGATAGCCAAGCAAAAGAAACCACCATCAACAACATTCTAGCTCACACCAAGATGTTGGAAACACAATTGACTCAACTAGCATCTTCAAGCTCACAAAGACAAAAGGGGCAATTACCACCTCAAAGTAATCCCCCAAGACATGAAACGGTTAGTGCCATTCACTTGAGAAGTGGTACAAGATATGAAGCACCGAAGAAGCAAGTTGAGGACGAAGTTGTGGAAGCTAGTGATAAGGAAGAAATTGTGCAAAACTCCAAAGATGGAGAATCATCAAAAGAAGAGATTTCAAAGAAAAATGAAGACAAGGCCAAGGAGAAGGAGCCCATTGTGATTAGACTTCCTTTTCCAAGTCGTCAAGCCAAGCCCAAATTTGATGACCAACTTGGAAAGTTTATGGAAATTGTGAAGAATTTGGAAGTCTCAATTCCATTCACGGAATTAATCAATCATGTGCCGGCCTATGCAAAATACATGAAAGACATCCTCACAAAGAAGAAGTCGATCCGGAAACTTGAGACTATCGCCTTCACTAAGGTGAGTAGTGTAATACTTCAAGGGAGTTCACCTCCAAAACTAAAGGATCCGGGAAGCTTCTCAATACCGTGTACCATTGGCGACACCACGATCAACAAAGCCTTATGTGATCTAGGGGCTAGTGTGAGTGTTGTGCCGTACTCGGTGAGTAAAAGGTTGGGGATGGGAGAGCTTAAATGCACCAATATCACACTCCAAATGGCCGATAGATCGACGAAGACACCATTAGGGATATGGGAAGATGTCCCCGTGCGAATTGGGAAGTTTTTCATCCCGGTGGACTTTGTCATTGTTGATATGGAGAAAGATTCCAACATTCCAATCATTCTAGGAAGACCCTTCTTACACACCGTGGGTGCGGTGATTGATGTAAAACATGGTGAGCTCACTCTAGAAGTGGGAGATGAGAGTATAACTTTTAATCTTGACAAGACTATGAGAGCTCCCCGTTTACATGAACCGTGTTTTATGATCGATCATTATAGTCGAAAGGATGAAAGGAAGAAGTCGGAACTCCAATGGAAGAAGAAAATTAAAGATGCTCCATTCAAAGAGCAAGTGAATTGTGACAAAGAGAACTTGCAAGGCTCATCAAAGACAAGCAATGAAGAACATGGCCTCATTGGCCAAGAAAAGGAAATGGGAAAGTTGTCTCCATCAAATCAAGAGATTTTCAATGATCAACTTAATGAAGTTTGTGGTCTTTGGGACGACGAATTTGAAGGGATTTTTAATCCCTACATTGGTAATGCCATCGATCAAGACCGACAACAAGGGCCAAGGTCTATTGAAGACCTCTATCATGATAATGAACAAGCTTTTGATTACTTTTTTAAGGTGTTGAGCAACATCAACAACACCTTGAACATGCCCCCTTGACATCTCATCAAGAATGAGAGTTTGGTGGAGTCCTCCCTAAACCACCATTTGTAAATATTTCTAACTCCCTAACTTGCATTTCAATTCTTGTATTGCATTTTTGTTATTTTTGGATTTTTATACTTTGATCAAGATAATTATCATGTTTGAGAGAAGTGAGGGAGGGACTAATAATTTCAATTAATGTGTAGTGCTTTAGCTTAGTGTGGGGATGGCAATTGCCTAGGCTATCCATGCCTTAGTAGTGCCCCCACAATGAAGAACACGAGATATGAAGAAGAATGGAAGAATGACAAGGGATATGCATTGTACACGGATGGAACTGAATCCGGGTACAAAGGGGTCGAATCCGAGCGGATTCAGGAGAATCCGCCCGTCTTCAAGCAATCCGGACGTATTGGGTAGAAGACGCACACCCTGAATTAAGCTGAACGTTTGATATTTTTGACTGTCAGCGAATCCGGGCGTCCTGCATCCAAATCCGCCCGTCTTCAAAAATCCGCCCGTCCTAAAGGGAAGACGCCCGTCTTCTTGGCTGAGGAAAACAAGAAAAATCCCTGTAAAGGAGTCCGCCCGTCTTCTGCAGAAGACGCCCGTCCCGTGTTTGCAAATCCGAGCGTCTTCACTGAAAGACGCCCGTCTTTAGGCGAGTTTTTCCCAACCCAGAAAAGGTAGAATCCGCCCGTCCCGAGCAAAATCCGCCCGTCTTACCCATGCAGTTCAAAATTCTCGGGTTTTATAAACCCCCTCCCACCTTCATTTCTTCATTTCTTCATTTCTTCATTCCTTCATTCATAACACTACTCATAAACCTCAAAACCCTCATCCTTTCCATCACAAAAACAAGATTCCTCAACAACATTCACCAAAATCAAATCAAAACATCCTTTTAACAACAAATCAATCACTCCTCTTCCAACAAAAATCAAAACCAAGCACAAAATCTTCAACCTTTGAGTCGATTTTTGAATTCATAAAGGCAAAGCCTTTCATCTTTAAATCGATTTGGGTGTACTAGAAATTGAGGATTTTTCACTCCTTTCTTGGTTAATTCATCAATGGCAAGGACTAAGGGAGAAACAAAGGCCACAAAGGCAAAGGCACCAAAGGCAAAGACACTTTCATTAAGGCAAAAGACTCTTCAAGCAAAGAAAGCATTGGCTATGGTGGTAGCAAACCCAAACTTGGAAGTGCAACAACAACAACAACCTCCCATGGGAGCAACAACATCTACTACTCCGGAAATTGATCAACTTGCAAACTATCCGGAGGTAATTTTCATTTCCAAATCCCATAGGGACACTTTTGCTAAGTTTGTTAGGAAATCATTTCAATCCACCAAGTTTATTTGTGAAGATACCTTAGAAAAATTGGGTGTCCTTGAGCAAACTAGAGCCTTTTTCAAAGCCATGGGGTTGGAGAAATTGTTTGAATCAAAAGAATTGACATACCCCTCCCTTACCTTAGAATTTTTGAGTTCTTTGAAAGTTAACAAGGTTGAGACCATGGAGACCATCGAGTTTCGTCTAGCTAATGTTAGTAGGCGCATCTCCTTTGAGGAAATGGGTAATGCTTTGGGTCTTAGTGATTCTCCGAGTTATTTTAAGAATGTTGGCAAATATGACCCCGACCCTCTTTTGGGAGGCGATTTCCGGAAGGAAATTTGAAGACTTTCATGATTGTCGCGCTCTATTAGTCCACCATCCGGGCATTAGAGTGTGGCACAAGGTCGTAGGGAACACCATCAATGCAAGAAAAGACACCAACCATTTCACCAAACTCGATTTTGTTCTTCTTGAGTCGGCTTTGAACGTTGGTAGGGAACACACCAAGCCTTTTAACTTTCTAAGGCTCTTGGTGGATAGATGGTTAAATATTGATTGTGGGAAGAAAGGCACTACCGTTATTGTGAATGGAGGCCTAGTCACTATCCTAGCTAAATACTTTGATCCTAACTTCAACAAAGATAACAAGTATGAGGCGAAAGAAGGTGGTCATCTCGTTGATATGCATACTATGATACACAAGTACAAGTGGGTTACCCATAACCCTCTTGACACCAAGTATGGATGGCTCACTAGTGAGGCTAGTTCTTTCACTTTGCCTTCAAAGATTTGTCGATTGAGTGTCCACCGGACCAATTATCTACTTCCCTTTTCAAAAGAGGCCGAGTATTTTATCCAACAACAAAAGGGTGAACTTGAAATGCCCTCCTCTTCCATTGTCACACCACCCTACCCTTTCGAGTACCAAGAGTTCAAGCCGGAAGGTGTTGAAGCAAGAAATGATTATTTGACTCTTCTCATGCAAAAGATGCACAAGCAAGCCTTTGAGGATCGGAAAAATGCTTACTTAGCCCAATATCCACCCCTCCTACATTTAGCTAGGCAAGGACTACTCGACCCATCATGTCCTTTGCCTAGTTGGGCGGATAAGGAAGTCCTATTTCCGAGTGCATCTAGGGTTGTTCCGGGTGATAATGAGGTTGTTGGTAATGAAGAGGTTGATGATAACATTGATGAAGAAGCTAGCGAAGAAGGAGAAGAGGATGATGAGCAAGGAGAATAAAGTGAAGGAGAAAGTGGTGATAAGACCACTTCTAGTGAGGAAGGTGATGATAATGATGATATGATGGAAGATTAGCAACCTTTGGAGGCTCCTACCCTCTTAAGGTTTGTCTATTTCTCTCTTTGTTTTAATTATTTTTCTTGATCATTGTTGGAGTAGTCCTAGCACCATAGAGGACTCACACCTCAGTACTTTTGAGGTGTTCTCATTTTATTTTTCCCACCTTTCAAAATCCAAAATGTCAAAATTAGTTTCATGCATTGCATAGTGTGTGCATGAACTACACCCATCCTTGGACATTAGCAATAATGTCTAGATCGGTTTAGGGAAGTTAATGCATACACAACGGGAGGTAATCTAAATTATCCTCTCCGTCATAAACAAAAACCATGCATCATGTAGTGTAGATTAGTATAGCTTGCATTTAGTGTAGAAATCATGCATCATGTTTGCATAATTTCCCATCATTTTGGCCATTGAGGACAATGCCCATATTAGTGTGGGGATGGGGAATTCTAACTTAACTTTTAATCAAAAATCAAAAAAATTGAAAAATTTCAAAAAACCATAAAAATTTGAAAATTGAAAAACCCAAAAACATGTTTATTCCTTTGGTAGTGTAGTTATGTATATATGTATATATTGTATATATTGTTTGTTCTATCCTTGTTCACATTGATTGACTACGCCACATCCGAGACATGAGGATCATGAAGACCGCATGGTATGATCTTTCCAATCTCCTTTTTCCTCTTTATGTTAATGACTATGTGGCTTTATTTTGATTGATGCGGTATAACAATGTGAACTTAGGACTTGCATTTAGTTTATATGTCATATTAATTGGTAGAATCACTTGCATTAGGATGTATATATTAGTTGCATCATGGCATGTAGTTGCATTTAGATAAAACATTTTGAAAAGTGCCTAATTGAGAACTTTGACAAGAGCAACTAAGCCATTACAAATACTTTTTCAACTTAAGACTTTGCCTACTAGAATGGTTGTAAAACACCCTAGATAGTGTCATACTAGTGTCTTTTGACCCATGACCCAAAGCCTAGTCAAGGGTTTGCATGTGAGTCACCTATCCAACCCCGTGATGCGATGTGGACTTGGTTAACTTTTCTAGGTGACCTTGATTGACCTTGTGGTAAGGCAACCCAAAAATACTCTCTATCAATAAGTTTGAAGTGCTCATTTCGAAAATTTTGTCATGTGGAAGTAATTTATTGCTAAGGAAACCTCAAATGTTATGAAATGTTGAAATGTTGAGAATTTTAGTTGTTTTGATGGAGGCGTACCACTTCAATGTGCTTTGGAGAGGGATCCATTGAATTGGGCCCCCACACGGTTGTGAATTTAACCGCCCAGAGACAGAGTGACTATCACCCCGAAAAGCTATTGTCTAGAGGTTAACCGGTTGCCTAATAAGCGATTGGCGAAAGCAAAGGACACTAGCCCGGAAGGGACAAACCCCATCTCTAATTTTTGAAATGTGAAAGTTGAATGAGGTTAAATTTTGAATACTAGTCATATCCACTCTTGTTTATAAAGATTTGAGCATTTCATTCCCAAAAAGCCTTTTTGTCAAACCGCTTTGTCGAGCTTGGGACGATCCATGACCTTTACTTTTGTAGAGAATTCGAGACTTGTCATGTCATATGCTACTAGAATCATAGGGATCATCATTCCACCACCATCCGATCACTCTTGACGAAAGCATTTGGAAATTGAGGACGAAAGTAGTCTAGTTTAACACCATTTGGAGGTGATTTAGTGCCATCCTCTTAGCCTTAGTAATTTGTTGAACTAGTATTTGTGAAGGATTATATGCTCTTAAATTTGCTCTCTTTTGGTTGCCTCCGCCACTTGATGAGGAAGTGGCTATTCCTTTTGTAGATGCATCCATTATTTGATTTTGTGTGCTTAATGTTTGGATGTGTCGCTATTTTGGCAAGACCCACCTTGCCTTGCAAGAAGGCATCCTACCTCATGGTTGTCTTGTTGTGAGTTGAAGGGGCGGAGTGAGACCCGCTAATTGTCTCATATCGGCTATGTTATTAGGTTAGTTTAAATAATGGTCCTAGTCTTTGTCACCTCTTTACTCGGGACGAGCAAAGGTTCGGTTTGGGGATATTTGATGTGACCATAATTAGCGCATATTTAGCCCCCGACTTAGCCTTGTTCCCATGCTTTTTAGTGCATATTTGGGTCATTTATTGTCTTTAGTTCTTTGTTTTGCATATTCTTTGAGATTTTGATCCCTTGGTAGGAAAGGAGTGCAAATCTTGCATTTTCATGGCAAAACGAGACTAAATTGATTGAATTCAATGACCAAGCATCAAGGAGAGACAAGATTAGAAGGCCTTTGTACATATGATGGTAGATGAGCAATGTTGAGAAAGGATCCTTGCATCCCCGAGGAAATCCCCAAGGATTTTATGAAGAAAAGGGAAGAAAAGAAGAAGAAATAATGCTGAGCTACAATCCGAGCGGCTTCTCCACAATCCGCCCGTCCTCCACAAGCACAATCCGTGCGTCTTCCTTCAAAGACGCCCGGACAGCAGACCCCACAATCCGCCCGGATTCCCCAAGACGCCCGTCTTCCCTCGCTCGAATCCGCCCGTCCCGACTCCAATACGCACGGATTCTAGTACAGCGAAATTTCGTCTTCTCCAAGCTACAAAGAAAGAAGGCCTTCCTTCGAAAAATACCGGCTTCTCCCTGCTCAATCTAAAAAGTGTAATTACTAGTTTAGACCTTAGTTAACCCTAATGCATCCACCTAATTTCCACTATAAATACCCCATTAGTCTAATTAGAAGAGGGGGGTTCTTCTTATCAATTATTAGAGTAGTTAATATCAATCAAATCTCTCTTTAGTATTGTAATCAACAATTAATCAAGTTCTAATACAAGTTTTATTTCCTTAATCTCTATTTTGTTCATCCTTTATTTTGGGTAATTGAAAATTATTTGGGTTATTATTGGGAGATTGACAACCTCTCAATCAAGCATCAAGTACTTCTTTTATTCTTTGCTTTATTATTGGAATCATTAGTAGGTATAATTCTCTTAATCCCTTTTTAATTATTGTTAATTACTTTCATTTATTCATCATGTTTCCTTTTGTTGGTATGATTGACAACCTTGCTAGCATGATCAACATGATAATGAGTGAGTAGTGACCTAGCTAGGGTTAATGGGTAATTAGGGGAAACCAACATGGGGAATGATTCATGCTTAAATTAATATGCTTTCATGATTTATTTGCTTGCTTGTTTTGATCTTAACTCATGCACATGTTATGTTTGATGAAATGTGAGCCTATGAATCCTTGCATTTTTACCCATCACCTATCTTTTCAATGAGACTTGTAAGACATAAACCAACTCGAGACTCATTAGACCATGCATGTTGTTGAGTAGGGAAGACTAAGTCGACTTGTAGGTGTTGTACAATCTAATCGATTCGGCTCCGGGACCCTAACTTTCCTAGGATTGTAAGATATAACCCAACTCAATCCATCACAACAATAATTGCTTGCTTATAATTTAAGAACATGTTTGTATGATCAATTCCCATGATTCCCCTATGACCCCATGACACCCTAGTGCTTTTTATCAATTGTTTACAACCCTTTTAATTCATCTTGCTTATTTACTTTCATTACTATTTAGTTAGTGACCTTCTACATCAACCCAATTTGTGACACCCCTAAGACACCACTAGTTTCAATAGAAATCTCATCTCAATTCCCGTCCCTTGGGATCCGACCTTTACTTTCGTCTTTACAAATTGTAGAGTTGTTTGTGAAGATATAAATTGTGTTTTGATTCAGACGTGACCCAACGACAACATCTATTAAATCATGAACACGAAACGGACCGATCAGTTGAATTACTCATGAATAACAAGATAGAACAAAAATGATGTGTAGGTTATTCAAACAAAATGTTTGACAGGCCCAACAGGATGAAACTCACAAATCCAAGCAAAGTTAAAAGCAAAATCAGCCAAAAAAAGGCCACCATGCCTATATTAATAAAAACCCTTACTCCCTAGGGCAAAGGCGCCAAAATATTCATAAAGACCAGGGATAGTCTCCATGACCCAAGACAGAAAAAGAAAATAAAATTGTTTGTCCAGGGACATCCCCCCTGGATGGGCCAAATACCAACTGAAAAATCAAATTACTGCTTCTCCGCAAAAACAGTACCACTACTTCCACCCTTGGCCGGACCAGCATCAACATCCTGCTCACCTGGAGAGTCCACCTCTTGTTCATTTTCCATATTGTGCAGGTCAGGATACTTTGAAGCAGCAAAAGCTATCTCAGCTTTAGGGTTCCGTTTTGCCCTGGCCTCGACAGGCTCCGACATAGCAGCAGCCCTTCCCTTAATATAGAAATAGAGGGAAGCATCATCTAACTTGAACTCCAGGTCATCCCTTTCCTGGGTGAGCTCCTCATTTCTGTCCAAAGCCTCCTGCAATA
Source organism: Silene latifolia (assembly GCF_048544455.1). Classification (NCBI taxonomy): domain Eukaryota; kingdom Viridiplantae; phylum Streptophyta; class Magnoliopsida; order Caryophyllales; family Caryophyllaceae; genus Silene; species Silene latifolia. The sequence goes on from NC_133534.1 coordinate 72,112,244, forward strand.
GCCGCTTGCTTGAATCTGCCTCAGCCTTAGCAACATCCTTCTCAGCCTGCGCCCTCACCAAATCGCGACTTTAGCACCATGTCGGCTCGTGCAAAATCCAGGCTCGAGACTTGACCTATCATAATCTGACCTCATCAGATCAATCCTGGCTACCAAAGAAGTAGCATGATAGGCGTTATGGAGACAGGTTGCAGCACCCTGACCAAAAACAAAAAGAAGAGTATGAATAATATACTCTAACAACGAAAACTACCCAAACAAAATACACATAAAATTGTTCCAGCCTACCTCCCTAACAGCAGCCAAGGCACCTGCCAAAAGACTGACTGAATGATCCACTGAAGCAACCGCCTGGGTAGCAGTCTTAACAGGGTCAAGGGTGAGCATGACATCTGATCTAGAAGCAGCGTAATCCCTGATCTTCCCCCTAGCAGCCTCCATATTGTCCACCCGGCTTTCACTTCCCGACCGGGCGAAATGTCAACATCTTCAATTTTCCTTTTTTGGGCCGCTTGAACTTGTTTCAAAGAGGGGCAAAGCAGTACAACAAAGTGACCTTAGCAAAGATCGAATGTTCAGTCAAATCAATAACAGGATCAGCATCTCCGCTTCCCTGGGAACCTTCCTCCTTGATCTTAGCCAGCCTGGCTGAAAGGTCAGCCATACCGAACCTGGCAAGACGAGTAGATGACCTAGTAGCTACAACACGAAACACTACATTAGCAATATAAACCAAACATTATCAGGAAGCCAAAGCAAAAAGAAGAGATAGACTAAGATAGACTTACTGCCTGAGGTAGTGGCACTAACAGCCCCAGAAGGTTTAGCCGCCCTGGCAGCACCGTCAGCCTTCAAGTAGCGAGAAAGGTGACCAACCCCACAACAAAGAGGCCAAGACCTCTCCAAAGGAGGAATAGCAAGGAAAGCAGAAGTATTGGCAGTGGGATACTCAGTTTCAGTAACCCAATCATCAACTACACACATGAGAGGTATGAATTATTATAAACTTCATTTTATTTTTCACTAACAAGTAAAACATGCAGGGCAAAAAGAAAAACTAAAAGACTCACCAGCAACGCAAGCCTCATGATTCAAATACGCCAGGTGAGGACCCACAGAATTGCTCCTTACAAACATGCACCCAGCAGCCCAGCCTTTGTCATGGCCGCTGTCCAGGTTGCTCAAAAGAGGAGTAGTAGAAGCCCTGACCTTAAAGCTTATACGACCAGGACTATTGGTTTTAACGACATAACAAGCCTTCAAATCGTCAAAAGAAAATGAAATATTGTGCTTTTTACAGAGATTCTCAATGGAACACACAACCTTCCACACCATAGGCATCAACTGATAAGATGGAACACCAATATCCTTGATAACCTCGACCATAAGAGGGGAAAAGGGAAGCTTGCAACCTGCCCTGAAAGCCCAGTCATGAATACAGAACCAACAAGGACAAGCCCAGTCGGCCCTGATAGGAGAGTTCTCAGGGATCCAGACTTCAGTATCAGCAGGGATGATTCCCTTATCCTTCACCACCTTCTCAAACTCAGGCTTCAAGCGGTTTGCAAGAGACTGATCCTCATTTAAAGCCTTCGTAGGCTTAAATTGAAAGTCACCATGGAATATTGAGATCATCTCCAATGGAGAATCACTCGGCTTACTGATCGTGGAAGGTTGAGCAGCATAAGAAGTAGGTAAATTCTAAGAAGAAGTCCCTTTAGGATTCTGGGAAGGAGGGGTTGCAGGAGTCGCTGCCCTGGTAGACTTACTTTTTGCGGCCATTGTTGAAAAATTATGAAGAATTGATCGAAGATTGAAGAAACTGGTAATTAAGGGAACTAGAGAGAAAGATTAATAAAAGAGAAATAAGAAGAATTATTTTGGTGGAGTTCAACTTAATGAAGCACGCAGGTATTTATAGTGGAAAAGATTAGGGTTTCAACCGTAAAGGAAGTGGATAATCATTAAGGAAGTTGCAGTAAATCTTACACGCGTCATAAACTACAGTAAAATAGCCGTTACAGGAAACTGACTGGGCATAACTTAACCGTTGGGTAATTTTCCTAAAAATAAAGTTATCTCCTCATTTTTTCGTCCTGGCACACTGAAAATAAGGAGATAAGGGGCAATTGTTAGGCCTAGAAATCCGCAGAAGCCCCTGATCAATATCTCATCTCAACCTGACCATCAGGCTGTCAGGCTGTCAGGCTATCAGGCTATCAGGCCACACGAAGATAGGCTCCAGGCCATGGAGAGGACAACGGTCAAAATATCAAGACGATATCAGACCGGAAACACATATTATGAAAGGATTATGTGCGCGGCATTGAATGAGAAGATCTCGCAGTAAATGCAGTAATTAAGGGAGGAATATTAGCAATTATTACAGGCAATAATGGAGAATAATCCGCATTCAATACGGTATCAGGCAGCCGTTCAAGATTAGAGCTTATATAAGGAACACTTTAAAGACATTGGAATCATCTCATTCTGGCACAAGAAAAAGCATACGTCCACATATAGTTAGAAAGATATTAGACATTGTCATTATCATACACTCAATTCTCCCAATTACATAGTGAAATCCTCTCCTGGCTTGGTGCCCGTGGTTTTTTTCCTATTCAAGGGTTTTCCACGTACAAAATTCTTTGTCTCCTTATTGTTATTGTTATTATATTTACAGGTTTATATTTGACCCTGACGACCTGACCAATAGACCACCTAGAACTAGTTAACCTTACACAACTCTACCCTGACCTGATTTCGCCTTGCGCAAAATCCACACAAAACAGTGGGGATCCTTTGTTATTGCCCAATTTCTTGTTTTATTGATTTAGGCCTTTAGTGTTAGTCTCCTCTTCGAGGCTTGGTCATTGGATGTTATCAATTTAGCTCTGTTTTACTCCGTTTAGGCAAGGTTAGCATTCTTCTCCTACAAAAGGGCACCAAACCTCATAGAATATGCATAAAAGAAGCTAAAGACAAGGAACGACTCAAATACACACTAAAAAGCATATAAACTAGGCTAGTTAGGGGACTAAATGTGCGTAAACATGTTTCACATCAAATATCCCCAAACCGAACCTTTGCTCGTTCCGAGTAAAGAGGTGACTAAAGCTATGACCTTTATTTAAACTAATACTACTAATATAGCCATTGTGAGACAATTAGGCGGGTTTCACTCCGCCCCTTCATCTCACAACAAGACATCTATGAGGTAAGATGCCTTCTTGCAAGGCCAGGTGGGGCTTGCCAAAATGGGGATACATTCAAGCATTAAGCACACAAAACAAATAATGGATGCATCTACAAAAGAATAGCCACTTTCCTCATCTAAGTGGCGGAAGCGCTAAAAGAGAAATAATCTAAGGGCACATACTCCGTCATAGATACTAGTTCTACAAACTACTAAGTCCAAAACGATAGAAGTAAATCAACTCCTAGTAGTGTTGGACTAGGTTACGTTAGTCCACAATTACTAGATCCTTTCGTCAAGAGTAGGGTCCTTATGGCGTTAGAAACATTGTAAGATCGCGGAATTCCCCTTCTTGCATAGATAAAAGGAAGGGTCGTCCCCTCTCCACCATGCAACAAATATAGGACCATCAACGAATAAAGAGTTTCAAAGTATATAAGTTTCATGATAGTAGTTTGCATTTGGGTTGTTTTTCTCCCCATTTTTGTGGCATTTGACATTAAGAACATTTTTTTGCCATTTTTGATGATTTGGCATTTTTGAGTTGGCAATTTTCAACCTTTGATTTTGTATTTTTGAACATTTTTGAGAGTAACCCCATTTTTAGCAAGGGTACTTCTGTAAAAGCATAGGAGTCTATTTTTGCTCCTCATTTCATTGATGCAATTGCAAACATTTAGCTTTGATTTGAACTTGAACTCAATTTGATGATTTTGTGTCCATTCCCTTTTGGTTAACAAAATGATAGATGATAAAATTGAAATAACGGTTGCATGGCATTGAGGGTCACCTTGGAATAAACGGTAGCCAAGGAGTAATGACACCACAAGGTACTCTTGACTAGGCGTTTGTGCATGGGTCGAACGATACTAGAATGACACTAAAAAGGGTGTTTTAAGACTATTCTAGGAAACAAAGTGTTAACACTACAAAAAAAAGGTTTCGATGCGACGGACACATTGCGACGGATGCTTAACCCGTAGCAAATTTAAACCTGCGACGGAAATTCCGTCGCAGAAAAATTTCCCAGACCGCTAAATTTTCTGACATGGCGGGAAGGACTGCGACGGAATTTACGTCGCAATATTAAAGTAATAATAAAGTCTGCGACGGAAATTCCGTCGCTATATTAAAATAATATTTTCCTTGCGACGGAAATTCCGTCGCAGCCTTTTTTTAATGACAGTGTTTACAGCTCAACAGGAAAAAAATATTTTTTTAATGTTGCGACGGAATTTCCGTCGCAGGCTTTTTTTATAGACGGGTTTTCACCCGTCTTCCCTATCTCTCTTCAATTATTTTTACCCAATACTTTCAAAATCCCCAATAATTTCGACACCCCACTCCGGCCACCACCCCACTCCGGTCACCACCCCACTCCCGCCGCCCTCTCTCCCCTTTCCCTTTCTCCTTTCCTTTTTTCCCTTTCCTCTTCCCCTTCCCCTTTCTCCTTTCCTTTTTCTTCTGCCGGCACCACCCTCCGCTACAGCCGTACGCCGCCATCTACCGCTGCTGCCGACCACTACCCAACTTCCTTGTCTCAATTAAGTCAAGGTTTGTTTACTTAATTTTCTTATTTTGATTAATTAGGGTTGTTTTATGGTTATTATTTTGATTAATTATGGTTAGTGTAGGATGCTTAGAATAATTTAGGATGCTTAGTTTAGGATGCTTGATTAATTTAGGATGCTTAGTTTAGGATAATTTAGGATGCTAATTTAGGATGCTTAGAATAACTTGTTTAATTATGTTTAGGATTGTTAAAATAATTTAGTTTAATTAAAATATAATTTAGGATATTTAATATTATTAGGGTAGTTTAGTTTAGTTAAAAGCCAATTTAGGATGTTTAAATCATTTTGAGAATGATTAGTTTAATTAAGTTTAGGCTTGTTAAAATAATTTAGTTTAATTAAAATCCAATTTAGAATGTTTAGGATTATTAAGGTAGTTTAGTTTAGCTAAAAGCCAATTTAGGATGTTTTAACCAATTTTAGTATGCTTAGTCTACTTTTTCTTAGTTTAGCCAAATTGTGTCATATGTATTTTTTTTTACAAACATTAATTTATCCTATGGTTGTGTTGTTGTGAAATCATAATGTTTTGTATCTTTGATTGTTAATATATTTTTGACCTAATACCCATTCAGGGATTACACATTAGGTGTAATTCTTCAATAGTCCCCGCTTTGGGATTGTCTTTGAATCTTTTATGCCATTTAGGTGGTAAATACTCATTCTTTTCTTGATTTTTATGAGACAAAATTTGGTTGACATTTCCTTTAATGTTCTCCGAATACATATGTAGAGTGAGAATTCTTTCTAAATAATGTATTTGGAGAACTGTAAGGAAGTGCTGCCGAATTTTTGTCACATTACAATCAAGAAAAAAAATGGGTATTTACTAATGGTATGAAAGATTCAAAGATGGGTTTAGGTTGGAGAGATAAGGACCCCAATACATAAAGTATTTTTTTGCAAGTTGTTGTTGTTGTTGTTGTTGTTGTTGTTGTTGTTGTTGTTGTTGTTGTTGGTGGTGGTGGTATGAAAGATTCAAAGATAGGTTTATGAATGCTCTTACCATTTTTATTAATAATTTTTATTTACTAATATATATGTAGATTTGGAATGAAGAGATTAGAACAAAACTGGATGTATGGTTGGATTCCAATAAAAAATTAAGGAAGGAATTCGTAATAGGGGTTGATAAATTCATTGATTATGTTAAGCAACAAGACGAATTCATTAGAAGTAAAGAAATTAGGTGTCCATGTACTAAGTGCAAAAATAAAAAGTATTTAGTTGAACAAGAAGTACGAAAACACCTTGGTCTAAAGGATTTTTGTGACAACTATTATGATTGGGTGTGTCACGGAGGGAAATTCCCCGTTGAGGAAGAGGAAATGGTAATGCCCTCTGACAATCCTTGTAGGGATATGGTAGAGGATGCGTTGCGCGATAGCATTGATCAAATTAGGGAAGAAGCTCTTAATGCCGAGGTGGTTGATGAATCTCCAAATCCCAATATATTAGCCTTTTTTCAAATGTTAAAACATGTCGAGCAACCTATCTACGAGGGATGTCGACTCTCATTTCTACAGTCGGCTGCAAGGCTTGTCACTCTGAAATGTGAATTCAACTTAGCCCATAAATGTGTAGATGGTTTCACGTCACTCATGGGAGACCTTCTTCCTCAAAATCATATTTTGATGCATAACTTCTATGAAACTAAAAATGTTCTCAAAGCTCTTCAACTTCCTCATAAAAAGATAGATGCATGTTTTAATGGATGTATGCTTTTTTGGATGGACGACGCTCTTCTTGACAAGTGTAGAAAATGTGGTAGAGCTAGGTACAAAAGTGTAAAGAATGCAAATGGCAAAAGGGTACCTGAAAATTTCTTAAATTATTTCCCAAAGGGCCACGTTTGCAACGAAAATTTCTTAAATTATTTCCCAAAGGGCCACGTTAGTGGGATAATGTCTCATCCAAGTGACAGTGAGGCTTGGAAACATTTTGATCATCTTCATCCTTCTTTTGCATCTGAGCCTCGGAATGTTAGACTTGGACTTTGCACCGATGGTTTCTCGGCTTTTGGGCCATTCGGGAAGTTGTATTCATGCTTAAAGAGTTTATGGATTCAAGTACCTAAGAGGGGGAGGGGGTGAATTAGGTACTATTTTAAAAAATTTCAACTTAAACTTTATTGGATTAAAGTAAGTTGTTTGATAATGTGGAGAAGTTGTGAATACATCGATTAATATTGACGAATTAAACGAGTATTGAAAAGTAACTACTTGCTGAACTGTGAGGGTAACAATAGTTCTGACTGTTGCTATTCGTCTCTTAGCATATGAAGTACAAGCTACAGAACGAATGTGACAGAATGTAGAACTGTTACTTCAAAGTAAAGCAAACAAAGAAGCTTGAAACAAATAAATGCAGCGGAATAAAAGTAAGCAAAGATAGAACACAAGATTTTTGAATTGGTTCGGCTAATACTCAAAAGCCTACGTCCAATCTACTTTTTATTGAATATTTTAGTGATCTACTCCGACTACTAAAAACCCGTACAATAAAAAGACCAACAACCTACTCCGGTTGCGACACCAACAACCTACTCCGGTTGCGACTCAAGTTCAAGGACTACGCCATCCTAGAACTATACACTCTTACTTAGAACGTTTTACAAGGATCAAGTTTCCACGGACTGATTCTTTAACCAGAATTGATATGGACAACTTACAAGATTAAACGGTTCATAAGTGAAAGAGTTCAATACTTAGAGTAACAGTTGTTGTGACTGTAACACTTGAAGACTTTGAAAGCTTTTGCAAAATATTAAAAATGATTTTAAACTTGAAACCAATTTTGCAAACTTAAGAAAATTCTCAGGAAAGTCTTGCTTTCAAAGTGAGGAGTGGTGCTCCTTTTATAGAAGAAGAACGAGAGGATGCAAGCTAGGGTTTGTGGTCAAGTTCTTTGGTCAAGAGACAAAAAGGTTGACCTTTCCAAACTAGCACTAAAAAGGGTTTACTTCTAAGAAGCAAAAGGAAGAAAAGAGAGTTTGTATTTAGCCTCAAAATAACCGTGGGTTTTCAGAAACAAAGAGGAGATGCAATTAGCAAGAAGACAATCCATTGATAAACAAGGAAAGAGCCAAACAAGGTTCATGGAAAGATAAGAAAAATTTGTTTCTTGAAAAGGGAAATCTTTTGAACTAGTCTTTACAAACTCTTTTTACCACACCACTTTTTCAAATATTTTAAGATGTCCAAACTGATTTGAGAGAGCCTATTTGTAAAATATTTGAGATGAAAAGTTTGCTTCAAGTGTGACGGGTCAAACTAGATAGTCAACAACACCATTACCCGTTACAGGTAACGGTATGTCAGACTGTCACTGTTATAAGTATTATACTCTTCCAACTTGTACATAATATGACCGGTACAAAATCAAATGATTCTATGTCTTGGGTAGCAACTACTTGACGATCCTTGAATGATTAGAATAAGCAAATTGATCGATTAAGACTGAAATAATAAACTAAGAAAACACAAGTTAAAATGGGTATGTCATCATCAATTAAGAGAACCCAACAAATTCCCTCTTTGATGATGACAAGCCCAAACAAAACGAATGCAAAAAAGTTTAAAATTTCCCCCTTTCATGTATAGTCAAGTATCACCAAGAGCATGTAGATTAGAGAGAGTTAACCATATGAAAGCAAACACCTAAAGCAAGATAGACTAGATATAAGAACATAAACCATATATCAAGTATTAATCGAGAAATTTAGAGCAAGGCACGGATTAATCAAGTAGTTCTAAAAGACATGGCATGATTTTTACCTTTTCCCCCTCTTGACATCATTAAAAGGGCAATGATGCTACCGTCCAATCATGGGAAAAGACATGTTAGAAAACACATAAAGCTAAACGCAATCGTGCAAAGATAACAAGGTCAACACAAAGCAAAGTTTAAACATAGTTCAAACGTTGTTCACCATGGCAAGATCAAGTTTAAAGGATACACCACCAAAACCAATAATACGATGAAGGGAAGGGGGTGTAACAAAAGAGGCAATATGGTTTGAGAGGATAAGGGTTAGGTCTAGGATGAGGACTCATCATCATAATTTCCCTCGGAGGGACCATCATCCTTTGCTTGGAGGAGAGTAGAGATAATATCAACTTCACCTTTCAACCCATCTACAATCTTCTCAAGACGACCAATCCCAGCCAAGGCATGCTCCACACGAGCCATAACAACATCCTTCTTTTCTGAATCCGCCTTAACCCATGCACCAAGTTCTTGGACTGCTTTGTGAACCGTTCCCAAAGATGGAACCGAACCTTTGCTAGATGAAGCAGATTCAAGACCCTTGCCCCGAGACTTTATTGGGTGCAACTCATCATCACCAATTCGAATTAACATTTTCCCAAACTGCCCATCACTCATCACATCATAACAATTCACACAACCCACACTTGTCGAGAGTAACACACCCTTAGCTTTTAGAAGTTTGGAAACCCACATACAATAGGGTAGACGGATAACACTAGAGTCTTTAGGGTCGTAAAGTTTTGTGGTCATGGCCGAGAAATGGCGAAACATCAGACCAGGGAGGTTTATTTTGCGGTGGGTGGCAATGTGGTAAATGATGTATTGTTGGGCAATTGAAAGTTTGGTGCGGTCTCCTGAAGGGTAAAGGGTACGACAAAGCATATTAAAAATTAAGCGGAGAGGGGGAGCGATTTGAGTGTTCGCGACGCCACCACAAGTAATGGACTTAGGAAAAACAGTTTTGGCAATGGTCATGGGTGAGGCATAATCAAGGGCAGGCCAGGTTTCAGAGGGTAGGTTGTCATATCCTTCGTTGGGTATGTTCAAAATTTCAGAAAAATCAGATTGAGAAGGTCCTATGGGCTTACCATTAACTTTGGCAGTGAGGGTTTTTCCGGTTTCATCAACTCGTAAGGAAGCATAGAATTGAAAAACCTCACAAGCATACACTGGTTCCGTAAGCTCGATTAAGATTTCCCATTGTTGAGCAGCTATCATTTCTCAGACCTTGGTGAAAGCGGGTCGGTCAAGCCAAGTTTTCTCATAGACACGGGTTGAGTGGATAACATCCTTGGAAATTAATCTCTTGAAATGACGATAAATAGAGGGAGGAAGATCCAAAGCTTCGATTTGAGCCCATAAAGTGTCCTCGTCCCATTTTGAAGTCAAGGGGACGGAATCATTAAAAACAATGAAGAAAGGTTTCCTCGGTTCTTCAACTGTCATGGGTTTCCCTCGTTTCTTTGAAACCCCCTTTTGAAGTCTTCCTCTCTTTTTTCTAGGCTCCACACCCTTGTCTCCCTCATCAAGACCCGACTCCTTACCTTTCCTCTTATCAGATTTTGTTGGTGACCCGGTTTTATCCGGATTTTCTTTATCCAAAACAGTATCCTCCTTTTCAACATTCACATCATCACCCTCGGCTTCTTCATTAATGTCGGGGAGATCAAGTTGTCTCTTTTTTTTACCCCTTCGTTGAGACTTAGCCAGAACATCTTCTTTTTCCCTTTGATCCACTTCCTCCCCGGAGTTTTCATCATTTTCCTCATCCAAAATAGTGACAGTAGCAGATGACGATTCTACCGAGGGAGTGTTTTTGCGTTGTGAGCCTCGGGTTCTTGTGCCAATCATAGAGGAGATCGGCAGTTCAGGTGGTAAAGGATGATCAGGTGAAAGGGTGGCGATAGGTGGTGGTTCAAGGGGAGTCTCGGGTTCATTGGTGTTAGTGGGATCAAGAGTGATTGGGAATGCATGTGATCCCTTTCGTTTAGGCATGTCGGATTCAGAGAGGGATGGGTTGTTGGTAGGGTTGCTAGGTTTGGATGGTGATGTTGGATTTGACATGTGGCTAGGGTTGAGTTGGGTATTGAATAAGGTTTTTACCATAGTAAAATGGTAGGGGTAAGTAAGGAGGTGGATGGTTGGCAGGGTAGGTGGACGGATGATTTGAGGAGGTGGGTTTGATTTATTAAAAATGGACGGGATTTTGTGATGTGTAATGGCCCAAATAAATGTTGGATGGTAAGGGTAGGTTGGGCCAATAAATGAAATGAAAATAATTCATATAAAGATTTCAAAGTGGTGTACATATAAACATAGACCTTAACATGAGGTTGAGTGATTACCGATTCACAAAGACGATATCAATTTATGATTAATGAACAATATGTAAACACGAGAAAGAATAATATCATACTAACATGTCCCTAATTAGTCAATCATTTAGGAGAAAAAATATAATCATAGTCATGAAATTAAGAACAATTAATTAACCCAATGTCAAGTCTAAGCTTCTCAAATTATTTCCTTTCAAGTGGTTTAGTAAATATATCGGCTATTTGATCTTCGGTTTTGCAAAATATAAGTTTAACATTCCCTTTTTCTACATGGTCTCGAATGAAATGATGACGAATCTCAATATGCTTAGTCTTAGAATGTTGAATTGGATTTATAGAAATATTTATTGCACTCGTATTATCACACATTATGGGAACGAAGTCATAAATAATTCCAAAGTCAAGAAGTTGTTGTTTTACCCAAAGAAGTTGAGAGCAACAATGAGCGGCGCTAACATACTCACTCTCGGCCGTTGAAAGAGCAACCGTGTTTTGTTTTCTTGAGCCCCACGAAATCAAGCAAGGCCCAAGAACGTGGCAATTCCGGAGGTGCTCTTTCGGTCAATGCTACACCCGGCATAGTCCGCATCTGAATAACCTATAAGATCGAAAGGACAATGTAAGGGGTACCATAAATAAAGTTCTTGTGTTCCAATCAAATATCGAAGAATACTTTTAACCGCTTTGAAATGGGATTCTTTCGGATTTGATTGGAATCTAGCACATAAACAAACGCTAAAAAGAATGTCGGGACGACTTGCGGTCAAATAGAGAAGTGATCAAATCATACCTCAATACACCTTATCACTAATACTCTTACCATTCTCATCTTTGTCCAATTTGGACTTAGATATCATAGGTGTAGGAAGTGAGCTCCCATTATTCATCCCAAACTTCTTAAGCATTTCCTTAATATACTTTTGTTGATGGATCATAATTCCTTATTTGGATTGTTTAATTTGGAGTCCAAGGAAAAATCCTAGCTCACCCATCATACTCATTTCAAATTCCGATTTCATTAGTTCCGAAAAATAAGCATAGAGTACATCATTTGTTGCACCAAAAATGATATCGTCCACGTAAACCTGGACAACCAACAGTTCATCTGACTGTTGCTTCAAAAACAATGTTTTGTCAATTGAACCTCTTCTAAAACCATTTTCAATTAGAAATTTAGACAATCTATCATACCAACACCTAGGTGCTTGTTTTAAACCATAAACAGCTTTGTCTAATTTAAAAACATGTTTTGGAAAATCATTGTGTAGGAAGCCCGGAGGTTGCTCTACAAAGACATCTTCTTCCAAATATCCATTTAGAAAATCGGTTTTGACATCCATTTGGAAGAGCTTGATGCCCTTGTGAGCCGCAAAAGCGATAAGTAATCGTATGGCCTCAAGTCTAGCTACCGGTGCATAGGTTTCGTCGTAATCAATACCCTCTTGTTGGTTATAACCTTGCACCACTAGTCTAGCCTTGTTCCTCACGATTTCTCCGGAATCATCAAGCTTATTGCGAAAGACCCACCTAGTACCAATGACGGTACGGTTAGGTGGTCTAGGGACTAAGTGCCATACCTTGTTCCTTTTGAATTGATTGAGTTCTTCTTGCATGGCAATTAACCAGTCTGCCTCGATCGGAGAGCGACATCACATTGCGAGTTCAATTTGAGAAAGAAAGACATTGTGGGCACAATACTCATCAAGATGAGCAAGATTGTTGAGAGATGATCTTGTTCGAATTCCAGAGTTAATATTACTTGTGAGGTTTGAGAGAGGATGAGAGCTTTGATATTTCCACTTCTTTGGAACGATGTTTTCTTGTTCCCCCTCAGCAGTGTCAGTCTCAGTGACTGATTCCTTCTGTGTGGAATGGCCATCATCAACACTGCCATAAGTTGCTTCATTTCTAGAAGTGGAGGCAACAGTCGTTGGGTCTGTTGCGTTCAGAGAGGAAGCAGTGGCAGAGATACCACGTGTTCCCCCTGAAATGTTGCTTTCCTTTGTAGGTGACAGTGCCTAAGACTGTTGTTGATCAGCGTCATTGTTCATTACTTCATTCTCCTCAAACAGAAAGTCCTTTCGAACAAGTCCTATTTCGAACTCATCATCATCATCGTCTTATTCCACATTTTTTACCTGTCCAAGCATACTAGATTCATCAAAAATGACATGGACACTTTCTTCAATTAACATGGTTCGTTTATTGTAGGCTTTATAAGCCTTGCTATGGTCGGAGTAGCCAATAAACACCCCTTCATCACTACGTGGATCAAATTTACCCAAGTTGTTTTTACCATTGTTGTGAACAAAGCATTTGCTCCCAAAGCATCTAAAATATGAAATGTTGGGCTTTCTTCCACGTAGTAATTCGTAGGGAGTTTTATTGATTATACTCCTTATCATGACACGATTATGAATATAGCAAGTGGTGTTTACCGCTTCGGCCCAAAAGTTATTAGGCAACTTACTACACAATAACATGGTTCTAGCCATACTTTCAAGGGTCCTATTCATCCTTTCAACCACTCCATTTTGTTGTGGGGTTCTAGGAGCCGAGAAGTTGTGGTCTACACCATTGTCATCACAATAAGCACCAAATGATGAGTTTTCAAATTCGGTTCCATGATCGGTTCTTATGGAAATGAGTTTTAAATTAAGTTTGTTTTGGATCTTTCTCAACCAAATTAGAAACTCATCAAATGCCTCATCCTTAGAGCTTAAGAAGAGTGCCCAAACGAACCTAGAATAATCATCAACAATGACACACACATAACGACTACCACCTCTACTTCTAGTCCTCATTGGTCCACACAAGTCGATATGTAAAAGTTGCAATGGTTGAAGTGTGCTCACAATTATTTTAGGTTTAAAGGAACTTCTAACATGTTTACCTCTAGCACATTCATCACAGACTTTGTCAAAGTCGAATTTCATGTTAGGAAAACCTTCAACCAAGTCAAGGTTTCTAAGGGTGTTAAGAGTTTTAGCACTAACATGTCCAAATCTTTTATGCCACAACCAAGGATCATTACTCATTATACTCATGCATGACATGGTATGACCGGATAAAGTGTTCATGTTGGTTAAGTACACATCTTTGACACGTCTACCTTCGAGAATTAATTCATGAGTAGTGACATCAAATATTCGACACAAATTAGCACTAAATTCGACAATATTACCCTTATCACATAGTTGAGAAATGCTAAGGAGATTATGCTTCAAACCTTTGACAAGCCTCACGTTGTCGACACAAAGAGATGGTGACTTACCGACCTTTCTAATGCCAATTACTTCACCCTTTTTGTTGTCACCAAACCTTACTATGCCACCATTATACGCCTTTAGTGAGAGGAATTGGCTTCTATCACCCGTCATATGACGAGAGTATCCACTATCCAAGTACCAATTGCGGTCGCCTTTCACCAAGCCCTACACAAGATTAGACTTTGAGTTTAGGAATCCAAACAAACTTGGGTCCCCTTTTTTGACCAACATATCTTACGGTGTCCTTCCTAATCCACATTTGTTTTATAACTTTAATGTTCTTGTTGATGTCATTGAATCTTTTCTTGCAAGTATTAAGGACATGACCATTCTTACCACAATAGTTGCAAATAATATATTCGGGAAGACCAACATATTTTCTTCTCCTAAAGTCGGTCTTAGGCTTCTGGATGTGACAGTCTGTCTGACTGTTCCATTTAAAGCCCAAACTAGCAACCTTGTCACATCTCTTGGATTGACTAGTGAGGAAGTTTAACACGGTTTGACTTCCTTCCCATTTTTCAATGACATTTTTGGCATTCACAAGTTCTTTAGTCAATTCATTGACTTTGGTGAGAAGATGCATGTTCTTTTCCTTTTCTCTTTTAAGTTCATCATTCTTCTCAATTTCTATTGATGACCTTTTTTAAACTATGAAGTCATGAGTGTGAGCATTGAGTTTAGACACAAGATATCCAATTCTTTCCTTAGACTCCTCATACTTAGACGTCATTTCATCAAGACGTTTGTTTAGATCAACGAATTCTTCGGATCTTTGGTGAAGTATGGATCTAGAAGTACTACATTCGGGCATACCCTTTTGAAGGAAGGTAAGCCTTTCGTGAAGGACTCCTATTTCTTTCTTGAGATTAGCTACTTCACCCTTTAGACGCTCGTTTTCACTGACCAAACATTTGACATTTTCATTTGACTTGTCTAGGTCTTTGTTGGATGCAACAGTTTCAGACACTGTTTCTCTCAAGTATACTATTTCGGCCACAAGGTCATATACTTCATTTTTGAGAGCATCTTTGTCCTTTAAAAGATCATCACGCTCCTTGGTTAGCGAGGAGACTTGCATCACCAAGGTGGTGTTGACATTTTCAAGGTCAGAGACGTCCGTGGGGGTCATCTTAAGACGCTCTAGTTCCTTAGTCAATTGTTTATTTAGTTTGTTGACTCTCTTTACTTCATCGTAAGCCTCAGAGGTGACAGTGACACTGTCTGTTGCTTTTAGTTCGTTCTTAAGGTTAAAGTTCTCTTGAACAATTTCCTCAATATCATGTTGCATGACATCAAGTTTGTCATTTTGAAACCGACACTTATAAAAAAGTTGGTCAAGAAGCTTACATACTTTCTCTTTGGAGTAAGTTCTAGCCTTGGCCTTTAGATGATTTACCTCATTGTCGGAATCGGATTCGGAATCAACGGGATTAGCCATGAGGCATCTAAGGTGTTCGATTTTTGAAGTGTTTGAGACTTTGTCCTTGAGATGACTTGTAAGACACATTTTAGCCTCTAGTTCCTCCTCGATGAGTTCCTCATCTTCCTCGGAGTCGGACATTCCCCAAATAGCACTCATGACTCTATGTTTGTAGTCCTTTTTAATTTTGTCTCGTTTTTCCTTAGATTTGATTTCATCCCACTTGGGACATTCTTTAATTTGATGAGTTTTATCGCCACACTTAAAGCATCCCACGGTGGAACTAGGTCGTTTCTTGGGAAAACGTTTTTTTGAGTAATTATTATTGAACCTTTTATTACCTTGACCATTGACTAACCCGACTAGATTCCTTGAGAACATAGCAAACTCGTCTTCCTCCTCGTCTTCTCCATCACTTGGAGAGGACGTGAGGGCGAGACTCTTTCCCTTTGAGGGGTCACTAGAATGCTTGTCGAGATTGAGCTCGTGACCCATTAATGATCCCATTAGTTCATGAAGAGATAGGGTTGACAAATCTTTAGCTTCCTCTATGGCGGTAACTTTGGGTTGCCACTTAGAGGTTAGACTACGAAGGATTTTTCGAATGATGTCCTCGGACTCGAAGTTCCTTCCTAGACTCTTTAGCTCATTAATAATACAAGAAAAACGTGAAGAAAAACTATTTATGGATTCGTCCTTTGACATTCTAAACATCTCATATTGTTGCATGAGAAGGTCAATACGGTGTTTTCTAACTTGGGAAGTCCTCTCATAAGCAAGTACGAGAGAATCCCAAATAGATTTTGTCGTAGGACATCCAGAGATTTGACTAACTTCCCCCTCACCAACACAACGTTGAAGAATCGACATTGCTTTGGAGTTCTTTTCGGCAAGTTTGAAGTCATTTTCATTGTAATCTTTTTCCTCATTTGGTGAAGCCGTTTAGTATGCCGGTTTCCTCAATAACGAGAGGTCCATTTTGGATGATGTTCCAACATTGATAATCGATACTTTTGATGTAATGTTCCATTTTGAGTTTCCACCATCCAAAATTCGCACCGGTAAAGACCGGGATCTTGGAGTGTTTCTCGGAATCCATTACCCACGAATCAAACTCTAAGGCGATTAGCCTCGATCAAGAGCACGATGCTCTGATACCAATTGAAGAGTTTATGGATTCAAGTAGCTAAGAGGGGGAGGGGATGAATTAGGTACTATTTTAAAAAATTTCAACTTAAACTTTATTGGATTAAAGTAAGTTGTTTGATAATGTGGAGAAGTTGTGAATACATCGATTAATATTGACGAATTAAACGAGTATTGAAAAGTAACTACTTGCTGAACTGTGAGGGTAACAATGGTTCTGACTGTTGCTATTCGTCTCTTAGCATATGAAGTACAAGCTACAGAACGAATGTGACAGTATGTAGAAATGTTACTTCAAAGTAAAGCAAACAAAGAAGCTTGAAACAAATAAATGCAGCGGAATAAAAGTAAACAAAGATAGAACACAAGATTTTTGAATTGGTTCAGCTAATACTCAAAAGCCTACGTCCAATCTACTTTTTATTGAATATTTTAGTGATCTACTCCGACTACTAAAAACTCGTACAATAAAAAGACCAACAACCTACTCCGGTTGCGACACCAACAACCTAATCCAGTTGCAACTCAAGTTCAAGGACTACTCCGTCCTAGAACTATACACTCTTACTTAGAATGTTTTACAAGGATCAAGTTTCCACGGACTGATTCTTTAACAAGAATTGATATGGACAACTTACAAGATCAAACGGTTCATAAGTGAAAGATTTCAATACTTAGAGTAACAGTTGTTGTGACTGTAACACTTGAAGACTTTGAAAGCTTTTGCAAAATATTAAAAATGATTTTAAACTTGAAACCAATTTTGCAAACTTAAGAAAATTCTCAGGAAAGTCTTGCTTTCAAAGTGAGGAGTGGTGCTCCTTTTATAGAAGAAGAACGAGAGGATGCAAGCTAGGGTTTGTGGTCAAGTTCTTTGGTCAAGAGACAAAAAGGTTGACCTTCCCAAACTAGCACTAAAAAGGGTTTACTTCTAAGAAGAAAAAGGAAGAAAAGAGAGTTTGTATTTAGCCTCAAAATAACCGTGGGTTTTCAAAAACAAAGAGGAGATGCCATTAGCAAGAAGACAATCCATTGATAAACAAGGAAAGAGCCAAACAAGGTTCATGGAAAGATAAGAAAAATTTGTTTCTTGAAAAGGGAAATCTTTTGAACTAGTCTTTACAAACTCTTTTTACCACACCACTTTTTGAAATATTTTAAGATGTCCAAACTGATTTGAGAGAGCCTATTTGTGAAATATTTGAGATGAAAAGTTTGCTTCAAGTGTGACGGGTCAAACTAGATAGTCAAGAACACCATTACCCGTTACAGGTAACGGTATGTCAGACTGTCACTGTTATAAGTATTCTACTCTTCCAACTTGTACATAATATGACCGGTACAAAACCAAATGACTCTATGTCTTGGGTAGCAACTACTTGACGATCCTTGAATGATTAGAATAAGCAAATTAATCGATTAAGCCTGAAATAATAAACTAAGAAAACACAAGTTAAAATGGGTATGTCATTATCAATTAAGAGAACCCAACAATGCTGGCCGGTGATGCTTACTCCTTACAATTTACCACCCTTGCTATGCATGAAAAGACAATTTATGTTCTTAACATTAATTATTCCTGGACCAAAGAGTCCCAAACAAAACCTTGACGTCTATTTACAGCCTCTAATTCACGAGTTGAAGCAATTGTGGGACACGGGACTGTTTACATATGACGTGTCTAGAAAACAAAACTTCGACTTAAGATCCGCACTCCTATGGACGATCAACGATTTTCCTGCTTAAGGCATGTTATCTGGTTGGTTAACTGCTGGTGAGAATGCATGTCCATGTTGTACGAAAAAAGAGACTAAATCGATTTGGCTTCAGCATAGCAGAAAATGGAGTTGGTTTGATTGTCATAGACAATATTTAGACACTGATCATATTTTTCGCAAGGATAAGGTCCACTTTCGAAAAGGAAGAATAGAGAACGATGTTGCTGGAACGAGGTTATCGGGCGAACAAATGTGGGAATGTGTGAAAGATTTACCAAAAAGCGTGGATGCATCTGACCATGAATTGAGAATGGTTAAAGCGAAACGAATTGGGTGGTGGAAACAAAGTATTTTTTGGGAGCTTCCATATTGGAGCATACTACTAATTCGACATAACCTTGATGTCATGCATATTGAGAAATTTTTTTTCGAACAACTAATTCACACGGTGATGGATAGAAAAGACAAGACAACCTTGAACCCAAAGCACAAAAAGACATGTAACAACTTTGTTCAAGGTCGCGAAAGGTTGATTCCGCCTTAGCAAATGGTCCTTCAAGAAAAGTAAGAACATGGAAGCGTTATTCCATCAATGGTTACAAATTTCGAGCTTTCTTAGATGGGAAAGACAATTAACAATGGAGTGTGTGTGATTTCGACTGAAGGAGCTGACTACTATGTAACCCTAAATGAAGTTGTTAAATTGTCTTATACTGGCGAGAAAAAACCTTACAACGTTATTTTATTCAAATGTAATTAGATAGATAACTCAGAAAGAGGAATGCAAGTACATAAGGAATATAAACTTGTGGATGTTTATCGGAGCAAAAAATTTCAAAAATATGACCCATTTGTGTTAGCATATCAAGTGGAACAAGTTTGTTATGCTCCTTATCCAAATATCAAAAGAGATAAAGATCAGTGGTCAGCAGTATTTAAAATAAAGGCAAGATCACAAGTTGATGCTCCTACTGATGAATCTATCTTTCAAGAAGATGTTAATAATGGTGATACAACATTTTCAATAATTGAAATAGAAGATGAGAATGAAAATGTGGAGGAGGAACAAGAAGAAATGCAAGGAGATGAAATGCATGTACAGAATGATGATATGCAAGAGGAGGAAGATGAGGAAGAGTTGGGGGAGGAGGCTTTGAAGAAGTATTTAGAAGAAGATGATGATGAGGATTTTTTAGATTCGCTTTTTAAAGGCAACGAAAACACTAATTTAAGTGATGATGATGATGATGATGATGATGATGATGATGATGATGATGATGATGACTAGGATTTATATTAGTTGTAGATGTTTTGTACCTTTTCATTCAATCTTATTACTTTGTTGGTACTATTAGTTGTAGATGCTGTATGGCTTAATTTAATGAAATCTAGTTTATTTTCATTCAATCTTACTTTTTATTCAATCTTATTTTTTTACTTTGTTGCTATTATTTAATTACTTGATCGAGAGGGAGGGAGTACTATTTAATTTCTTACTTTGTTGCTATTATTTGATTATTTGATTTCTTACTTTGCCAATTTCTTATGTTGTTGCTATTATTTGATTATTTGATTTCTTACTTTGCCAATTTCTTACTTCGTTGCTATTATTTGATATTTTAATTATTTTTTTGCTACTATTTGATTTCTAACAATGTTTGAAGAATTTAGTTGTTTTGTATGGCGACAAGGGGACGAAGAAGAGGTAGTGGTAGTAATGTAGGAAACCGAGAAAATGAAAACGAGAATGAAGAAATACTAGTAGGTCATCAACAGCAACAACAAAATGAGCCAGTTAAGAAAATTCATCTCGATTCTTTTGAGCAAGATGGCGTTTGGTAAGTATGTCATTTTTTCGTAATTAATTATTTTTATAACGATCTATATATATATATATATATATATATATATATATATATATATATATATATATATATATATATATATATATATATATATATATATATATATATATATATATATATTATATTGTCGATTTTTTTTTTCGTTCATGATGCATCTGTTGTGAACTTGATATCGAACAATATTGGATGCAACTACAAAGAACATGCTCCTAATTGGGAATTGGCGTCATCTACTATAAAGAAGGATTGGTGGAATTGGTTTGAGGTATTAGCAATTGTCATTTAATTTAATATTATGTATTTTATTCATTTATTTTATATTTATTTACAATGAATTTTATTTTCTAACTTTATTGTTTATTGAACACTGGCGTGTTAGTTATGATCCCCGCGACAAGGCAAGGGTTAAGAAGGCTTGGGAAGATGCCATGAAGACCCGTTTACGGCAAATGATTTATCGAGCTTATCATAAGGAAGAGCATGAAAAGCCGGATTGGATTAGTGTTGAGTTGCACCGTAAATTGACGAAAAGACCACTTGAAGAACCTACTTTTACGGAAAAATCGGAGCAGTATTCGGCTAACCGGAAGTCGGGATGTGACGGGAAGGGGAAGGCGTTGGGTACTCACCTAATGGGTCGAAAAAATACATTGCAATATATGGACTCAATGGTAATTTCTTCACTTGCTTTTTTAATTTATTACCTTTTTTTTTCTTTAACTTTATTTAAAATTAGTAATTATATTTAACAAGTATATATCAAATTTGTAGGTTGGTAAAGATGGGAAAGGAGAAATTCCGTCCGCTTTGCACTTGTTGGAGAAAACAAAGAAGCATAGCACAAAAGGATGGTTATCCAAAAAAGGCAGTCAACTCTTTGTAAGTTACTATAATTATTTAATTTAACTCATTTTTTCAATCATGATTATTTAGTAGATGGTATCTAATATTTCGTTTTTAATGATATAGGGTAAGATCCTCTCAAAGAAAACTCAGCTTCAGAGTCAAGAGGTTGAGAACATCGATGATAATGAGATTTATATTGAAGAACATGGAGGATTTGATAAGAAAGGTAGAGTACTTGGCGCGGGAAATGCAGCACCACACATTTGGACTCACCACCGCCGCTCGACTGGTAACGTCACTTCTACTCCTCATACTCCGGGTTTTGTTGGTAGAGTCGCAAAAGGGAATGCTCGACTTAAGCAAGTCGAGGCCGAACAATCTCAAAGGATTGCGGCAATAGAGGAGTTCTTGAGCCAACAAGGTTTTGCTACTCAAAATTGTAATCCCGGAGGTGTATTTCAAGCTAGAAATGACATTGATGATGATAGTGGCGATAATGCTAGGCCTACTTCTACTCCCGTGTATTGATTAGTAGTTATTAGTTGGTTTATGGACTTATTTAGCTTTCTTTGTTGAACACTTATTTAGTTTAAGTTTGTTGTGTACTAAATTTATGTAAACCTTTTATTTTAAGTTAATGTGAAAACGTTGTTCAGAAATCTCGTCTTGAACGAGTTGTGAATTTGTCAAATGCTGGAATTTTCTGTATGTTTGCAGGAAACCATATGTAATTGCTTTCTAAGCAATTGGGGGAGCTGGAAACGCTATAAACCCCCTGGGAAATGTTTCCCTGCGACGGAATTTGCGACGGAATTTCCGTCGCAGATATTGACTAGTGGCTTGACTGAGGAGGACACGTGGGCTGGATGAACAGTGACCTGGGACGGATTTTCCGTCGCAAATCTTGACTATCATGTTGACTTTGCAGCCACGTGGCTGCATGAACAGTGCCTTGCGACGGATTTTCCGTCCCAAATTTTGACTTTGTTATTGACCTTTGTGGCTACGTGGCCTGCAGGAACAGTGAATTGCGACGGAAATTCCGCCGCAGGGCCAATTTTTGTGACGGATTTTGCGACGCATTTATCCGTCGCAGGATTTCATTTGCAACGGAATTTCCGTCGCAGAGGAAAATTTTGCGACGATAATACGCGACGGGCTAATTCCGTCACAATCCGTCGCAAATGCTATATTTGCGACGGGATTTCGTTATTTGCGACGGATTTATCCGTCGCTATGGAAGCTTTTCTTTATAGTGTAAGTAGAAAGAGTATCTACAATGGCATATGCACACTCGTCAAATTTCTCAATTAGGCATTTTCAAAAACTTTTCTAAATGCAACTATATGCCATGATGCAACCTATATATATATATATATATAAGTCTAAATGCAAATGCTTCTACCATCTAGTATGCCATGTAATCTAGATGCAACTCCTATGATGGAGCGTGTCGTTGTCTGCCATCAAACACATTTATACCCAACTACTAGCATAGCAAGCAAGTCGGGGTCGATCCACGGGACGAGGGTACTCAAATTGGTCAATCTAATCGTAGTTGTGCTAAGGGTTGTCACAATTGGTTTGGATTGATTGATTCTAAACTAATGGAAGCAATAAAGTAAAACAAGCAAAAAAGCAAATAAAGATGTAAACAAATAATAAAGGATACTAGGATGTCATGGGATCATAAGGGAATCATGGTAAGATAGCATAAATGAGTTACATAGATGCAAGCAATTTTATTATTGTTGGAATTAAGTTAGTTCATGTCAAATAATTCATAAGAAGATTTGGGTCCCAGAGCCGAGTCATTTGTGACTGTACAACACCTACAAGTCGACTTAATTCTTCCTATTAAACTATATGCATGATAAACCAAATCCTAGGGAAACTTACATCTCGGAGCCGAGTCGGTTAAGACTTTACAACACCTACAAGTCGACTTGGGTTTTCCCTATTCAACTCTATGCATGGTCTAATGAGGCTAGAGTTGGTTTATGTCTTACAAGCCTCATTGAAAAGATAAGAGATTTGTCAAAAAATGCAAGGTTTCATAGTCTAGCATTTCATCAAATATAACATGTGCATAAGTTGAAGAACAATAAGCAAGCATTCATATAAACTCATTAAGCATAAATTTATCCTATGATTAACTCCCCTAATCCCCCACTAATCCTAGTTAAGTAACTACTCACTTATTATCATGGGAAACATATTATCAATGGTGTCAATCATCACAACAAGTATAAACATGATAAGAGAGTGAGGAAATAAACAATAAAGAGTAAAGAGATTATACCAAACTTAAGATGAATAATTGGAAAGGAAAGAATAATAGAAGAAAACTTGATTGATTGATGAAGAGTTGTCAATTCTCCAATAATAACTTAATAATCTTCAAATTACCCAATAATAAATTTAAACAATAATTAAGGAAATATTAATGTGGAATGATTGTGATTAATCTATTCTAATCTACTCCAAATCTAATCTAAGGAAGGTTTGCCTCTCTTAAGAGAGCTTAGCCTCTTGATTATTACAAAATAGAATATATATAGTGGTACATCATTAGGTTAAGCAAGGATAGATTAGTAAATAACAATGCTGAGTGTTGAATAGAGAATTGCAAGTCCCGAGGGAAATGCGCAGATCAAGCTGCTACTCCCACCACGATCTGCTCGACCTCAACTAGTGCATGGCTAGTCTGTAAGGAGATCTGCTTGTCCTATGTAGGAACCGCTCGGATCAGGACACTGCAATCCGCTCGTCCTGTGCCAAGGACGCACAAATCCTGGCACAAGGTTCCATCCTCTTGCTTAAGGGCCTACGATCTATGTATACTTTTTATTATTACTTCTTTGGTCATCGTTCTCGCCTCCTCTTCATACTTGTTCATCCAAGATCGTCAACAAGTTTCCGAATATGCGCGAGAGACGGGAATTCCGCCTCATTATCTTCTTTCCTACAAGACATATACAATGTAATAGGAAAGACAAATAGGAAGGAATTGACGGATAAAATGGCCATGAAATGCTATATTAGTATGCAAAATAGGTTCAATTAGGGGACTAAATGTGCGCAATTTAGAGTCACATCAGCCTAACAACACATAGGTACACAAACCGCAACAACAAAATACACCACATCCTCCTTACATGTAAGCCCATCCTCGTCATATGAATAATGAAAAAAAATGGAAGGGAAATAGGGATTAGAGCGATCATACCAAGCGGTCTTCACATTCCCTTGCTAATGCCTCAAATGTAGTGTCGTACCTATATGAGAAGAGAACAAAAATACAAGTATATACAATTCTACACTACTAAATTATAGAACATATTTATTTTTTTTTTGTAATTTTCAAATTTTTATGGATTTTGTTTTTATGAAATTAAAGAACATATTTTCGGGATTTTTCGAGATTTTTCAATTTTTCTGTATTTTGGGATATAAATTCCCATCCCCCACTTTATTTTGGATATTGTCCTGAATGCACATGTAGGAGTAGGAATAAAAAGGAAATACATGTTTTTGGATTTTCGGATTTATGGAAATTGAAGTACAAATGCAAATGCAATGATATGAATGAATGCATGTTATTCTATATGACATATATAACAAATGAATGCAATCTAAACTACACTAAATGATGTATTTTTCTACTAAATTGGAAGCTAATTTAAATTAGCTTAAGTCACCTATGATCAAACCTCCCCAAACTGATTTAAGCACTATTTCTAGTGTAGAAAGGAATAGGTTTGGTCATTAGTGACTATGCATGAATGCAAGTCTATATGCAACTAACTACATGAAACATGTGAGATATATTACAATGCAAGCTATACTATATGAACTAACTTATGCAAAAGTGATATAAAATATTTTACAAATGCAAGTGTAATGAGATGTAAACTAGGATGCAAGCTAATCTAAAATGCAATGCAACTATACATGAGAGATAGGGAAAGAAAGGGTTCTTACAATGGAGGTGGCATGGCTAAATGTTTCTAGCCATTGTACTCGTCATCATCATCATTACGTCCTACATGTCCGCTATGCCCTCCTTGCTCTTTATAACCTCCTCCTTGGTTACAGGATCCCCCACCTTTGCCGCCAAATTCCCTTCCTCGGTTGTCATAATTAGGGAACAAGAGATGTGATTGAGCCCATGATGGAAGAGGGCCTCTAGGATTGATGTACCCTTGTTGCGCCATGTTGTAGTAAGAGGGGTATTGCGCCAAGTAATTATCAACCCGTCCATCGTGTACTCCAAGGTCGACTCGTTTCATGAGTATCATCAATTCACCAATGGATGGGGCACTTGGATCTTGGGGGATGAATTCTACATGTGTGGTGGGGTAGGGTTGTATAGGTAAGTAAGATGGTTGTTGGTGTGGTGCATCACCCCATTCCGACATTTGAGGAGGTCGATGGGGCACTTCTTCTCGCGGTGGTGGGTGGTCATAAATTTCAATAGGTAGAAGGTAACTTGGCCTTTGTGAATATCGGCTCAAACGTGGTTCGGTGGGTGGTATATTCCACCCCATGAGCACAAGTGATGAGTATCCCCTAGTGTACCATTCTACACTTCCGGCCCCATTGTAGCCCCGGAGTTTCATATACCTTCCATCATAGTTGAATCCGGGGCAAAGTTCATTGGTCAAAATTGTTATTAACCCTCCCATCACAAAGGTTTTGATTTAAGAAATCCCTTTTGCAAAATCAGTGAACCTTGTAAGCATCTCAATCAGAGTATGGAAGTTGAAGGGTCTTGTACCTTGCACATTCAAGTAAGACTCAAGAAAAGTCAAGTCAAGGAGGGTGCATTTGTCTTGCTCTACCCTTCCAAGAATGGTCCCGGCTATGAATCGTTCGCTAATTCAAATCACGGGGTCTTGAATAACAAAAGTGTAGCATTGTTTGAAAGAACTAAATTCTCTCCCAGAAATGGCCCTCCAAAGGTTGGCAATATTAAAGTCGGAGGGCTTGTCAGTATTGCTCTTTGGTACCTCAAGACCAAAGATCTCCGCAAATCATTATAAGGTCATTCTATGAGACATATTGCAAAGGCGAAATTCCATACCGACTTCTCGTCTTCGATTGGTAACAACACGGAGGCTACATAGAAATTCTAACGTGAGGCTTAGGTAGGTGTCTTCATGAGCATAAAACATCCTCTCAAGACCCAAGCCATTGAAAAACAACTCCGTTTGTTGCCTTGTACCAAGTATTTGCAACACGTCAAGATCAAAGAATTGGGTAGGTTCATAACTCATACCTATTAATTCCTCAAATTGTTGACGATGTGTATCTTCGACGAATTACACCTCCGAAAAATGCTCAAGTTGTTCAACACCCGGTAGTACCACGTCTTCTTGGGCCCTTGCCTCTCATGAGGCGGTTGAGGTAGTGCCCTTTCGGCGTTTGGATCTCGTCTCGCCGGTCCTCTTGTTTTTGTTCCTGATGTGACCATTATTTGCGCACATTTAGTCCCCTAATTGAGCCTATTTTGCATACTATTATAACATTCTTTGGCCATTTTATCCGTCAAAACCTTCCTATTTGCTTTTCTATGGCATTTCATATGTTTTGTAGAAAAGGAGATTATAAGGCGGAAATTCCCGTCTTTCGTGCATTTTTGGAAGCTTATTGATGATATTAGATGGACTAGTATGAAGAGGAGGCAAGAATGATGACCAAAGACGTATGAATAAAGTGTATATAGAAGGATCAAAGGGTTAAAATTAAGAATGACGAGAGGGAAGGTATTACAAGAAGAAATCGCTCGAAAACCGAACCAAGAGTTGCTACTTTGGCTCTGAAAATATGCTAGATGGAACGGCGTCGAAAAATCAAGTGATCTAGGCTTTTGATCACTCCAATAGGAGTCCGGATGAGGAAATGACGTCCGTTTTACAATCCGAGCTCAAGATACAGCTCAACCCGCTCGGGTTGAAGCCCAGGACGCCCATATTTCGCTCGGGACGGGCGTATTCCTGGACAGGAAACTTTTCCTTTCTACGTGAACTACAATCCGTGCGTCTTCTCCCAAATCCGCCCGGATTGCATCTTCAGAATCCGCCCGTCTTCTCCCAAATCCGCCCGGATTGCATTTTCAGAATCCGCCCGGATTCAACTGAATCCGCCCGTTTTCCATAGCCAGAATCCGCCCGTCCCGACTCCAATACGCACGGATTCCTTTACAGCAATTTTCATGTTCTTCAAGCTCCGTGAAAGACGCCCTTCCTTCGAAAAATACCGGAGTCTCCCTGCTCAAATCTCAAAAGTGTAATTACTAGTTTAGCCCTTAGTTAACCCTAATGCATCCACCTAATTTCCACTATAAATACCCCATTTGTAAAGATCCTTTTATCAAGTTTTTAGAGTAGAAAATCCTTCTTTAGATTAGATTAGGAGTAGATTAGAATAGATTACTCTTTAATCTTTCCACAAATTACACATTAATCTCTCTTTAATTATTGTTCAAGTTTATTATTCAAGTTTATTATTGGGTAATTGAAGATTATTGGGTTATTATTGGGAGAGTGACAACCTTCCATCAATCATCAAGTTCTTCTATTATTCTTTGCATTATTATTTGGATCACCTCAAGTTTGGTATAATTCCTTTACTCTTTAATCTTTATTGTTCATTTCTTCATTCTATTATCATGTTTATACTTGTTGTGATGATTGACACCATTAATGACATGTTTCCCATGATGATGAGTGAGTAGTTACTTAGCTAGGATTAGTGGGTAATTAAGGGAAGTCAACATGGGATTGATTCATGCTTAATCTAATATGTTTTCATGATTAAATTGCTTGCTAGGATGTAAACAATTGATTAAAAGTGCTAGGATATCATGGGGTCATGGGGGATTCATGATGTTGATCATACAAACATGTTTACAAGGTTGCAAGCAATTAATGTTGTGGAGAAACCGAGTTGGGTTATATGTTACGGTTCTTAGGAAGAGTTTGTTGGGGCTGGTGTCCTTTACAGTTAGTGCAAGGACTTATAAATCTCTAAAAGGATCAAAGGGTATACTTTTGTATTATAATCAGTTGGTCCACGTTTATCAATAACGGTTGGCTTGCTAGATAAGTTTGACGTTATTGTCATACAGATGGCGGTGATCAACTAGTCCCTAAAAGTCACACGTATAGGATACGTTTGAGAGATGTGATGGTATGAAAATACAGTCATGTTGATGCCAAAAATTGACTAAGCAGTTAGTCCGAGTTATTTGACTAGTAATTAGTCAAAATGCGATGTTGAGATATTTTATTTAATACGGATTAAATAAAATGGGCTAAGGCGAATTAAACAGTTAATTCGTAAATTAAATATAAATGATTATATTTAATTAATGTATATTGAATTAATTATACAATATTGTCTTTGTCGGACATGTATTAATAATTCAACTAATCCGTGTCATTAGTTGATGTTTTAATAACCGATAACCGATGACGATTTATAATAAAGACCACGTCATATACATTTTAGCATCGGACCACGAGTTAAAATAAGGAGAAAATGAAAGCCCATTTCCTCCTCTTCCACTCGGTTTGGCCGAACTAAGCAAACAAAAGAGAGCTCTCTCTCTTTTGTAACCTAATTGTTATTCATTTGAAAAATCATTAGGGTTTTGAGAACATTGCCTCTCAAAATTCAGATCTCACATCGGAAAAACTCACATAACAACTCTCTCAATATTGCAAGTCAATTAGAGAGTAATTCTAGCACAAGGGCATAGTTTCAGACGGTCTTGGGTGCAACGATTAGGAGGAAATCTACTTTGATTTCTGTTCATTACGCCGCACTACAAAGGACCCGAGGTTGATTCTTAATCTTTATCGTTTCATTGTTGTTTTTCGTTTATGACAATAAATTGCATATTAAATTTACGTTATAGTTCTATAATTTAAGGGTATTATACGGATATTACCCCTCAAGTGGTATCAGAGCGAGGCCACGTAAATTTTTCTATGTGATTTTCATCAAACGATTTTGAATCGATAAATTTTTGCACAAAATTGAAAACCGTGTGGCTGTTTTTGGTCTCGGCAAAAATTTTTTTTTGTCACGGCTGGGTTATCTTTTTTTTGTCACGGTTGTTTTTGTGCATTGGAAAACGTGCCATGTGACGATCTTTTTGTTTTCGATTTGTTCTTTGCATATTGTTCTTGTAATCGATATTCATTACAATATGTTAAGATCATGTCAATTGTAATTTTGTTTTAATCCGGATTATGTTAAAATTGCAATTGGGTTTTGTCAAATCGATTTGGTGTTGGATGTTGTTGCTCACGGTTTGAGCAGCTGCAAAATTTTTTTTTCTTCGCCCTTTTTGCTCACGGTTTGAGCATCTTTCATAAAAAAAAAAATTTTTTTTAGGGTTGCTCTCGGCCAAGCCGTGAGAAGAAAGAATTTTTTTTTTGTTTTTTTTGCTGCTCACGGCATTAGCAGCTAAAATAAAAAAAAAAAAAATTTTTTTTCGGTTTTTGGCCATATCATGTGCATAATACGGATTTTATGCATTCGCTTAATAGTGAAACGGTTCACCAATGTACCATTTAGTTATTTTAAAACGATTTAAAGTAACGGATTATCACGGATTAAAATTAAGTTGATTAAAGCGGTTTTGTCACATAATTTTAATCATTAAAGGTGGTTTGGATAAATTTAACATAATTACGGAATTATGTCACGAATAAATTTGTTTTAGTTGATGCATTTTATTTATTGTTATTTTGAATGTTTTGAATGCTTTTATTACGTATTTTTTATTTTTACAAACAGTTGTAACTTAGTGTGGCCTTAGTAGAACGTGTTACCGTAATGATGGAACACGGCCTTGGTTGTATTTTGAGATCTCGAATCTCCATTTCATTTTGTTTTTCTTTTATAATTACAGTTTTTATTTAGAATGTAAATAGGTTTATATTTTGTAAATTTTAATTGTAATTTTGAGAAGACCAAAGATGGAGATCGGATGCTCACTCCCGCTGCATGGACGAAGATGGAACATCAAGACAAGCTTCTCGGGTCCAACGGTGGATTCCAAAGTTGTATTATGTTCTTTTTACTAGGATAGACCACACTAGGAATTTTATTTACGTATTGCATTCTTTTATTTATTTTATCGTAACGATAGATTGCATCATTTTCCGCCTAAAAACCAAACCACCTAATAATTGCATGAAAACTGACTCATATAGAGGTCACGCGTTAGTTTTCTATGACATTCATATGTCACACGATTTAAGCCATCATCTAAATTAATTCATTCACGCAGTTGCTAGTTATTCGTTCACTTAATATGAATTTAAACTAAGTTGATGGGATCTTCCTCGTATAAACCAAAATTGAGAATAGTCTTTATAGGTCAAACTCCAATGAGTCCCTTCTTCGTCGGTAGGCATAATATGACCCCTTCTACGTCGGGTAAGTTGGAACTGATTGACTTATTTTATCTCAACACTATGGTCACTCGTACGATCCTGTGATTATGGTGGACTATAGATAGGATTTATGGAAATCTATCGACCAAGAGTTCTTACGGAAGAACTAGCTAAACAATTGGCTTATCAATTTACGGAAATTGAGTCTTGGGATCACTTGTATTATTCTTGAGGGAGATCAATTATACAAGTGCATTGAGTCTACACGATTAAAATGAATTTTTAAATAGACTTAGATCACCTCTATGAGTTGCTTATTTCGTTTTGTTTTTCTTTCTTTTTCAGCGTAGATCACGTTTTTAAACTGCTAATAACATAATGGCTGGCATCCTCGATGACCCAATGCCAAGTGCCACATTGGACCGTGAATCCTGGCTTCAGATCTTTATGAATCAGATGAATCAGTCTACTAGACTGAAGAATGATGGATCAAACTTCGCGGAATGGGAAGCGGCATTACGGAATGCTACCACTGCTGACGGGAAGCTCAAGTATCTGACTGAGCCCCTCCCGCCAACCCCAGGCCCCACGGCTCGAGTTAACGAGGTCTCCACGTATAGCGACTTCGTCATGGAAGCGGGTGCGATTAAAAACGTACTCATTTTTGCAATGGAATCCAATTTGCAGAAACGCTTCATAGCCCAAGGTGCAAACAGGATTTTCACCACGCTCACCAAGGAATTCTCGAAAGCACCGAGAATCGTGACCTATGAGCATACCACTCGCTTCTTTGATGCGAGACTCCGAAAGAAGGGCCAACCGGTTAGCCCACACATTCTCAAAGATGATTGAGAATGTCGAGAGACTGGAGGCGCTTGATTGTAAAATCAGCGAGAACATTGTTATTGACCGCATGCTCCATTCACTCCACGATGGTTTTGCGCTCTTTAGAGCGAATTACTATATGAATGATTTGAAGAAAAGTCCCCATGAACTGCACTCCCTTCTCGTACAGACCGAGAAGGATATGAAGTTCAGTGGGAGCTTGAAACAGGATGTTCTCGTTGTGTCAAACAAGGGCAAGGGTAAGGGCAAAGCTCAAGCAGACCTAGCTGTAGGTAAACCGAAGTTCAAAAAGTCAGGGTCAGGTAAGAGTGGGCCTGGTGAGGCAAGTAACTCATCAGGCGCGACAAAGAGCAAAACCGAAAACATGGAATGCCATCACTGCCACAAGACTGGGCATTGGAGGCGCACATGTCCTGTTTATCATGAGGACATAAAAGCAGGTCGCGTTAAACCTGTTGGTATGTCTTCTTCCTCTTCTACTTTTATTCATATGATTGAGATTAACCCCGCAAGTTACGGAACTTGTACTAGATACTTGGTTGTGGTTCTCATCTGTGTAATCATGTGTAGGGGCTCCGAAACATCGAACCCCTCGTAAAGGGTGATGTGGACTGCGTGTCGGGAATGGAGCACGAGTGGTCGCCGTCTCGAGGGGAACATACGTGATCCACTTCCTAGCGGATTTGAGTTATTTTTATATAACTCGCTATTATGTACCCAGTCTTTCCAAAAACATTATTTCGCTTACGCACTTGACAAACTTGGTTTTTCATTTGTAATAGAGAATAATACTTGCATTTTCTCATTACACGATATGATTTATGGCAAGGCAGTCTCCATGAACGGAATTTATGTTTTAGATCAGACCACCGAAATATTACACGTAATGAATAAAAAGTTAAAGGTTGGTGACAAAGATCAAACATACCTATGGCACTGCCGTATGGGACATATTAATGAGAAACGCGTAAAACAGCTCATAAAGAATGGAGCCATGTCGGCTTTTGATTTTCAATCATTTGGCACGTGTGAATCATGTCTCATCGGTAAGATGACTCGTATTTCCTTCAAAGGTGTTGGAATGTGCGCTGCTGACCTATTAGGACTCATACATACGGATGTGTGTGGACCTATGTCAATCACCGCACGAGAAGGCTATAGGTATTTCATCACTTTCACGGACGATTTAAGTAGATATGGCTATGTCTACTTAATGAAGCACAAAAGTGAATCCTTTGAGAAATTCAAGGAATACCGAGAATCGGGTACAGAACCTCATCAAGGCGAAAGATTAAAACACTGCGCTCGGGCCAGTGGTGGCGAGTATCTTTCTCACGAGTTTGATCAACACCTCAAAGACTGTGGATTGCCTTACGCTTAACTCCACCGGAACACCTCAATTGAATGGTGTGTCCGAACGGAGAAATCGAACACTACTTGATATGGTTCGATCCATGATGAGTCACACCGTGTTGCCTGACTCATTGTGGGGTTATGCTCTTCTGTCAGCTGCTCTAATACTTAACCGAAGTCCGTCTAAAGCTGTTGACAAGACTCCATATGAACTATGGAAGGGATCGGTCCCTAACTTGTCCTTTATACGGGTTTGGGGCTGCGAGGCTTATGTCAACTGGAGACACGAGGATAAGCTCGGCCCGCGATCGGTCAAGACATACTTTATAGGTTATCCTAAAGGAACACTTGGTCATTACTTCTATTCGCCAACCGAACAACGCGTTTTTGTTGCGGCTAGTGCGACATTCTTAGAGAAGGAATTTCTCGAGAATGCAAAGAGTGATAGAACCTTCGACCTGTCGGAGATTCCAGAACCAAATACCGAGCAACCATTGGAGGAACCAATTCCTTCAATCCCGGCTGCGGTAAATATTCCTGAGGAACCTAGGAGGTCGGGTAGAGTCTTTATTCCTCCGGACAGATACATTGGTATGGTCGAGGAACATGACATAGATGACATTCTACTCTTAACGAGTAGTGAACCCGCAACCTATAAAGGTGCCATGACTAGTTCTGACTCAAAGCTATGGCTTGAGGCCATGTAATCCGAGATGGACTCTATGTATGAGAACAACGTATGGGATCTTGTTGACTTACCTGCTAAGGTTCGTCCCCTTCAATGCAAATGGCTTTACAAGATAAAGCATTCTGTGGAAGGTCAACAAGATATCTATAAAGCACGACTAGTTGCTAAAGGTTTCACCCAAGTGCCAGGTCTGCACTACGATGAAATCTTTGCACCCGTAGTCATGCTGCGTTCCATTCGGATTATCTTAGCGATTGCCGCTTTTCATGACTATGAAATTTGGCAGATGGATGTGAAAAACGCCTTCTTAAACGGCTTTTTGGAGGAAGAGTTGTACATGGTACAACCCGAAGGTTTCCTCGATCCTGAACATCCTAAGAAAGTATACAAGCTTAAGCGTTCCATTTAAGGACTTAAGCAAGCATCTCGGAGTTGGAATCATCGCTTCGACCAAGTGATTAAAGAAAATGGATTTACTCGATCGGTCGAGGAACCATGTCTTTATATCAAGTCGAGTGGGAGCAAGATTGTCTTCCTAATATTGTATGTCGATGACATACTCCTGATTGGGAATGATATACCTCTCTTAACTTCGGTGAAAGTATGGTTGAAAACCATTTCCAGATGAAAGATCTGGGTGAGGCACAAAGAATTCTGGGCATCCGTATCTATCGAGATAGATCACGTCGGATGTTATCTCTCGGTCGAGTCTTACATAGACAAGATCCTAGAGAGATTCAAAGATGACTAACTCCAAAAGGGGTTTCTTCCTATGGCTCCGGGGTGCATTTGAGCAAGTCTCGTGGCACCGAGACACCGGAAGAGAAAGAGCGCATGACACGGATTCCTTATGCCTCGGCTATAGGATCAATCATGTATGCCATGATATGCACACGTCCGGACGTGGCATATGCATTGAGTATGACAAGTCGATTCCAACAAAGATCCAGGTGAATCACATTGGATTGCTTTGTCAAGAACATTCTTAAGTACCTACGGAGGACTAAAGATTGGGCATTGACTTATGGAGGCGATCAAAAGCTATGCGCAACCGGTTACGCAGATGCTAGCTTCCAAACGGATCGAGATGACTCGAAATCTCAGTCTGGATTCGTTTTTACTCTTAATGGCGCTGCGATCACTGGAAGAGTTCCAAACAAAGTGTTACAAAGAGATTCTACGACCGAGTCCGAGTACTATGCCGCGTCCGAAGTCGCAAAGGAAGCGATATGGATGCGTCAATTCTTACAAGGACTATTCGTAGTGCCTAGTTCGAATGACCCGATCACCATCTATTGCGACAATAGAGGTGCCATCTTCCAAGCTAAGGAGCCAAAGTCTAGCAACAAGTCTAGACATGTACAACGGAAAGCTCATCTAATCCGAGATTACGTGGAGCAAAAGGAAGTAGTGATAGAAAAGATTGCTACAGATGATAACATAGCAGATCCTCTCACTAAACCATTACGACAAGATAAGCATGAAGGGCATGTTAATTCCATGGGAATTAAACGTGTTCCTAAGTTGTAGTACTCTTTTATGGATTAGATTCATTCTCTTTTGTACTCTATACGACATCATCGTTTTGATATTTATATATTTTGTTTTTCATGTGGATTTGTACGACAATTTTGAACACCACAAAGTGAACTGAACAAACATTATATTTTTGGTCCTTAATTGCCCACGTGAGCTGATAACTCAAGGTAATTATTTTGTGACGTTGGTTGATGGTGGGTTCAACGAGCCATAAGTCAAAAGGTTGACCGACCAATCACGGGCGATTTATACGGATATTTCGTAGGACACAATTGTGACATCGACGTGGAGTCCTAAATGTTTTACAACATTCGGTGCCCGGTCGTGGATAGGACCTCCATGGTGATCCTAAGAGTCGATTCTTTTGACTATCGACTATCTCTAGAGACTAAGGCAGATTTTGGGTGACTTTGGTTTCTTTCTCACGGTCATCCGTAACAGGGGGCAAAGTAGATTTTTTCTGGGTCATTTCATGCTGTGCTTAGATCGGAAGGAGTCGAGTTGAAGGAAATATTCAGCCTTTATCAGGTACTCGATATTTCTCGGGGCCACTCGAGGAGTCAGAATCGAAATGCATGGCCATGCTCGAATACGAATTCGTTTTATCAGTTGAGTTACTCTCTAGTCGGGGAAACCACTCTAGATACAGATCGATTGTAAAATACGACTATTGCGGATCCGGATCTGCAAATTGTTTTACATTGAGTGGGAGAAATTTTAAATGAATATGAGAATCGGTTATCGCACATACACTTGTACGGACAAGTGGGAGTTTGTTGAGCCGTGTCCTCCGGTTAGTGCGGATAACGTCATTGCACATACACTTGTACGGACAAGTGGGAGCTTGTTGGGGCTGGTGTCCTTTACAGTTAGTGCAAGGACTTATAAATCTCTAAAAGGATCAAAGGGTATACTTTTGTATTATAATCAGTTGGTCCACGTTTATCAATAACGGTTGGCTTGCTAGATAAGTTTGACGTTATTGTCATACAGATGGCGGTGATCAACTGGTCCCTAAAAGTCACACCTATAGGATACGTTTAAGAGATGTGACGGTATGAAAATACAGTCATGTTGATGCCAAAAATTGACTAAGCAGTTAGTCCGAGTTATTTGACTAGTAATTAGTCAAAATGCGATGTTGAGATATTTTATTTAATACGGATTAAATAAAATGGGCTAAGGCGAATTAAACAGTTAATTCGTAAATTAAATATAAACGATTATATTTAATTAATGTATATTGAATTAATTATACAATATTGTCTTTGTCGGACATGTATTAATAATTCAACTAATCCGTGTCATTAATTGATGTTTTAATAACCGATAACCGATGGCGATTTATAATAAAGACCGCGTCATATACATTTTAGCATCGGACCACGAGTTAAAATAAGGAGAAAATGAAAGCCCATTTCCTCCTCTTCCACTCGGTTTGGCCGAACTAAGCAAACAAAAGAGAGCTCTCTCTCTTTTGTAACCTAATTGTTATTCATTTGAAAAATCATTAGGGTTTTGAAAACATTGCCTCTCAAAATTCAGATCTCACATCGGAAAAACTCACATAACAACTCTCTCAATATTGCAAGTCAATTAGAGAGTAATTCTATCACAAGGGCATAGTTTCAGACGGTCTTGGGTGCAACGATTAGGAGGAAATCTACTTTGATTTCTGTTCATTACGCCGCACTACAAAGGACCCGAGGTTGATTCTTAATCTTTATCGTTTCATTGTTGTTTTTCGTTTATGACAATAAATTGCATATTAAATTTACGTTATAGTCCTATAATTTAAGGGTATTATACGGATATTACCCCTCAGAGTTGGGTCCCGGAGCCTAATCGATTAGATTGTACAACACCTACAAGTCGACTTACTTTCCTCCTAATCAACTTCTATGCATGGTCTAACAAGACTCGAGTTGGTTTATATCTTACAAGTCAAGTTGAGTAGATAAGAGATGGTTGTAAATGCAAGGATTCATAGGCTTAGCATTTCATCAAACATAACATGTGCATAAAGTTGACATCACAACAAGCAAGCAATTTAATCATGTGAGCATATTAGATTAAGCATGAATCAATCCCATGTTGGTTTTCCTTAATTACCCACTAATCCTAGCTAAGAGACTACTCACTCATTATTATGGGAAACATGTCATTAATGGTGTCAATCATCACAACAAGTATAAACATGATAATAGAATGAAGAAATGAACAATAAAGATTAAAGAGTAAAGGAATTATACCAAACTTGAGATGATCCAAAAAATAAAGCAAGAATAAAAGAAGAAACTTGATTGATTGATGAAGGGTTGTCAATCCTCCAATAACCCAATAATCTTCTATTACCCAATAATAAACTTGAATAATAAACTTGAATAATAATTAAGGAGAGATTAATGTGTAATTTATGGAAAGATTAAATGATAATTTATTCTAATCTAATCCTAATCTAATCTAAGAGAATTTCCTCCTAAAAACCACACACTGATTAATTTACAAAGTGGGATATTTATAGTGACCATAATTAGCGCATATTTAGCCCCCGAATTAGCCTCGTTCCCATGCTTTTTAGTGCATATTTGGGTCATTTACTATCTTTAGTTCTTTGTTTTGCATATTCTTTGAGATTTTGATCCCTTGGTAGGAAAGGAGTAAGAATCTTGCATTTTCATGGCAAAACGAGACTAAATTGATCGAATCCAATAACCAAGCATCAAGGAGAGACAAGATTAGAAGGCCTTTGTACATATGATAGTAGATGAGCAATGTTGAGAAAGGATCCTTGAGTCCCCAAGGAAATCCCCAAGGAATTTATGAAGAAAAGGGAAGAAAAGAAGAAGGAATTGTGCTGAGCTACAATCCGAGCGGATTGTCTCCAATCCGCCCGTCTCCTCACAGCACAATCCGAGCGGTTTCCTCCAATGACGCTCGGATTGCACCGCCACAATCCGCCCGGATTCTCTCGAATCCGCTCGGATTCCATCGCCAGAATCCGCCCGTCCCGACCCTAATCCGCACGGATTCCTTCACAGCCAATTTCGTCTTCTCCAAGCTACAAAGAAAGAAGCCCTTCCTTCGAAAAATACCGGCTCCTCCTTGCTCAATCTAAAAAGTGTAATTACTAGTTTAGCCCTTAGTTAACCCTAATGCATCCACCTAATTTCCACTATAAATACCCCATTTGTAATAATCCTTTTAGACAAGTTTTTAGAGTAGAAAATCCTTCTTTAGATTAGATTAGGAGTAGATTAGAATAGATTACTCTTTAATCTTTCCACAAATTACACATTAATCTCTCCTTAATTATTGTTCAAGTTTATCATTCAAGTTTATTATTGGGTAATTGAAGATTATTGGGTTATTATTGGGAGATTGACAACCTTCCATCAATCATCAAGTTCTTCTATTATTCTTTGCATTATTATTTGGATCACCTCAAGTTTGGTATAATTATTTTACTCTTCAATCTTTGTTGTTCATTTCTTCATTCTATTATCATGTTTATACTTGTTGTGATGATTGACACCATT
This sequence comes from Silene latifolia, assembly GCF_048544455.1. Classification (NCBI taxonomy): domain Eukaryota; kingdom Viridiplantae; phylum Streptophyta; class Magnoliopsida; order Caryophyllales; family Caryophyllaceae; genus Silene; species Silene latifolia. The sequence goes on from NC_133534.1 coordinate 72,150,766, forward strand.
AATGACATGTTTCCCAAGATGATGAGTGAGTAGTTACTTAGCTAAGATTAGTGGGTAATTAAGAGAAACCAACATGGGATTGATTCATGCTTAATCTAATATGTTCACATGATTAAATTGCTTGCTTGTTGTGATGTCAACTTTATGCACATGTTATGTTTGATGAAATGCTAAGCCTATGAATCCTTGTATTTTTACCATCTCTTATCTACTCAACTTGACTTGTAAGATATAAACCAACTCGAGTCTTGTTAGACCATGCATAGAAGTTGAATAGGAGGAAAGTAAGTCGACTTGTAGGTGTTGTACAATCTAATCGATTCGGCTCCGGGACCCAACTCTTCCTATGAACCGTAAGACATAAACCAACTCGGTTCCTCCACAACATTAATTGCTTGCTACTTTGTAAACATGTTACAAACATGTTTACAAACATGTTTACAAAGTTGCTTGCTACTTTGTAAACATGTTTACAAAGTTGCAAGCAATTAATATTGTGGAGGAACCGAGTTGGTTTATGTCTTACGGTTCATAGGAAGGGTTGGGTCCCGGAGCCGAATCGATTAGATTGTACAACACCTACAAGTCGACTTACTTTCCTCCTATTCAACTTCTATGCATGGTCTATCAAGGCTCGAGTTGGTTTATATCTTACAAGTCAAGTTGAGTAGATAAGAGATGGTAAAAATGCAAGGATTCATAGGCTTAGCATTTCATGAAACATAACATGTGCATAAAGTTGACATCACAACAAGCAAGCAATTTAATCATGTGAACATATTAGATTAAGCATGGATCAATCCCATGTTGGTTTCCCCTACTTACCCACTAATCCTAGCTAAGAGACTACTCACTTATTATCAAGTTTAGCATGTTAACAAGGTTGTCAATCATATTAACAAGGTAAAACATGATGAATAAGTAAGAAAGATTAACAATAATTAAAACAAGGATTAAGAGGATTATACCTATGGAGATTCCAAAACAATAATGCAAAGAATAATAGAAGAAACTTGATGATTGATGGAAGGTTGTCAATTTCCCAATAATAACCCAATAATCTTCAATTACCCAATAATAAACTTGAATGATAAACTTGAACAATAATTAAGGAGAAATTAATGTGTAATTTGTGGAAAGATTAAAGAGTAATCTATTCTAATCTACTCCTAATCGAATCTAAAGAAGGATTTTCTACTCTAAAAACTTGTGTAAAAGGATTATTACAAATGAGGTATTTATAGTGGAAATTAGGTGGATGCATTAGGGTTAACTAAGGGCTAAACTAGTAATTACACTTTTTAGATTGAGTAAGGAGGAGCCGGTATTTTTCGAAGGAAGGGCTTCTTTCTTTGTAGCTTGAAGAAGACGAAATTGGCTGTGAAGGAATCCGTGCGGATTAGGGTCGGGACGGGCGGATTCTGGCGATGGAATCCGAGCGGATTCGAGAGAATCCGGGCGGATTGTGGCGGTGCAATCCGAGCGTCTTTGGAGGAAACCGCTCGGATTGTGCTGTGAGGAGACGGGCGGATTGGAGACAATCCCCTCGGATTGTAGCTCAGCACAATTCCTTCTTCTTTTCTTCCCTTTTCTTCATAAATTCCTTGGGGATTTCCTTGGGGACTCAAGGATCCTTTCTCAACATTGCTCATCTACTATCATATGTACAAAGGCCTTCTAATCTTGTCTCTCCTTGATGCTTGGTCATTGGATTCGATCAATTTAGTCTCGTTTTGCCATGAAAATGCAAGATTCTTACTCCTTTCCTACCAAGGGATCAAAATCTCAAAGAATATGCAAAACAAAGAACTAAAGATAGTAAATGACCCAAATATGCACTAAAAAGCATGGGAACGAGGCTAATTCGGGGGCTAAATATGCGCTAATTATGGTCACTATAAATATCCCACTTTGTAAATTAATCAGTGTGTGGTTTTTAGGAGGAAATTCTCTTAGATTAGATTAGGATTAGATTAGAATAAATTATCATTTAATCTTTCCATAAATTACACATTAATCTCTCCTTAATTATTGTTCAAGTTTATTATTCAAGTTTATTATTGGGTAATAGAAGATTATTGGGTTATTGGAGGATTGACAACCCTTCATCAATCAATCAAGTTTCTTCTTTTATTCTTACTTTATTATTTGGATCATCTCAAGTTTGGTATAATTCCTTTACTCTTTAATCTTTATTGTTCATTTCTTCATTCTATTATCATGTTTATACTTGTTGTGATGATTGACACCATTAATGACATGTTTCCCATAATAATGAGTGAGTAGTCTCTTAGCTAGGATTAGTGGGTAATTAAGGAAAACCAACATGGGATTGATTCATGCTTAATCTAATATGCTCACATGATTAAATTGCTTGCTTGTTGTGATGTCAACTTTATGCACATGTTATGTTTGATGAAATGCTAAGCCTATGAATCCTTGCATTTACAACCATCTCTTATCTACTCAACTTGACTTGTAAGATATAAACCAACTCGAGTCTTGTTAGACCATGCATAGAAGTTGATTAGGAGGAAAGTAAGTCGACTTGTAGGTGTTGTACAATCTAATCGATTCGGCTCCGGGACCCAACTCTTCCTAAGAACCGTAAGATATAACCCAACTCGGTTCCTCCACAACATTAATTGCTTGCAACCTTGTAAACATGTTTGTATGATCAACACCATGAATCCCCCATGACCCCATGATATCCTAGCACTTTTAATCAATTATTTACATCTTTCCTTTTATTGCTCGTTCTACTTTATTGCTTGCATTAGTCTAGACACAACTACAAACCCCATCAATTGTGACACTAGCATAAATTGATATAGATAGACTTAGAATCCAAAGCACACCGTCCCATGGATCGACCTCGACTTACCGCTAACTAATAGTTTGTTGAGTATTATAAATGTGTTTGATTGGATGAGTGACGACATCAACCGGATCAAAATGGCGCCGTTGTCGGGGACGGTGCTATGTGATTAAGTTCTTACTTGTTTGTCTATTTTGATTTTGCTTTCACCTTGAGGAACTTGTTCCTCAAGGTTTGTTTTTACCGTTTTCTTGTAGTTTCCATGTTTGTAGTTACATCTTTATCTTGGTTATGATGATGACCCAAGACTTGGTTTATGGAGTATGTGGTGGATCTTTTGAGTATGACTATGGGTATGGGGAGTTTGAGGAGCAAGTCAACATAAACCTACCTTACTACTCATACAATGAAAATCCTAACTACTACCCCAACTTTCCCCACCAAAATCACCGCATCCGATACCCACAACAACCAACCACCCAAAACTCACTTTACAACCAATTACAAATGCCATAATATGAGCACTTTCACACCCACCCACAACAAAAAGATGAGCCCAACTTTGACATGCAAGATATGGTTCTCCAAATGATGAGAGACCAACAAAATTTCTTCACACAAATTCTAGAGGAGAGCCAAAATAGGAACAATGTTCTCCAAAGCATTGTTACCCATGGTGAGGAGTTGGCAATTCGAATTGTCCAAATGAAAGCAACCCAAACAAACACTCCCCACCAATCCTTGAGCATTGAACATGAATGTGAATTTGAGGCAATGACCTTTGATGAAGAAGAAGTGAAGTGGGAAGAGCCAATCTTCTTGAGCTCTTGTGAGTATGAAAGTGTGGTATTTGATGATGAAGACATGAGGTTGAGTAAGCCAAATACTCTTAGCCTTTGTGAGTATGAGGGTGTGAATTTTGATGTGGATTTTAAGGTGTTGGAGAAAGAATTATTGAGGAGAAGTGACGTCCCTATTTATGATTCATATGGAGAAAGCGATGATGATGCATCTATGGAAGAAGATGACGAGGGAAATATGTACTCAAATGATGAATGGAGTTATGGGATTAGCTTTCTTGAGGAACCCATCCTTGAGAAGTTTGAAGATTGCTTCGATGAAGAGGAGGAATGCCTTCACGATAACCTTTTCGCACCCACTATGGAGCCCATGATAGTTGGAGATGACATTATGGACCTTCTCACGAAAGTCAAATCGTCATACAAGAATTACTTAGTGGGGAAGCTCAAAGAAAAGGTTAAGAAGGAGTCTATATGTGGAAATTTGGCATCCACTATCCCAACTCCTAAGACATCCCATCATCAATGCCATGAAAGTTTGCCTTCTATCCTTGGAGAATTGACTAGTCCAAGCATTCGCATCATCAACTTTGGAAGAAATAGGAGCAACGGGAAAAGCCCCCATGACAAGAATCTCAAGTTTGCTAGTTTTAAGAGCCGGGAAGGCCATCATCACAAAGCAAAAGAGAAGGGGAAGGAGTTCAAAGGGAGGTCCCTCATGGATTGGCCCTACTTCATTTTGAAATGGTTCAAGACTTATTCATGCTTACTTGAGGACCATTCACAAACCTTTGATCAACTATTGAGAGCATTGAGCTCCATGGATAATGGAATTCGAATGTGTTTGGTGGAGTCCTCCCTCAAACCACCATTTGTAAGATAACCTTTCCTTTGACTTTGCATTACATTTCCACTTGCATTTAGTTATTTACATATACATTTAGCTTGCATTTGTATCATATTGCATTTACTTTAGTTAGTTCATATAGTATAGTTTGCATTGTAATATACCTCACATGATTAGATTAGTTTGCATTGTAATATAATTCATATAGATAGTTGCATGTAGACTAGAATTCATGCATTGTCACTAATGGCCAAACCTATTCATTTCTACACTAGAAATAGTGTTTAAATCGGTTTGGGGAGGTTTGATCATAGGTGACCATAATTTACTAGAAATCATGCATCATATAATGTAGTTTAGATTGCATTCATTTGTTATATATGTCAAATAGAATTGCATTTAGTTAGAGCATGCATTCATTCATATCATTGCATTTGTTCTTTAATTTCATAAAATCAAAAATCCAAAAACATGTATTTCCTTTTTATTCCTACTCCTACATGTACATTGAAGACAATGTCCAAAATAAAGTGGGGGATGGGAACTTATATTCCAAAATACAAAATACATAAAAATTAAAAAATTTTGAAAAATCACAAAAATATGATCTTTAATTTCATAAAATCAAAATCCATAAAAATTTGAAAATTGAAAAAACCAAAAACATGTTTATTTCCTTTTGTAGTGTAGTCTTGTATATATTGTTGTATATATTGTTGTTTGTTTTATCCTTTTTCACATTGATTGACTACGCCACATCCGAGACATGAGGATATTGAAGACCGCATGGTATGATCTTTCCAATCCCCTTTTTCCTCTTTATGTTAATGACTATGTGGCTTTATTTTGATTGATGCGGTATAACAATGTGAATTTAGGATTGCATTTAGTTTATTTGGCATATTAGTTGGTAGAATCATTTGCACTAGGATGTTTATATTAGTTGCATCATGGCATGTAGTTGCATGTTAGAAATGTTTTGAAAATTGCCTAATTAGGAACTTTGACAAGAGCAACTAAGCCATTACAAATACTTGTTCAACTTAAGACTTTGTCTACTAGAATGGTTGTAAAACACCCTAGATAGTGTCATACTAGTGTCTTTTGACCCATGACCCAAGGCCTAGTCAAGGGTTTGCATGTGAGTCACCTATCCAACCCCGTGATGCGATATGGACTTGGTTAACTTGTCTAGGTGACCTTGATTGACCTTGTGGTAAGGCAACCCAAAAATATTTTCTATCAATAAGCTTGAAGTGCTCATTTCAAGGAATTTTGTCATGTGGAAGTAATTTAATGTCAAGGAAACCTCAAATGTTATGAATTGTTGAAATGTTGAGAAATTTTAAGTTGTTTTGATGGAGGCGTACCACTTCGATGTGCTTTGGTGCGGGATCCATTGAATTGGGCCCCCACACGGTTGTGAATTCGGCCGCCCGGAGACAGAGTGACTATCACCCCGAAAAGCTATTGTCTAGAGGTTAACCGGTTGCCTAATAAGCGATTGGCGAAAGCAAAGGACACTAGCCCGGAAGGGACAAACCCCATCTTAAATTTTTGAAATGTGAAAGTTGAAATGAGGACAATTTTGAATACTAGTCATATCCACCCGTTGTGTATAAAGATTTGAGCACTTCATTCCCAAAAAGCCTTTTTGTCAAGCCACTCGGTCGAGCTTGGGACGATCCATGACCTTTACTTTTGTAGAGAATTCGAGACTTGTCATGTCATATGCTACTAGCATCATAGGGATCATCATTCCACCACCATCCGATCGCTCTTGACGAAAGCATTTGGAAATTGAGGACGAAAGTAGTCTAGTTTAACACAATTTGGAGGTGATTTAGTGCCATCCTCTTAGCCTTAGTCATTTGTTGAACTAGTATTTGTGAAGGATTACATGCTCTTAAATTTGTTCCTCTTTAGTGCCTCCGCCGCTTGACGAGGAAGTGGCTATTCTTTTGTAGATGCATCCATTATGTGATTTTATGTGCTTAATGTTTGGATGTGTCGCCATTTTGGCAAGACCCACCTTGCCTTGCAAGAAGGCATCCTACCTCATGGTTGTCTTGTTGTGAGTTGAAGGGGCGGAGTGAGACCCGCTAATTGTCTCATATCGGCTATATTATTAGGATAGGTTAGTATTGGTCCTAGTCTTTGTCACCTCTTTACTCGGGACGAGCAAAGGTTCGGTTTGGGGATATTTGATGTGACCATAATTAGCGCATATTTAGCCCCCGAATTAGCCTTGTTCCCATGCTTTTTAGTGCATATTTGGGTCATTTACTATCTTTAGTTCTTTGTTTTGCATATTCTTTGAGATTTTGATCCCTTGGTAGGAAAGGAGTAAGAATCTTGCATTTTCATGGCAAAACGAGACTAAATTGATCGAATCCAATGACCAAGCATCAAGGAGAGACAAGATTAGAAGGCCTTTGTACATATGATAGTAGATGAGCAATGTTGAGAAAGGATCCTTGAGTCCCCAAGGAAATCCCCAAGGAATTTATGAAGAAAAGGGAAGAAAAGAAGAAGGAATTGTGCTGAGCTACAATCCGAGCGGATTGTCTCCAATCCGCCCGTTTCCTCACAGCACAATCCGAGCGGTTTCCTCCAAAGACGCTCGGATTGCACCGCCACAATCCGCCCGGATTCTCTCGAATCCGCTCGGATTCCATCGCCAGAATCCGCCCGTCCCGACCCTAATCCGCACGGATTCCTTCACAGTCAATTTCGTCTTCTCCAAGCTACAAAGAAAGAAGCCCTTCCTTCGAAAAATAACGGCTCCTCCTTGCTCAATCTAAAAAGTGTAATTACTAGTTTAGCCCTTAGTTAACCCTAATGCATCCACCTAATTTCCACTATAAATACCCCATTTGTAATAATCCTTTTAGACAAGTTTTTAGAGTAGAAAATCCTTCTTTAGATTAGATTAGGAGTAGATTAGAATAGATTACTCTTTAATCTTTCCACAAATTACACATTAATCTCTCCTTAATTATTGTTCAAGTTTATCATTCAAGTTTATTATTGGGTAATTGAAGATTATTGGGTTATTATTGGGAGATTGACAACCTTCCATCAATCATCAAGTTTCTTCTATTATTCTTTGCATTATTGTTTTGGAATCTCCATAGGTATAATCCTCTTAATCCTTGTTTTAATTATTGTTAATCTTTCTTACTTGTTCATCATGTTTTACCTTGTTAATATGATTGACAACCTTGTTAACATGCTAAACTTGATAATAAGTGAGTAGTCTCTTAGCTAGTATTAGTGGGTAATTAGGGGAAACCAACATGGGATTGATCCATGCTTAATCTAATATGTTCACATGATTAAATTGCTTGCTTGTTGTGATGTCAACTTTATGCACATGTTATGTTTGATGAAATGCTAAGCCTATGAATCCTTGCATTTTTACCATCTCTTATCTACTCAACTTGACTTGTAATATATAAACCAACTCGTGTCTTGTTAGACCATGCATAGAAGTTGAATAGGAGGAAAGTAAGTCGACTTGTAGGTGTTGTACAATCTAATCGATTCGGCTCCGGGACCCAACTCTTCCTATGAACCGTAAGACATAAACCAACTCGGTTCCTCCACAACATTAATTGCTTGCTACTTTGTAAACATGTTTGTATGATCAAAACCATGAATCCCCCATGACCCCATGATATCCTAGCACTTTTAATCAATTGTTTACATCTTTCCTTTTATTGCTCGTTCTACTTTAGTGCTTGCATTAGTCTAGACACAACTACAAACCCCATCAATTGTGACACTAGCATAAATTGATATAGATAGACTTAGAACCCAAAGCACACCGTCCCATGGATCGACCTCGACTTACCGCTAACTATTAGTTTGTTGAGTATTATAAATGTGTTTGATTGGATGAGTGACGACATCAACCGGATCAAAATGTTAGTCTAGAACACAACTACAAACTCTACCAAATTGTGACACTAGCATAAATTGAGATAGATAGACTTAGAACCCAAAGCACACCGTCCCATGGATCGACCTCGACTTACCGCTAACTAGTAGTTTGTTGAGTATTATAAATGTGTTTGATTGGGTGTACAACGACACGCTCCCATCAAAATGGCGCCGTTGCCGGGGATGGTGCTATGTGATTAAGTTCTTACTTGTTTGTCTATTTTAATTGTGCTTTCACCTTGAGGAACTTGTTCCTCAAGGATCGTTTTTACCGTTTTCTTGTAGTTTCCATGTTTGTAGTTGTATCTCTATCTTGACCAATGATGATGACCCAAGACTTGACATATGGAGTATGTGGTGAATCTTTGGAGTATGACTATGGGTATGGGGAGTTTGAGGAGCAAGTCAACACAAACCTACCTTATTATTTGTACAACGAAAATCCAAACCACTACCTCAATTTTTCCCACCAAAATCACCACACCCAATATCAACAACAACCACCCACCCAATACCCATTTCAACATGAACTTCAATTGCCACAATACAACCACTTTCACACCTACCCACAACAAGAAGATGAACCCATTGAAAATGTGATTCTCCAAATGATGGAAGATCAACAAAACTTCTTCAAACAAATGCTAGAGGAGAGCCAAAAGAGGGACAATGTTCTTCAAGGCATTGTTGCCCAAGGTGAGGAGTTGGAGATTCAAATTGCCCAAATGAGAGAATCCCAAGAAACCACCCCCCACCACTCCTTGGACATTGACCATGAATGTGAGTTTGAAAGAGTTACCTTTGATGAGAAGTGGGAAGAGCCAACCTCTTTGGGCTCTTGTGAGTATGAAAGTGTGGTATTTGATGATGAAGACATGAGGTTGAGTAAGCCAAAAACTCTTAGCCTTTGTGAGTATGAGAGTGTGTCATTTGAAGTAGATGTTGAGGTGTTGGAGAATGAGTTGGTGAAGAAGAGTGAAGCCCCTATTTATGATTCATATGGAGAAAGCGATGATGATGCATCTATGGAAGAAGATGATGAGGGAAATATGGAATCAAATGATGAAGGGAGTTATGGGATTAGATTTCTTGAGGAACCCATCCTTGAGAAGTTTGAAGATTTCTTCGATGAAGAGGAGGAATGCCTTCATGAGAACCTTTTTGCACCCACTATGGAGCCCATGATAGTTGGAGATGACATTATGGACCTTCTCACGAAAGTCAAATCGTCATACAAGAATTACTTAGTGGGGAAGCTCAAAGAAAAGGTTAAGAAGAAGTCTATATGTGGAAATTTGGCATCCACTATCCCAAATCCTAAGACATCCCATCATCAATGCCATGAAAGTTCGCCTTCTATCCTTGGAGAATTGACTAGTCCAAGCATTCGCATCTTCAACTTTAGAAGAAATAGGAGCAACCGGAAAAGCCCCCATGACAAGAATCTGAAGTTTGCTAGTTTTAAGAGCCGGGAAGGCCATCATCACAAAGCAAAAGAGAAGGGAAAGGAGTTAAAAGGGAGGTCCCTCATGGATTGGCCCTACTCCATTTTGAAATGGTTCAAGACTTATTCATGCTTACTTGAGGACCATTCACAAACCTTTGATCAACTATTGAGAGCATTGAGCTCCATGGATAATGGAATATGAATGAGTTTGGTGGAGTCCTCCACTACTACAAATCCAGGCAACTACAACACCCCTTTAACAACGATTATTCACGAAAATCACAATAGACGTTGTAGAATGTATGGCGCGAATTTTACTAAAATAAATTACAACGGGTATGGTTATAAAAACCGTTGTTATTAGTTTTAACAACGGGTCACCCATGCACAACCGTTGTTAATAATTTGGCGCAAAATTGGCGCAAATTTAGTGAAAAGTAATCACAACGGTTATTTTTGAAACCCGTTGTTAAAACTTATTTAACAACGGGTGTTTTTTACAACCGTTGTTAAAACATATTTCACAACGGTTGTTGTTTAATAACCGTTGTCAATACCTTCCATACTATAAACCACACAAACACAAGTCTCTTGCTGCACCACAAAACACAAACCTTAATACACAAACACAAACCCAAAGAAAGAAACAAACACAAACACAAAACACACACTTTCTCATCGTCTCTTTCTCTCTTTCTCATCGTCGCTTTATCTTCTCGCCGTCATTGTTGATTTCATCGTCTCTTTACGTACGTTCTGTAATTATCATGTTTGTTTCATCGTCATTATTTTATTGTTCTAATTATTTCATTTCAATGTATGTGTTTTTATCGACCATTAGGTTCCGTTCAAAGATCTCGCTAATTATTTCATTTCCATGTATGTGTTTCTAATTATTTCATTTCCATCTTCTTTGGCGTCCTTCAAGATGGGATCGAGCATGTTTTAGCGATTAGGGTTTGGAGAATATATTGAGATAATGGAAATGCATGTTAGTTGAGATAATGCAATGTATTTATACTAATGTGTGGGTTGAGTTGTTTTTTAATTAATATATATGTTAGGAAGTTGTGCCATATATGTTAGGAAGTTGTGCCATAATCAGATCTTGATGATGACTGATAGATCTATGGAGTTGAAAAAATGGAAGCAAATCAAACAAGCATAACTCAACACTTTCAAAATTATCATTTCATTTAATTTTAAACCAAATACATTACAGCAATTATCAGAAATCAAAAGATGTATAATAAGCCGGAACAACCCCGGTTAAGCGTAAAAAGCGCTTCTCAACCTGCCACCAATCACGCCACTCTGGTATACCGCTAACTTCCGGGTCATTGGCTTCATATTTTGCAATAACAGATTGAATATATGCAAGGACACGACTTGCATGTGGAGATAAGGTTGGAAGAGTACAACTCAACATATCTCTGGTCGCACCAAGTTGCAGAAATAACAGTGACTAGGGTATGAAGATGATGATGATGATGAGGCTTTGTTGACAAGCCGGACCGCTTCACGCCTCTTAATCCAATAATTCCGTTGATGTTCAAGGGATGCTTTGATTAATGGGTGTTGATCGGCGGGAAGCCCGGCGAGAACCTTCCCATCATCTTCAATCGTTTGTGTAAGCCATTCTTCGTAGTTGATAAAATTAGGGTTCATTGCCATGTTGTTTCAATTAATGAATGTTAGTAAAGGATGCTTTAATATGTTGGTAAAGGATGCTTTAATATTTATAGCTAGTAATATTTAATTTAATTTTTTTTTATTTTTTAAGAAGAAACAACAACGGTTATTTACAAACAACCCGTTGTCTTTAGTTATAACAACGGTTTTGTATATTAAAACCCGTTGTTATAACTTTCCCCCCAAAATTGAGTCACACTTTCCACAACGGGTTTTTATATTTAAAACCGTTGTTAATAGTTTTAACAACGGTTTCCCTAAGAAAACTAACCGTTGTTAAAACCTTCTACAACGGACGCTTTAACAACGTCCGCTTTTTTATATAACAACGGTTTTTGACCGTTGTTATAGCCTGTATCTGTAGTAGTGCTCTCTCAAACCACCATTTGTAAGATATCCTTTCCTTTTACTTTGCATTACATTTACACTTGCATTTAGTTATATACATATACATTTAGCTTGCATTTGTATTATATTTCATATTGCATTTGCATTAGTTAGTTCATTTAAATTAGTTTGCATTGTATATATCTCACATGATTCATGTAGATAGTTGCATATAGATTAGAATTCATGCATAGTCACTAATGGCCAAACCTATTCATTTCTACACTAGAAATATTGTTTAAATCGGTTTGGGGAGGTTTGATCATAGGTGACCATAGCTTAATAGAAATCATGCATCATATAGTATAGTTTAGATTGCATTCATTTGTTATATATGTCATATAAAATTGCATTTAGTTAGAGCATGCATTCATTCATATCATATCATTGCATTTGTACTTCAATTTCCATAAAATCAGAAAAATCCAAAAACATGTTTTCCTTTTTATTCCTACTCGTACATGTACATTGAGGACAATGTCCAAAATAAAGTGGGGGATGAGAATTTATATTCCAAAATACATAAAAGTTGAAAAATTTCAAAAAATCCCAAAAATATGTTCTTTAATTTCATAAAATCAAAAACCATAAAAAATTGAAAATTTCAAAAACCAAAAACATGTTCATTTCCTTTGTAGTGTAGTCTTATATACATTGTTTCTTATATATAGTGGTTGTTCATCCTTGTTCACATTGATTGAATACGCCACATCCGAGACATGAGGATATTGAAGACCGCATGGTATGATCTTTCCAATCTCCTTTTTCCTCTTTATGTTGATGACTATGTGGCTTTATTTTGATTGATGCGGTAAAAACAATGTGAATTTAGGACTTGCATTTAGTGTATATGTCATATTAGTTGGTAGAATCATTTGCATTAGGATGTATATATGCTAGTTGCATCATGGCATGTAGTTGCATGTTAGAAAAATTTTGTGAAACCGTCTACTTGGGAAGCTTGACAAGTGTATATAGGCCCTAGTAGATGCTTTTTCTTCTTAAGACTTTGCTTGTTAGAATGCTTGTAAAACACCCTAGGATGTGTCATGCTAGTATTCTTTGACCCATGGATTAAGGCCTAATCAAGAGTACCTTGTGGTGTGATAACTCCTTGGCTACCGTTTATTCCAAGGTGACCCTTGAAACCATGTATCCATCCATCATTCATCCATGTTCTACCACACATTTTGTCATCAAAGGGAATGGGCACAAAAAGAAATCAATTTGAGTTCAAAGAAATGAAACGAAAAGTGAAAGAAAGTTTGCAAAAATGCATCAAATGAAAAGAGGAGCAAAAATGGAACTCCTAAAGCTTCAAATTTAAGCCACCCTCACTACATATGGGGTGACTTTGAAAATGTTCAAAAAGAAATGCAAAGAAAAGTTGAAAGTTGTCAAGTGTTGAAATGCCAAAAATCAAAAGAAATGGCAAGAAAGTGTTCTCAAATGTTATATGCCACAAGAAATTGGGGGGAAAAACAAAAACAAAAGCAAACTCCCAAAGTGAAACTCAAATATCTATCGATCCCTTTATCCATCGTATCCATTTTTGTGCATGGTAGAGAGGGGACGACCCTTCTTCTTGTCTAGGCAAGAGGGGGAATTCCGCGATCCTCCAGTGTTTCTAACACCATAGGGAGTCTATTCTTGACAAAAGCATTTAATGATTGAGGACAAAGGTACCCTAGCTTGACACAACTTGGAGGTGATTTATTGGTATCCTTCTAGGCTTAGTAGTTTGAAGAAATTGCATCTATGAAGGAGTGTGTACCCTTGAATTGCTTCCCTTGTAGATAATTTCCGCCACTTAGATGAGGAAAGTGGCTATTCTTTTGTAGATGCATCCATTACTTGATTTTGTGTGCTTAATGATTGGATGTGTCGCCATTTTGGCAAGACCCACCTTGCCTTACAAGAAGGCATCCTACCTCATGGTTGTCCTGTTGTGAGTTGAAGGGGCGGAGTGAGACCCGCTAATTGTCTCATATCGGCTATATTATTAGGATAGTTTAAATAAAGGTCTAGTTTTAGTCACCTCTTTACTCGGGACGAGTAAAGGTTTGGTTTGGGGATATTTGATGTGACCATTATTTGCGCAGATTTAGTCCCCTAATTGAGCCTATTTTGCATACTATTATAAGATTCTTTGGCCATTTTATCCGTCAAAACCTTCCTATTTGCTTTTCTATTGCATTTCATATGTTTTGTAGAAAAGGAGATAATAAGGCGGAAATTCCCGTCTTTTGTGCATATTTGGAAGCTTATTGATGATATTAGATGGACTAGTATGAAGAGGAGGCAAGAATGATGACCAAAGACGTATGAATAAAGTGTATATAGAAGGATCAAAGGGTTAAAAGTAAGAATGACGAGAGGGAAGGCATTACAAGAAGAAATCACTCGAAAACCGAACCAAGAGTTGCTCCTTTGGCTCTGAAAATATGCTAGATGGAACGGCGTCGAAAAATTAAGTGATCTAAGCTTTTGAATCACTCCAATAGGAGTCCGTTTTACAATCCGAGCTCAAGATACAGCTCAACCCGCTCGGGTCAAATTCAACCCGCTCGGGTTGAAGCCCAGGACGCCCATATTTCGCTCGGGAGGGGCGTATTCCTGGACAGGAAACTTTTCCTTTCTACGTGAACTACAATCCGTGCGTCTTCTCCCAAATCCGCCCGGATTGCATCTTCAGAATCCGCCCGTCTTCTCCCAAATCCGCCCGGATTGCATTTTCAGAATCCGCCCGGATTCAACTGAATCCGCCCGTTTTCCCCAGCCAGAATCCGCCCGTCCCGACTCCAATACGCACGGATTCCTTTACAGCAATTTTCGTGTTCTTCAAGCTCCGTGAAAGACGCCCTTCCTTCGAAAAATACCGGAGTCTCCCTGCTCAAATCTCAAAAGTGTAATTACTAGTTTAGCCCTTAGTTAACCCTAATGCATCCACCTAATTTCCACTATAAATACCCCATTTGTAAAGATCCTTTTATCAAGTTTTTAGAGTAGAAAATCCTTCTTTAGATTAGATTAGGAGTAAATTAGAATAGATTACTCTTTAATCTTTCCACAAATTACACATTAATCTCTCTTTAATTATTGTTCAAGTTTATTATTCAAGTTTATTATTGGGTAATTGAAGATTATTGGGTTATTATTGGGAGATTGACAACCTTCCATCAATCATCAAGTTCTTCTATTATTCTTTGCATTATTATTTGGATCACCTCAAGTTTGATATAATTCCTTTACTCTTTAATCTTTATTGTTCATTTCTTCATTCTATTATCATGTTTATACTTGTTGTGATGATTGACACCATTAATGACATGTTTCCCATGATGATGAGTGAGTAGTTACTTAGCTAGGATTAGTGGGTAATTAAGGGAAGTCAACATGGGATTGATTCATGCTTAATCTAATATGTTTTCATGATTAAATTGCTTGCTTGTTGTGATGTCAACTTTATGCACATGTTATGTTTGATGAAATGCCAAACCTATGAATCCTTGCATTTACAACCATCTCTTATCTACTCAACTTGACTTGTAAGATATAAACCAACTCGAGTCTTGTTAGACCATGCATAGAAGTTGAATAGGAGGAAAGTAAGTCGACTTGTAGGTGTTGTACAATCTAATCGATTCGGCTCCGGGACCCAACCCTTCCTATGAACCGTAAGACATAAACCAACTCGGTTCCTCCACAACATTAATTGCTTGCTTATGATTGTAAACATGTTTGTATGATCAACACCATGAATCCCCTATGACCCCATGATATCCTAGCACTTTTAATCATTTGTTTACATCTTTCCTTTTGTTGCTTGTTTTACTCTATTGCTTTTATTAGTCTAGAACACAACTACAAACCCAACCAAATTGTGAAACTAGCATAAATTGAGATAGATAGACTTAGAACCCAAAGCACACCGTCCCATGGATCGACCTCGACTTACCGCTAACTAGTAGTTTGTTTTTTTTTGGTAAAATGTGAGCATTTTGTATTCATTCAATAAAGCGATCAATACATAGTTTTTTGACAGTTTAATACCCTTAAGACAAATGACTAACTACATCAAACATCAATGACAATTCCTATACAGTTGAGCCATAGTCTATCACTACTAGAAACTGGCAACTGCACGAGCTGCTTCAGTCTGCTTTTCATCTGATCAATAATTGCATTAGCAATTACACCAGGCCTTGTTAAGTTGAGCTCCAGCCTGCATCTATTCCTTTCAATCCAAATGTGATTCCAACAGGCCAACTTAACCATGTTGCAGATTGTAATCTGTAACTTGGAGTAATTCTGACATGGAACCAAAAACTGCAACTGTAACCAATGCTCCACTGCTGTTAAAATCTGAGAACTAAAAGCACACCCTGAAAAAATATGAGCATGGGTTTCCACTCCCCTTTCACAGAGTACACAAAATTCAGAATCACACAGTCCCAGATGATATAATTTAGCTCTAGTGTTGAGAGCTTCCCTATGAATCAACCAACCAACAAACGCCTGCTTAGGGATGTTCCACCTATCCCACACAGACTTACTCCATTGAACAGGGGGGTGTGGTCCCCTAATCCAATGGTACCCAGAACTAACAGAATAACCCCTTGGGGCAACCACCCACTGGTTATCCTGGAAGCCACCAGCCAACATATCCCTCACTTTACATATGTTTCTCCAGTTCCAATTAGAATCCAGAGAAGGTTGATAATCAGTCCATTCACTTCCCTTCAGATAGACATGATCTATCCATAAAACCCAAAGCCTGTCTGCCTTAGTGTATATCCAATTTACCAGTTTTCCAATAACAGCTATATTCCACACCCCTGCTGCATAAATTCCCAGACCACCTTCTTGCTTAGAACAACACACCTTATCCCATGCTACAAGAGGTGTCCTATGATAAACTTCATCACTGCTCCATAAAAAATTACGACAAATAGCTTCAACTCTTTGAATAACACCTTTAGGAATGAGAAAAATGGAGGACCAGTAATTATGCAAGGTATTGAGCACAGAGTTAATAAGGATAAGCCTACTCGCATAGCTCATCTTTCTTGCCCCTATTCCCCTGATCTTCTGAACAATCTTTTCAATCAGAATATGACAATCATGCCTAGTAAGTCTACCAGGTTGAACAGGCACGCCCAGGTATCTAAATGGAAGGGAACCCTCCTTGAAACCAGAAATATGGGTGATATCAGCCCTTAGCCACTCAGGGACCCCATTAAAAACCACTTCAGACTTATCAGCATTTACTTTAAGCCCAGAGGCAGCACTAAAAGTAGACAAAGCCCTTAGAATTAACATAATAGACTTCACATCCCCTCTACAGAACATCAACAGGTCATCAGCAAATAGAAGGTGTGTCAGCTTTAAACTCTTACATAGAGGATGAAATCTGAAATGCCAATGACCAACAGCACAGTCCATCACTCTAGAAAGATATTCCATACACACACAAAACAACAATGGAGAAAAGGGATCTCCCTGCCTTAAACCCCTCCTCCCCTTAAAATAACCAAACTGTGAACCATTCAAACTCAGTGAATAAGAAGTGGTACTAACACAAGTCATAACCAAACTTCTAAAATGCTCAGGAAACTTCAAGGCAACTAACATTTGATCCAAAAAGCTCCACTCAATGGACTCATATGCTTTTTGTAAATCCAGTTTAAACAAACATCTAGAGGAAGCCATACCCCTATTATAAAACCTGACCAAATCCTGGCAAATTAATATATTCTCCAAAATGCTTCTTCCCTTCACAAATGCACCCTGACTTCGATTGATAAGATCTGGCAATATGAGTGCCAATCTATCACACAGAATCTTAGAAATAGCCTTGTAGAGTACATTGCAACAAGATATAGGTCTAAAGTGCTTCACACTTGTAGGCCTTTCAACTTTTGGAATTAAGGTAATTATAGTGGAGTTGACTTGGACCAACAATTGTCCAGTACTGAAAAAATTCATTATAGCTGAACAGATCTCATCCCCCACAACATCCCAGGCATCCCTGTAAAACTGACTATTAAAGCCATCAGGCCCAGGGGCCTTATCTTTGGGGATACTAAGAATGCTATGCTTGACTTCCTCAACAGTAACAGGCTTTGCAAGAATAGCAAGATGTTCCTCAGTGCAACAATTACCCCGTCTGACTACAGATTGATTAACACAAGCTACATCAGTCTGTGTCCCCAGGAGCTCTTGATAATACTCTAAGAAAGCTTCCTGAATGCTAGCCCCTTCAGTGATAAACCACTCCATGATGGTCCTCTATTTGAAACACTTTATTCAACATATTCCTCTTCTTAATAACATGATGAAAGTAAGATGTATTCAGATCACCCTCAATAGACCACTGAATCTTAGCTTTTTGAGTCAAGAAGCTATCTCTAGCACTGATAAGCTCCCTCAATTCAGCAGCCAATTGCAGTTCTTGTTGAATCAAATCAACATCACCAACTCCTTCTGAATGTGTTCTAAAACAGTACCAGCAATACTAGTGCTATTCTCTATGTCAGAAAAGCAAGATTTATTCAGCTGCTTCAGAACAGGCTTCAGAGCTTTCAACTTTTTAACCACAGCAAACATTTTAGTCCCTTTGAACTGTCTATTCCACACACTACTAACATCACTATGAAAAGTAGCAGCAGAACCCCACATATTGAAATATTTGAAACTCCTTTTACCCCCAAGATTAGTCTTCCTATCCACCAGAGTACAGGGGCAGTGATAAAAAAGCCCCTCAGGGTGAAAGTGAGGAACAAGATCACCAAACTTATCTATCCACTCAGTATTCCCCATAGCTCTATCCAACCCACTGTAAACCCTATCCCCTGGTTCCTGCTTATTGGACCAGGTAAACAAAGCTCCAGTAGCAGCTAAGTCCTCCATACAACAAAGTGACACACACTCTTGAAAATGTTCCATCTCAGCATCAGTAGTTGATCCACCCAATCTTTCAATAGGAGATAGCACAGTATTAAAATCTCCCATCCAAAGCCAAGGTTCAGTACAGGATTGGGCCACACCCTTCAAAAAATTTCATAAGCTCACCCTCTCATGCAACCCATTATGAGCATAAATCATTGTGAGGTAAAATTGCTTCCCATCCAACCTGGAAGTAACTAACATATGGATATATTGTGCATCATAGGCCAAAAAATGAAGCTCAAATACAGTAGGTTTCCACATAATCCATATTCTTCCTCCCTTATGCCAACTACAGTTTGTGGTGACACTCCACCCATCACACAATGAGGTATTTTTCTTAAGTAAGCTACTAGGTTTGATCTTAGTTTCAAGCAGACCAAACAAACCCACCCCATTATTGTGCATAAACCATTTCACCACCTTCTGTTTATTCAGGTCATTTAGACCCCGCACATTCCAGAATCCAATATTATGCATGACTTGATGCTCCTGGGGGATCCTTACCACTCTCTATTACCCTCCCCTTAGGAGTAACAGAGTTATTCAAAGCATCCATAAACGTATACTGACTAAATTTTCCAGAAAGCCTCACTCCCACAATGCCATCCTGTCTGTTTAACCTCATAATATTCTTAGCAGGTGTAGGTTTAACAGTAGACCTGGCACTGGCAAGAGGAGGAAACATGGCAGGAGTAAGCACAGGAGGAGCCTGACTAGTAGTCTGCACAGGCACAACTTTTGCTCTCCATATCTGTGTCCTCTGATTCTTACTAACAGCTGCCACCCCTGGCTTCCTACCTATGGGTTTCTTAGGTTTCCTACACTGAGAGGCATCATGACCTAGTCCCTTACAACTGACACAGGACACAGGTCTCCATTCATAATTAACCCTCACCTTAACCAGATTACCACAATCATCCACAAACTTGACAAAGTCTGGTAACTTCTGGTCCATCTGCAACTCCACCAGAACCCTAGCATAGCTGAGTCTAACCTTATCATGAGTATCTTTATCTCTTTGAACATATTTTCCAACAAGCCCTGCAATTTTAGGCAAGCAGTCCCCCCAAAATTTCAAAGGAATACCAGCTAACCTAACCCAGACAGGGACAACATCAACCTTCTCTTTAACAAAATCCATATTCTCAACCCAAGGTTTAATAACAACTGGTTTATTCTCAAACAAATTGTAACAGCCCAAGGTAACCTGCTAACGTGATATTGTCCGCTCTGGGAGATACAACCCCCTCACGGCTTTAAAACGCGTCACATTAGGAAGAGGTAGCCACATGATTATAAACCATGCTTCGTTCCCCTCTTCTACCGATGTGGGAAGGTCACCTTCCCTCCTCCCCAAAGGAGAAGGCAACGTCCTCGCTGCCCACCGGTACAGGCCCCGGCTCTGATACCATTTGTAACAGCCCAAGGTAACCTGCTAACGTGATATTGTCCGCTCTGGGAGACACAACCCCCTCACGGCTTTAAAACGCGTCACATTAGGAAGAGGTAGCCACATGATTATAAACCATGCTTCGTTCCCCTCTTCTACCCATGTGGGAAGGTCACCTTCCCTCCTCCCCAAAGGAGAAGGCAGCGTCCTCGCGCCCACCGTCTGAGCCCCCGGCTCGATACCATTTGTAACAGCCAAGGTAACCTCGCTAACGTGATATTGTCCGCTCTGGGAGACACAACCCCCTCACGGCTTTAAAACGCGTCACATTAGGAAGAGGTAGCCACATGATTATAAACCATGCTTCGTTCCCCTCTTCTGATACCATTTGTAACAGCCCAAGGTAACCTGCTAACGTGATATTGTCCGCTCTGGGAGACACAACCCCCTCACGGCTTTAAAACGCGTCACATTAGGAAGAGGTAGCCACATGATTATAAACCATGCTTCGTTCCCCTCTTCTACCGATGTGGGACAATATCACGTTAGCAGGTTACCTTGGGCTGTTACACAAATAATATCCAGCTTTTAACAGAGCTTCCCTACTTTCATGTTTAGTAAATCTGACAATAAACATCCCATGATCAAGAAACGAAACCCTATCAATGCCAAACTCATCCCACACACTATAAACATAATTCTCAATGACCTCCCATGGTGGGTTAGCACCTAAAATGTAACAGAAGACCGAATTATTCCAGAAAGCTACCTCATTTTTGACGTCTTCAGCAGAGAATTGGAGAAGATCTTCCACTTCCTCCTCCTCATCTATCACCTGAAGAACTGGGACATCACGTCCTTCACGCCTGAGAAGCCACCCTTCTTCATTCGGTGCTCCAACAGCCTCACTCAAGTCCAGCACAGGAATTCCATGCATCTCCCTGAGAGACTTCATTTTTCGTGCTTCCGCCGTTGAAGGTCGCTGAAAGTTACCACCTTTACCATTATTTTTCGAAGAACTATTACCAGCGGACCCAGTATTTGTGTTTTTATGATTTTTTGATGATGAAGTTAAAGGAGAAAAACGATTATTGAGAATCTTCATAGCCGTCATAACCTAACTAGTAGTTTGTTGAGTATTATAAATGTGTTTGATTGGATGAGTGACGACATCACCCACATCAGTTCCTTGTAAACATTCTTGTTTAATGTGGTTGGTAGGAACTTGATCAAAAGCCTTGGATTGATGTTTTTGTGATGGGGTTTTGTTTGGAGATTGTGGAAAGGGATGATGATGTTCTGGTTGTGTTGATGTTAAGATAAGGGAATAGGGATGGTGGGAACGAATTTAACAAAGAAGCAGGCTTGGTACGTGCGGGCTAGGGGTGGGTTCGAGCGGGCTGAAATTCAGACCCATATTTTTCCCATGTGACCAGTGCATCCTGGAGTCAGCTCGGGTGTCCCTCGGCATGGGAGTCCTAGGATCAGGCCGCACGTCCTTTGAATAAGGGCACTTTCTCTTTGTTTTCTTCCAGCTACGGGTCGCGTGTCCCTCCCCGAAGGTTGGGCGTCCTGCCTCTGCTTTTGTCGAAAATAAGGCTTAAATTAAGCCTTCCCCTTGCTCCCTTTGTGTTCCCTTCTTATCATCGTGCTCTTTCCTGAAAAATGGCTTAAAGAGTAGATAAGAACTCTCCCTCACAACTGTCATGTAAGGACTAAAGGGTACATGTAACATTTCGAATCTAAAATACAACTATCACTAACATGCAATGCAATGTATTGCTTAGAAAAAGTATATTACAGATGGTGGTTTGAGATAGGGCTCAACCAAACTTAGTTGAATGACAAATTTCATTATTCATGGAGCTTAATGCTCTCAATAGGCGAAAAAAAGCTTGTGAATGGTCCTCAAGTAAGCATGAGTAGGTTTTAAACCATTTCAAAATAGAGTAGGGCCAATCCATGAAGGACTTCTCTTTGAATTCCTTCCCCTTCTTCTTTGCCTTGTCATGATGGCCTTCCGAACTCTTGTGATTTAATAGGCTTGATATCCTTGGCATAGAGGGTTTTCCGTTTGCTCCTATTTCTTTCAAAGTTGATGACGAAAGTACTTGGACTAATCAATCCTTCAAAGATAGAAGGTGAATTCTCATAGCATTGATGATGGGGTAGCTTGGGAGTTGGGATTGTGGGTGCCAAGTTTTCACACATAGGATCCATCTTCGTTTTATCCTTGAGCTTCTCCATCAAGTAATTTTTGTATGACAATTTGACTTTCATGAGAAGGTCTATAATGTCATCTCGAACTATCATGGGCTCCATAGTGGGTGTGAGAAGGTCCTCATGGTCAATAAGGACGAGACATTCTTCTTCATCGTTGAAGTAATCCTCAAACTTCTCAAGGATGGGTTCCTCAAGCAAGGTAATCCCAACACTCCATTCATCATTTGAGACCATCTTTCCCTTATCATCTTCTTCCATAGATTCACTCCTTCTCATTAACTTTTTCTCCATCAGCTCAATAGTCACATCAAATGTCACACCCTCATACTCACAAAGGCTAAGAGTATTTGGTTTACTCAACCTCATTTCCTCTTCATCAAATACCAGACTTTCATACTCACAAGAGCTCAAGAAAATTGGATCTTCCAACTTCACATCTTCCGCAACAAAGGTCATAACCTTAAATTCACATTCATGGTCAATGCTTAAGAATTGGTGAGGAGTGGTTGGGTGGGTGGTTGCTTGGGTTGCCTTCATTTGGGCAAGCCGAATTGCCGACTCCTCACCATAGGTAGCAATGCTTTGAAGAACATTGCTCCTATTTTGGCTCTCTTCTAGTACTTGTGAAGAAATTTTGTTGGTCTCCCATCATTTGGAGAACCACATTTTGAATGTCAAAGTCATGCTCATTTTCTTTTTGTGGGTGGGTGTGAAAGTGGTTATATTGTGGCATTTGGAATTGGTTGTAAAGTGGGTTTTGGGAGGGTGGTTGTTGTGGATATTGGATGTGGGGGCTTTGGTAAGAAAAGTTGGGGTAGTAGTTCGGACTTTCATTGTATAAGTTGTAAGGTAGGTTTGTGTTTACTTTCTCCTCAAACTCCTCATACCCATAGTGATACTCAAAAGATCCACCACATACTCCATGTGTCAAGTCTTGAGCCATCATCATAGCTAAGACAAGGAAACAACTACAACTAAGGAAACTACACAAAAATGGTAATAATGACCTTGAGGAACAAGTTCATCAAGGTTAAAGCAAAATTAAAATAGACAAACAAAAAAGAACTTAATCACAAAACACCGTCCCTGGCAACGACGCCATTTTGATGTTGAGCGAGTCATAGTTCACTCAATCAAACACATTTATATTCTCAACAAACAACTAGTAAGTGGTTAAGTCGAGCTCGATCCACGGGAAGGGGTGCTTTGGATTCTTAGCCTATCTATCTCAATTTATGCAAGTGTCACGATTTGGTTTGAGTTGTAAACTTCACTTCTAAAATGGAAATGTAAACAAATGGATAACAAAGCAAGTAAATAGAGATGTAAACAATCTATTAAAGGCACTAGGGTATCATGGGTTCATAGGGAAATCATGGTAAAATCACTTAAATGAGTCACATAGATGCAAGCAATTATTATTGTTGGAATCGAGTTAGTCTATGTCTTACAATTCCTAGAGAGACTTAGGTCTCAGAGCCGATTCGGTCACAACTTCACAACACCTACATCGACTTGGTTCTCCCTATTCAACTATATGCATGGTCTAACAAGCCTTGCGTTATTTTATGTCTTACAAGTCTTGTTAAAAGGATATGAGAATCATGCTAGGTTGTCAATAAAGCATTTCATCAAACGTAACATGTGCATAAGTTGAAAGTACAATAAGCAAGCATTCATATGAACTTATTAAGCATAAATCTATCCCATGATTAACTCCCCTAATCCCCCACTAATACTAGTTATGAAACTACTCACTCATTATCATGGAAAACATGTTAACAATGGTGTCAATCATTTTAACAAGTATAAAGATGATGGAAGAGTAACGCAATAAGCAATAATTAAGTAAAGAGTAAAGAAATTATACCAATCTTAAGATGAGCAAATGGAAAGGAATGAATAATAGAAGAGAACTTTGATCGATGATGAAGAGTTGTCAATTCTCCAATACAAACCCAAGAATTCTTCAACTACAAGGCTAGATCTAAGATTGTTTGAGAAATAACTAAGGAAAGATTAAAGTGCAATTTGTGTAATGATTGATGGCTAATCTTTTCTAATCAACTCCTAAGAAGACTTAATCTAAACTAAGAGAACTTGATCTCCACTAAGAGGGCTTAATCCTCAACTTATTACAAAGAGGGTATATATAGTGGTACAAGGATTAGGTTAACTAAGGGCTTAAATGACGATTATGCCTCTTAATTGAAGTCCAATGCCTTGCAAGTCCTGGAAATGGGACGCACGAACACCCTTCGAAGACAATCATCCTGTTGTTGTACTCCGTATTTAAAAATTATATAATAATTATATTTTATTATATTTAGCGAGTTGGGCTTGAGACAGAATAATAATAATATAATGATAATATGATACATGTATGTATATATGTATACCATACTAGCTATCCACATACATATACCCTTCACCCTACCTTATCCACCCAACCCTATCCATTTGTAATCCACCATAATCCACAAAAGATAAGGGAGAAGAGAGAAAGAGAGGAAAAGGAGATTCCGTCACCTCGCCTCAAGATCGTAAGGTAAACCGTCTTATACTAGCCTTTATGTTATTGTTTTTATACCGTGACTCATCCGCGACTTAGACCCGCTGTGTGACCACCGTGACTGACCGAGCAACCACCGTTGACCACCTTATGGGCATTTGACCGAGAGGTTTTAGGGGTTTGTTTGTCACGGGTTAGGGTTCCGGGTTTGAAGGGGTTGCGGGTTGGTTTGGGTTTGAGTAAGGCAGATCTTGGTCCAGGGTGGTGAGAAGAGTCGAGTGGTGGTTGTGGGTGGCCGTGAGAGTGGCTGGTGGTGGCGATTTCAGAGTAAGAAGGAGGGATGTCGGGTTTGTTATTGTTGTTGTTGTTGTTACGGTTGTTGTTACGGTTGTGCTGCTGTTGTGGGTGGTGGCTGCCGGCATGGTGGTCACCCTTGGACTCACCGTGGTAAGGGCGACACCATGGTGGTGGTGGCAGCCACGGTGGTGTTGAGTTGTACGTGTGGTGGGTGGCACAAGTGGTGTTGTTGGTGTTTGTTGTTGTTGTGAGTGGTGTCGGTTGTTGGTGGGGCCGTGGGTGGCGGCTGCTGACTGTGGCCACCACGACTGGTAGTGGTGGTCCACGGTGGTAGTGGTTTTGGGTTAAATCGGGTTTTGGTTAATTAATAAGCCGGGTTTTATTTAATTATTAAATTCGTATTTATTTAGTCGTACACGTATTTGTATAAGTATATTATTATATTTATGCGTATTGGTATAAATAAATTAGTATATTTATACGTATTTGTATGATTAGATGAGTATATTTATACGTATTTGTATTATTATCGTATTTTAGGAAATGGGTTTTGTGAGACGGTTTTACGAGACAGGCCTAACTTGTTTGGCGGATTGCTTATGCGGATTGCTAAAAGGTAGGTTAATCCTACTCAGTTTCAATATGCATTTAAATGGTCATGTGAGTCGTATTTTAGTGGTCATTACATTATAACATGATATTGGTTAAGGTGATTGGATGAATCGATAATTGGCATATTTTGTGGTATTTGCATTTATTATACATGTCATGTATATTGGATAATATAACGGTTGTGACTGTTGTGACTGTTGGGTGTTGTTGAGGAGACGGGAGACGGTTGGGAGACCGTCTTCCGCTTGGGTCGCCTCTTGGAGCTTTCCCACTCCAAGAGAGATGTGCACATTAATGACTTGAGTTTGGAAGGACGCGTGTGGTTGAGACACGACGTCTAGTAAGGGATCCGAACCCGGTACGTCTGGGCTTATCCCGGTACCTGTTTGTGGTTATCGGTATGTCTGGACGTGTCCCGGTACCAGTGTGGTTGACGGTATGTCTGTTGGAGTATGCGTCCTTAACAATAGTGCGATCACATGGTTAAATCTCAAATTAAGAATACGTAAGGGATGATTCATTTATATAGTCAACTGATCAACATTAATCAGTAATGATTGGCTAACTAGAGTTTGACGTTGCTGTCGTTTGACGGTGGTGATCAGTTGATCCCTTAAGGTCACACCTAAAGGAAAATTCCCTTAATAGACAAATTGATTAATTGTATGACGATACAAGTTCATCAATTCCTTAAAATTGAACAATTCAATTGTGAGAGAGAATATTTAATATCTTATTGTAATTGGATTAAATAAGATTTATTTTAGTAATTAAAATACTTTATTACTAAAATTGATTATTGAATATAAAATAATTGAGATAAGAATGAATGGTTGATTATAATTACAATATGTTGTGAATTATAATTATATGACCCATTTTATTTTTGTGATCAAGAATCAGTAGTCAATTTGTTGTATGTAATTTAATTAATTTATGAAATGATATTTATTTGATAAATATGCATTAAATTAATTAATAACATGTAACATACTACATGTGACATATTGTGTGACAAGTGACAAATTGACAAAATAAAATGGTAGTCCATTTTATACATGGTGACCGAAATAGAGGGAGTAGTAGTGGATTATCGTTGATTTATTTTATGTGATAAAATAGCATAATCATACCTAGTCTAACTAGTCTTACACCTACTATGTCTTATGAAGAACAAAAGTAAAAGCAAGTGCCATGCATTGGCCTTGTGATCCCTCCCAAACCGGCACCCCCTTTGGCATATAGAGAAATTGTTTTCTCTATTATTCATTCATTTATTCATCATTCATTACATGCAATTTTGCTGTTCTCTCCCACTTCTCTCAAAAACAAGCTTTTAGAAATATTAATTTATTCATCTAATATTATAACAAATATTGGATTACTAGTGTAGTAATAAACATAATATTGGAATCATTTTAAGGATAGTAGTGTATTAATCTAGTTAATTTATATATTAGTTTAAGGGACTTGTCTTGGGTGCAATCAAAAGGAGAATCTCTACATTGGGATTTTGGAGGATCATCCATTACATTATAGCTTAAGAACAAATAAGGAAGCTGACCTTATTTGTGCCCATATTTTCGAGCCTTATAACAATGTAAGGGCCATTTTTTTTTCTTATTTAATCTCTTATTTAGTTATGCATGCACTAGATCTAAAGAACACATATTAAAAAGTTAATTAGTTCACTATTAGAAGAGTCTAATAATAGGTATATGAACCGAACAATTGGTATCAGAGCATAAGATGTTGCATGCATTATCGGTTTTGTTTTTCCGAGTTAAATATAACTTAATTAAAACTAGAAATTTGTGATTTATTAGAGTAATCACGAAATCATGATGCATGTTATATATTCTGGTTCTAAAATGTTTTTAGATCATTTTTATGATTTATGGTAATTTATTGCTCATTTTAATGATTTTTAGCTATTTTATTACATTTTTATGACTAAAATGAAAATTAAAATGCTAAAAATAGTTAAACTAAGTTTCTGATCTTGAAATTTTTATATGACCTCACATGCATATTTTACTTATTGTATGTAAATTCTGTATTAATGTGATTAATATTGCATGATTTATGATTTTTATGAGATAAAAATGGATTGAATGGAGGTAAAATGGTTAAATATAGTTAAACATCAAACCAAGACATAAAATTTTAATATTTTGTCACATGCATATTTTACTCACTGTGTGTAAAATTTGAAATGAACTTGATTCATTTTGCATGATTTATGAATTTTTAGTGTAAAAATGGCATAAATAGTGACTATTTTAGCATAAATAGCTAAAACAAATTGCTTGGCATGAGAAAATTATTTCAGGTTGAATTTATATCCTACTTATCATATATAAAGTTGTAAAATTGATTGGATTAATTTTTGTATACTTTAGATGTTTTATTTGATAAAACCGATAAATCGCAACTATATTTTCCTCAAAATAAATTCCAAAATTTTAACCATGGTTTTTGACATTATGAGTGTCATGGAAATATTCCAGAATGTTCAAAAATTTAAAATTCAATTTTTGAAATTATTGTACTTTAATTTGGATTTATTTCATAATAGTTATGATTTTAAGGTCAAAATGAGCATAAAATTATATCAAGTTGCATTATTGTCAAAAATTGTGTGAAGACTAATTTTTAAGTCCTAAAAAAGTTAGGATAATTAACTTGAGCTTAAATTTGATTTAAGTATTGATTAGTAATTTTAATAAGTTATTATCACGCATTTCCATAAAACTGGGTTATTTTAACGATATAAGTTAAATAGGGCGATTTGGCACATAATTTGGCATGATAGACACATATTATAATGGTGCATATTTCAATTGTTGAATGTCTTTTTATTTATATAATTTTGAATTATGTAATTTTATCTTAGTATGGCCTTAGTTTTAATCGATATTACCCGTAATGAAAGACAATATTGATTCAGTTGTAATTTAATGTGATCTCGTATCACTTTTATTTTTTCTAGTTTATCATTTTGCAAATGTATAATAGGAATTATGTATTTTTATTACTATTTGTGATTACGAAGTTCCTTCAAGACGGTGCCATTCAGAAAGGTGTTCCGACAAAGACGATGGTCTTAGGAGGCATGCCACTGATGTGCTCAATATTTGAGCATATTTAGTCCCCGAATTAGCC